>NC_091929.1:40985743-41590743 GCF_041260155.1 Ptychodera flava
AGAATATAACAAAAACTCACCACTACATGTAAATGGGATGGTCTGCCACTTCCTGGCCAAGTTTCACAGTTCTATGACAGCGTGCACAGGGCCCGAAAGCAGTTCCGTTGCGAAATAGGTATTGACTGGATTCAGAAGTGCGTGCCATGAGCGGCGACCGCTCGAGCGCTGTGGCCGGTCAGTACAAAGTGGCATTTTTGGAGAGGAAAAACACTATTTTTCTATCGTTTTTTCTTCAGTTTTTAATGAAACCTGCCTCATACATCGATTTTAATTGGAAATATCCATTTTTTCAGTAACTGAGCTACTTATTTTCAGAAAAAATGGCGTTTAAAATTTCACGAAAATCAAATTTCACTTTCAGTGTGCGTGAGTTGCGTATAATGTCGCAACATTTTAGCTTAACTTGGCCACCACCTAATATACATGTATATAAACAGACACAGAGACAGGCACAGACACAGATTTTATTGTCTGAAAGTTGCTTCTGTCATAAACCCTAAAAAAGAGGGTCCTTACATATCAACTTCAAACAGGGTCCAACCATGGAGGTAGAAGGAGAGACCAACCAGTCGTGGCGATTGGTTGGATGGAAATTTGTCAAGTAAAATTTGTTTTCGTGTCGGCACTTTGAGACCAACTCAGAACATTTTAAAAGGTGGACTCATCTACATTGATTATGAATAGCTCCTCTGTTAAACAAAGATTGTATTTCTTGGACACATTGGGGTAACTGCTTGCTTGTGATAGGATTAACACGCAAAGACACATAAATTGATAAGGGGGAATGACTTTATAAAGGAGAAAAAAGGACTAAAATCATGTGAAGAATCAATGTCAACAACATCTATTGCGATAGCCAGGGATATCGATAAAGGATTCCCACTTTTCTCGTTCAACAATTTTTACAAATAGCTAAAGGAATATTTGTCATGGATTCTATGTCTAACCATTCATCGCGAGCCAGAGCATAATTTCCGCTCCGCTGACCTACGCAAAAATCTCTTAACGGGTAGCGCTGAACTGTTGCCGTAAAGAGGCACGTGGTTTGCGACGATGTGTCTGACTGAGTTAAACTGTGTTAAGGCTTCAATGTCCCACTTTCAAGTATCGGCCTAAAATTTGCTCCTTGTCCTTTTATATTGAAAGAATGTCATGTTTTCAACAAAAATTACTGTAGTTGTTCATCTCCCAGTTTTTAATAGTTAAAGACTTGTTCAACGCTTGAAATTTCATGTGAGGAGGATATGAAAAGCTAATAGTAATTTTTGTAATTCTTTGCCAACCAAAAGTCAACAAACAACATTGAGTAATTTGCCCCACAGGTGCGTCACACATTTTATTTCTGGCGAGCCTGGAAACCATGGTGACAGTTTGTATGGCGTGAATGGTGTTCAACTTCAAGCCCGGTGTTCCCGTACAATGAACCATTGTAAACACTCATGTACAGGGTCGTGCATGTTCTTCTGAATTCACGCACCGTGTTGCCGACACTTGTATCCAAGTTCGCTCCTGGACAACGAATCCAGTGTTTAATTAGTGTACACAAGCTCTACCAAAATAAATAACAACAATACACGCCCTTCAAACCTGGATACGTGTCTAGCATCGACAACTATAGCCACCGGCAAATCAGAAATGTTGCTGAGAAGTTTTCATGTTTACTCAGTATGTCTAAAACAGCAGTCGATTACTTGGGGACAAAAGAGGACGGGGCAAATGTCAGATTTAATCATATATATTCTCCAGTGGCAAATCCGTGTGCATTTTAAGGTTGTAGGCGCCTCGATATTGAAAGACTTAAACGGTTGCACAAACATTGCTCAAGAAAACTTGAAGCAATCCCGTTTCGAAATCAAGAATAGAAATCAGATGTCACTGTGCACAGTGTGGTACAAGAAATTCTTACCTGAATTTTACCGGACATTTGAAATTCAAAATGGCCGCCATTCTATTGTTAACTCTGCAGTAGAAAATTGTATTTTCGATTTGCACAAAACTAAGACGTTGAAAAAGGTTGTTCACTCCAAGATCTTCAAAATGAACCCACACAAGCGCATGGTAGATCAGAAATGTGTTGTAAAAATTGGATGGAGAGTCCAAATATCTGTCCCGAGGCGCGTAGATCTCCGAGGTTGTCAAAACGAGGGAAATCTGCCGAGCAAATATTGGCTAGGAAGAATATGCAGCCATGTTGCATTTTGGAAAAAAAACATATAATGTAAAGGTTGGCCGAAAAGAAAAACTTGAAGTTTAGGAATTGGCATGCTTTGCAAAATCAATATTATGTTTGTCAATTTTTAAGGCACAATGCGCATATCAGAATCTTGACCACCCCTCTAAGATGTAATGGTCTATCCCTTATTTCTGGGATGTGATGCCATAGCTGCGAACACGGTTTAAGAATTATAATGATGCCTTTTTCGCCATTTGCTTGTTGTTCATCCTATGACACCACTTTTAATCTTGAAAACTGATCATCGCGAGAGCGAGATTTGGTCGAAACTTTGAATAACGTTTGTCGTTTTATAATTGTTTTCTGTGATAATTCGCAAAATTTTACTTCAAACACGTTTCAGTTTTGTTATGAACCGTTCCTTGACGATGAAAAGAGTTTTGCGATGGCCAATCACAGTGCAGGATGTTGCACGCGTCGATTAGTAATTTCATGCTATGCGCATACGATAACGCATCTCTATGTCATTGGTCCAGATGACGTAAGGGTGCAGTACCCCCATGCAGTACCAGTCTACAGAAACAGCGTCATGCAACATTTTCGTACGAACGACTCTAAATTAGATATTATTTTTTAAATATAAAAATCAAAAATAAAGGAGCAAATCTCTCAAAATAGATTTGTAAAAATCCCCACTAAAGAGACAACCCCAATATTCTTCCTTATCAAGATGCGCATGAGCATTGCGTTTACACAAAAATCTCATTTTGAGTAGTGTGGTTAACTTTCTGAAAGTGACAAGCTAGAGTTGCGTCTAGATATTCTCCATTGAAACGACACAAAGGCACATCGATCATATTTTGAAATCGAATCTACCTCAATGCCATGTATTGAATTTCTTCGCACTTCCTAAATATTTACATCGTGGATGAAAACTAATCAATAGAGGGATTTTAACATCTGTCTGTCAGTCTGTCTGTCTGTCTGTCTCTCTCTCTCTCTCTCTCTCTCTCTCTCTCTCTCTCTCTCTCTCTCTCTCTCTCTCTCTCTCTCTCTCTCTCTCTCTCTCTCATATTGTTATCGAGTCCGGGATAAAAACCGGGTTTCTGAGAATTTAGACGAAACATTTGGAAGGCAACTGGAATTGCTCCGCAAAAATACAGGAAAATATCATTTAATCCTCTATTCCAAGGAATGCTGCCGCAAAATATTCCTTTACGGCTTCATGAATTTATCCGATGACACGGCTACCCAAGAAAAACTATTTCTAGTCTTTTTCAATATCGCCATCTGATTCCATTCAAAATTGATTTTAAGCTTCTTCAATACGCCAGCAATAACGACGTATCTTCAGATTCCATTGTTAAAGGTTCGGTGTGAAAGTTTTAGAGCTGATAGCGAAGCTTTGAATCTCAACTCTTAATGGGCAAGGATCGCAAATTTTTTCCCAATACTTTCGTACCTTGAGTGTAAGGTGTACAAGACAGTCAAGCGGCCACAGCAGTGTTCTGGGCGCTGTTCACTGTATGTCTCAAAAAGCTGCCTGCATGATTTCCGTTTGCACAGTTATCAATAAAATGCATGTTTCAACATTAAAATTATAGACAAGTGATTTAAAAAATCGCCGGTTGTATAAGTTAGTAATGTTAACAGTAGAGCTGAGCGGCCACAGCAGTGCACGGGGCACTGTTCACTATATCATTTCTCAATAGCTGCCCGCACGATTTCCGTTTGCACAGTTATTAATAAAATGCATGTTTCAACATTAAAATTACAGACAAGTGATTTTAAAAGACGTCGTGCGCCTGTGAGGTCACCGAGAAACAAACGCAAACAGCTCTTCAATACGTTGCCTTAACTGTCAGTCCCATTGCATCTTGTTTTATTGATATCACATGCCATGAAACATATACATATACCATAGGGTACAGGGGACAGTCCCCTGGGGGACAGTCCCCTGGGGTGGGGAGGAAGGTGTTTTTTGTGCAACGGTTTACCTTATTTGATTTTATTAATTTTGACTATGATATTTCAAATAAAGAGTTCAACTCTACACCGTCTGACTGCTTTATTATTACCGACAAGTCCTTATCTCCTCTCCAACTTGTGTATACACCACTGTAATTGCTCCAAAAACATTGCCAACTTGCTTTCGACTCCAAACTGTCTGACTGTGTTTCCAATACCTACAATTCCTTATCTCCTCTTCAACCAGTGCACATACCACTCTAATTGCTGCGCAAACATTGCCAACTTGTTAATGACTGAGCGTATCAGCGGATTAGCTTATTAAGTCAACACCACAGCCGTCCCACACGTAGTGAAATAAGGAAAGGGTTGAAGATCTCAGACACAGTGTCACAAAAAACGCAAATCTGAGCAGATATAGAAGTCAATCGAAATTTAACGACTATCAAAAGTATCACTATACCGATGAACTGTTACATGCCAAAGTACGCCGTCTAAAATGGTCATCTTGAGCCAGAAAACCAACCTAGATTTTTGAGTCGGTCATGGTCCGATGTCGTCCGTAAGAGCGGAAGTCGGAAGTAGAACCCTTTGACCTCAAACCTGTTTATTTCCAGTCCAGAAGTAAACATATTTCCCTTGATGTTATATAATGAAAAGTTCGTACATTCTATATGAGCACGCTACAAGACTGGTTTTAATCAATCCTACAAAATCAAAACAAGGATTCAATTTTTATCCTTTTTGTCACAAAAAAGTTGATAACGATGAGTCTGAGAACATTAACAAAACTTCTGAAAATTCTGCATAGAAAGAGATGAAGGGTGAGGTATAGGTATCACGTTTCCTGCCTCTCGCATCTTGCACATGCATCTACACAAACTCCTTGGTCAATCGAGGTGGTAGCTTCTTCAGCCACAGAAAAGGAGAATTTTTTTCTCCTTTTAGCGAGGCTCGGACAGCATCAACCGAACGAACACCGCTGCAGGCAGCTCAATATAGATTGATGTCATCATGAATGCTAGTATTATACACTATCCGTATTATTCGATGCCACCATCGATGCATCGTCACCGTACATCTAGCGTGTATCGTAAACTTAGCACACCGTCATCGACTTTGACCATTGATGCAAAAAATAGTCTATTTTTTACATCCATGCTGTGACCGACTCGTTTGCCCGGCTTCCCCGATAATACATCAGCGACTATCCATACCAATGAAGTTCTCACCTACTGTATTTCAAAAGAACCTCCACCATGTGCACATCGTATCAACAAAACATCTTGAATGGCAAGGAACACGACTTAGACTTCCTAGTATTACCCCGGTATTACCAGGCTTACGAATTTGCTTACATTTTCTTGCCTGTTCTCGTTTTAGAATGTTAGTGTGTTTTTCCCTTCCGCGTCTATGTCAAGCGTAAGTTATAGTATTTTCCTCAAAGACGGACAGCCCTCGCTTCCGTTTCGAGAACTAGATGGATAAAATCATCAACTTTTTATTCAGTTTTTTGTTGGTACTGCAAGCACGCCTTTTCAATAAAAACGATTTCATGGTATTTGATACATCGTCTATGTATTCTGTTTGTAAAAACGTCAGCGGCTGCGTTTATGTTGTTGCGCGGCACAGCAGAGGGTCCACGCTGACTTTTATATATTTTCGCTGTATTTTTATGCACTTTCCACCATTATCATTCTTCAAACACGCAACTCAACGACGGCAGAACATAATATGAATGAGCTAAAAGCATGAACTTAGCTTTTTAAAGTCCTAGGGTAGGAAAATGCAGTCAGGAACTAAATCTGTGTCATCAAAAATTTTGTAACGTTGCTGTTCTCCTTCAGGCCGTTCAGATTTATTTTAATTTTTTCTGAGCTGTCTCTCCACATGGCTGTTGTTATTGACTTTTAACTTTTCTACATTTTCTCTCCGATCGGTCGGACGGTAGCCTAGTTGATTTCATCACAGACAAGGAGCTTCAGTTTTCTCTCACGAGAATATTTTAAGCGTCCACGGTCGTAGATTTCAGGTTTCCGATTTTTTCCCAATATTTTCTCTCCCAAACCGATCGCGCCAGGTCGTGGCTGTAAAGTGTTGAATTTTCACGACATGTTTCTCAACGACCGTGGCTTTCAGGTATTCGACTTCATTTTCTGTCCACAGCCGGTTGAGGTCGTGGCCGTAAAGTGTTAAATTTTTCCCGACATTTTCTCAACAATCGGTCATGAGGTTACGGTTTCAAGCTTTGAATCTGACTTTTTTCCCGGTAATTTTTCTCAACGATGGGTCGTGATGCGTGGCTGTAAAGTGTTGAATTTAGCCCGACCTTTTCTCAATGATCAGTCATGAGGTTATGGCTTTCAGGCTTTGACTTTTTTCCTGGTAATTTTTTTCAACGACCGATCGTGAGGTCATGGCTGTAAGTGTAAAGTGTTGAATATTTGCCAACATTTGTCTACACGACCGGTCGCGAGGTTGTTGCTTTCAGGTTTTCGACATTTTTCAGTAATTTCTCTCAATGGCCGGTCACTAGGGAGCTCCTTTATCGTTTATTTATGAATAATAAGTTGTTTACCTTCCTGTTTATTTACGAATTCATGAATATTTTAAGCGTCCACTAGTTTTACGGACGACATCGTGACACTGTGTCTGTGATCTTCAACCCTTTCCTTATTTTAATGCGTGTGGGACGGCTGTGGTGTTGACTCAGTCACTTAATCCGCTGATACCGACAGCGGATTAGCAAGTTGGCAATGTTTTCGGAGCAATTACAGAGGTGTATACACAAGTTGGAGAGGAGATAAGGACTTGTCGGTAATAATAAAGCAGTCAGACGGTGTAGAGTTGAACTCTTTATTTGAAATATCATAGTCAAAATTAATAAAATCAAATAAGGTAAACCGTTGCACAAAAAACACCTTCCTCCCCACCCCAGGGGACTGTCCCTGTACCCTATGCATATACTCGGTTTACCAAGAACTAAGACCGAGTGAAGAACCACGTCTAAATTATTAAAATTGGCCATAGGGGGCGCGTGTTAAATCTCCCGCCCAAGTTCTTCAGTGTTAGAGGCTACTTGATGACCTTCTTACAGGGAACCTCATACTTCATAATAGGGAGTCTGTCGCTACAATATAATTGTCTCTGCCTTTGGTAAATATCTGTATGCTACTCTGGACATTGACATCTAAGGTTCAATTAGTCGGAGAGCAATCTATCTTCCCTTTCCCCTCTCCTCCCCTTCACAGTGTCAATCAACTTCAATCAGCTTCAAAACTAACCCAAGAGCAGATCGACAAATTATATTTAACTCACACCGAGGTGTGTTTATTTGTAGTTCACTGAATTAAATAACAACATACAAACTAAATTGTACACATCTATCTTTGGCAGATCTGTGTTCTAACTAGAGAGAGGGTACTATCTTGGAGAGTGACCGGTTCAAACCGGTTCTCCCTGATAGAGTAACCGGTTCAAACCGGTACTTTCTGTGAAAGAAACTGGTTCAAACCAGTAACTCACCCAGAAAGTGCCATTTCCCTCTACTGTCAGTCTCAGAGAAACCCTACAGTACATTTCCAGCCAAGCTTCCTATTTTCTGTCATTATATTTTCTGGTCAATCAATATGTCAACTAATAACACTACTATTGAACAAAATTTGGCAATGAAAAGGGTTTCTCTTGCAAGTCAAACAACAATATACATAATATCAAAAAAGCAGTACAAAAAATATGACAATATATTTTAAAATATGCATCGCATTGGTTTCTATTTCTCTAGAAAACCTAGTCAAACTTTAAAAGCACTCCTTAAAATGTATGGTTTATATATTTCGACAAACATAATCAAAAATCTATATACTCTAAGCAAACTTTTACTTTGTACACATGGATCCGCAAGTCAGAGGAATATTTTAGTTAAATAAGACAGCAACCATGAGACCATAGAATATACAAATGGTCGTGTTCGAGGACACCCTGTTACAAGCACAATGGTTTTGGACACAGTGGCAGGATAATTTACTTGTGAAATAAAGTTACAATTCATATAGCCACCTGCTAGTTAGCAGGCCACCTGCTAGTTAGCACAGCTTTTGTATGCAATTCTCTGCTTTCCGTTGAATGAAAAAAGTGCAGAAAAACCTGTGATTGTTTTAGAGAAGTCTACGAGCTAACTTATCAATAAATAATCAGTAACTGGATGAGCAGAAGAATGTTGGACTGAGAATTATACTACTGTGCCAATGGAAGCCATCAGAATGTCGAGGCTAAAAATGTCAGACTATAGTCATTGACAGAACTAAACTGCTCGGATTTTGCCAGAACTGTCACCAACAGGCTTAGGAAAATACTGATTCTTTTTGTGATGGAAACTGAGCAACAAGGTAGTGGCTGATTAATCATTTTTATCATTTCTAACCAGTTACTCTTCAAAATGAATGGACTGTCTGCAAAAATAAACCAGAAAAACTTTGCAAAGTTCCTGAGAACAGCATTTCCATCTGGAATAGTAGCACAATATAGTACCACACCTAACTCAACATAAAATACTCAAAATATGTAACATGAAACAATTTTAGAAATCAGAAATCTGATGAGACATAACAAGCTGGTATCTAAATGGTAACTAAATTTCAAAATGTAACACTTACATGAAAAATACTAATTTTGACTGACAAAACAATACTTCCCTTCATCATTGCTACATATGAAACAAGACACAATTTTAAGTCAATAGATATGCATAAATTTGAATAAATTAGTAACACTGACATTCTGAAGCTAACAAAGTCAAAAGGTAAAGTTAAAGTTTGATAACTATGGTACATTTTTTGCTCCCAGGGTTTTGACAAATGTTAATATCCATGCGCAAAGTAAAATAAATTTTTGATCTGGTGCAGCAAGGGGTCGATGGAACCCAAATTGCTACTATGGTGACAGTCAATATCTTTATGCATAAATTTAAATAAATTAGTGTGATGATTCAGTACAAAAGTGCAAAAAATCTGTACAGTGTAAAACATAGATGAAACAAAAATTTTCTGTGTATAGTTTACAGAATTGATGACGTGAATATTCTACATTGTTGTGCAAATAGGGTGTTAATAAATAATTGAAGGACTTAAGGTAGTATGCACCTCGAAAGTGAAAGACTTAAACTTTGCTCAAACTTTCCATAAGGAATCTTTAACCATTTCTTTCAAAACCAATAATAAAAATATGGGGTCACCGTGCAAATTTTGGTACTAGAGAAAGAAATTACCAAGATTTACCGATATTTGAAATTCAAAATGGCCGCCATCCCTGTGTTAACGCTATGGAGAAAAATAAAAATTTTCGAATTTCAAAAAACTAAGCCGGTGAAAAGTTTTCTTTCACCAAGAGCTTTAAAATGAACCCCCACATGTGGTATATCAGAAGAGAATTGTAAAAGTTTGAGAGTCCGAATGTCTGTCCCCGAGGTGCGTTCTAACTTAAATTCTGCTTTTGTTTTTAATTCCCCACTCACTCATTTCACACAAGATGTACTTCATATCAAACTTCCTTATCAATGTTTGTGCACTTAGCTAAAGAAAATCTCAACAATATCTAACATGACGTTTTTGTTTCAGTCTTCAATAAACATGTTTTTTCATTGTCAGCTTCCATGAAATAAATTACAATTCTGGTGATAAATTATCATATGACATCGGAGGACCGTTGCAGATATTAAAATTCCAAGCATGGGGGAGGGGTAGGGGGCAATGGCTGTGACCGATGATCTTTTCATTATTTTTGTCCTAAAACAAACTGGTGGTTGTTTTTATTTGTCCCCCTGTAGTATGTTGAAATACCGAGATAAGCCAAGCATGCACTTTGCAATGTATACAATATGCAACGTTATTCCTGACAAACGAATTCTGGCCTGGACTTAAATTTAGTAATAAACGATAACATTGGATATATCAAACACACAGGCTACAGTGCAAAGTTGAATACTAGGTCAGATGACCTTCAGATGTTGAACAAGAAGAAGAGAATAAAAATTTCGAAAATATATGAAATGTTACAACTAATAAATAGACTTTCACATTTTTTATCTGTGTAAATCCATCCCTACATGTGTAATTTTAGTACAATTACACAATAATATCCTCCAAACAATATACTATGTACGTTAACATTACAGTCTACTGAGTACAGCGTCTGGACTTGTGTGCAAACAAAACCTGGAATGATTGCCATTTTGTGAGTTTCCTTTCTGCCTGCTGCATTTGGGATTGTTCAAGTTTACCGGCATGGTTCCTTGAGGGGAAACTAATCACGTCCGTAAATTTGGACAGAAAAATTGACCAGTGTTTACTGTTTTTTTATGTGACTTCGTATGACTCTGTTGCAGGTTTCTACATGTGTGTTGTGAGCAATTCACACGCTGAAGATTGTTAAACTCCATTGCACACACATATCACATTGTATCACATGAACATCGTATGGATGAAAAAATTTGCATGGTTACCCTTTGAGTGCTGTAATTTTTGCCACCAAAATTTTAGTACAACATTTTACCAATTTTTATGATTTTTTCTGTAATTTTTTGATAATTTTGGCCCAAATAGCCATCATATTTCATTGGCTACAGTTTTTCATCAAAATTTTTGGCAAAAATCTGAAAAAAATTTGACTGGGGTACATTTTATAACGGCGACAAAAATTGATGTTGGCACTCAAAGGGTTAATATCTCATTGGTTGCAGCAGGCAAGACTTTGAACCTCAGCTTTGAATAAAACATTCATTCCATTTTACCTGAGTAAAAAAAAATTAAAATCGGCATCATCATCTGGTCTCATAAACTTTTAAATTTTTACGAAAGAAATCACTAGATATTTCAAGACAGAACAATCACCTCTGAAAAGATTTGTAATCGAATCTGAATCTGAAAATCAGTTGATTGAACATTTACAACTCAATATCTGAGAAACTTACAGGGTATTTGACAAACATGACATTGTGACAGTTAACTTGATTTGCCATAAATATATATTCATGTTCCGGTGCTGAAAAGAACACACACAACAATAAGGCTAGCTTTGGCATTGACCTTGAACCTCTACTGTGTCTAAAATTACAATATTCTCTAATAAATGGTCTCAAAATTACAGAAACATATCATTTTGGGAGAAAGAAATACATTTTTGAATTCAACAGGGTTAAACCCTTTGAGTGCTGTAATTTTTCACACTGAAATTTCAGTGTAACATTTTACCGACTGTTATGAATTTTTCTGTGATTTTTTCAATAATTTTGGACCAAATGGATAAAACCTTTCACTGGTTACAATTTTTAACCAAAATTTTGGAAAAAATCTGAAAAAAATTATTTAGATCTGGAAAAAGTTGCTAACAATGATACATTCTATAAATGCAACAAAGGTTGGCTTTGGCACTCAAAGGGTTAAAATGAAACAAACATAATAATTGTCTGATTCTTTGAAGATCACACATTTCTCATTGTTTGCCTGGCTGACAGATGTAATCATACAGTCCACAGAAAGTTTTCATTCTGGTATACTTTCCTCGTAATGGTAAGAATCTGCTAACATGTTTGTACTCTTTCTCATATTGTACAAAATATTTTTGACGTTTGACATATATACAAACATTGTATAATACCAATATTATTCATATAATGTCCAGTGAGTAACATGCAGAGGACTAACCCTAAAACAAAAGTATTTGCCCAACTTTTATATGAGGGCGCCCTTGCACCATCAAGATCTGTTCAGTCTGCGATGAGCACTACACTTCAACTTTTACATCAGTTGTGAATTCATCTCAGTTGCCAACCTTATTGTGTAAATGTCTCGTAAATATCAAATCTTTCATAAATTTTTGATAAATAGAAATGACTTTATTTTTTTCAATATCTTTCAGTAATATTACAGCTTCACTGAATGTAAATAGAATTGCATATAAACTCATTTTTTTAACCATTCTTTTCTAAGTTTGTTTTTACATAACAGTAATTTAGTTTTTGACACTTACATGTATGAGACAGACAAACACCTGTAAGTTTTCATAAATATTTAAATTTGCACTCAGTTATTACCGCAGGAAAATTATAATCTTGACTTGGTGGCTTCAACTTGTTCAACATGCTGGGTTGAAAGAACAGCAAACTCGTCCTCTCTGAAAGATTATTTAAAAAAAGTGAAAATTGTAAGATATTTATTAAACAGCTAATGAATCTGCAAGAAATTGACAACATTTTGAATTATGGAAATATGAAACGTGAAACAAGGAGTTATTTCATAAATTTGTTAGGTGATTTATCAATCAATTTATCTGATACACAAGGACAATTATGCAAATCACTGTTCAGATGACTGGGATGTTTTAACCCTATCCACACCCATTCTGTGTAAACAGGTCCACAATCACCATTGATAACAATGGGTTTTGGCCAAACCATGGTGGTGAAAGGGTTAAAGTTTTCTTGATACGGACTGCTAGCCAGGTTAAGACTGGATGCCCACATAGAAGTCTTCCTTCTGAGCAGTGCTCATAGACATGTAAAATTTGCACACAAAACTGACAATCATGATAGGAGTGCTGCAATTTTTTCCTCCAAAATTTTAGTGCAATATTTCACCAATTTTTTTGAAATTTTTGTGTAATTATTATGATAATTTTGGACAAAATGGACATAACTTTTCATTGGTAACAATTTTGATCAAAATGTTGGGAAAAATCTGAAAAAATTTGTCTTGATCTGAAAAAATCGTCCGCATGATAATTTACATAAACAACAAAAATTGACTTTGGCACTCAAAGGGTTAAGCACGCAGTCAAGGAGTACTGGAACCAATGAACTTCAAAATATTCAGCTCAATTTGGCAGGATTGACACTCCACTGACTTCTTATCTGAATTTGTAACAAAATTCAATATCTGATTTGTTTTGATACTTACCCTACATGTACACTCTATACAAGCATCGTCTTCAAGTTTCCATCTGTCTCCGTCAGCGTATATACCGCCCTCATGCACACATGTAATGATATTATCATCATCACTTTTGACAAGCTCTTCTGAAATGTCTAGACTGCATACATCATCAATGCACAACGGACAACACCGCCCTACCACACTGACAGTTTCTTCACAGGGGAGGTCTGCACAGCTCTTATCTACACAATCTATTCTTCCATTCTGTGAAAGCAAACAAACAAATAAATAAATAAGTAAATAAACAGAATGAAATAACCACTTCATCGCTATGATTACCAAATGATATGATCGATGTTTCATTGCCTTTAACCCCTTGATGACCTTGAAAACCCCTTGATGACCTTGAATGCAAGAAATTTCTGGTGGTGTTGCATATGAATTACTGTATGCCTCGAGTGCAAGAAAATTCTGTTGATATCCTTTCAGTTGGTATGGTAATTTTCTTTCACTGTTGCAGGCAAAGGGTTAATGTTATATAAAACATGATGCTTCAAGACACACTGCACGTGTGACAATTTGAAACACTACACATGTAGCAATAACAGCAAGTCATTGTAAATGATATAGTCCCACTTGATCAATGACTTTGGAAACCATTGACAGAAATGATGGTAGTGTTGGATTGTGTCACAAAACAAATCAACGTGCATGTGGATGACATAGGAAGTAAACCTTGTACCAAGTTTGAAAGAAATCACTCCAGGCATCACTGAGAAAATTTGCGTCCAAACGAACACACAGACAGACTCACAGACAAAAATCAAAAGTCCCCCTGGACTTTGTCCGTGGCGACTAACAACCACACAGTACAGAAACACACACACACACACACACACACACACACACACACACAGACACAGTGAATGCAATACTTTACCTGACATTGGCATGTCTGGCATTGATAAGTCCATTTATCCCCACTGTCATAGACTACAGGATTTTCCTGGTGAAGACACTGACCATTGAAGTTACAGTGAGAGCAGCATTCCAAGTCCACAGTATCTGATGAACAGTCACACACATCAGGCTTACAGTCTGCTTTGCCATCCTACAAGTTTAACACAATTCAATTCAACATTACTTTATTTATCCAAAAACTATGCAATCAGATTTGTGAGTTAATGACACATTTACATTTATAACTCCGCTCCACACAACACTTTAACTATGAGCAGCTGTTCTGCAGTTGAAATAAACAAAACTTTGCCTATTTGACCAGCTAGCTGGAGACTTAAAATGCCGCAATTGAAAGCAAATTTAACATATATTACAACAAGTGAATAATATCACACTACAAAATTCAGGAAGCTTTTCCAAGCTTATGATGGTTGTGAAACAGTAACAAGCATCTCAGTGGTATACATATTATTTTGGAATTTATGATCTGGATTAAATTCTAACTACTGAGGAGCTGTGGGTCATAAACCTCTCGATATAAACTAAAAGTGTTTTTCCTGGGGGCTCCACCTACATACTCCCGACCAACATGACTCCCTAGGTTACTGGTGAGTAACACAAAACACTCTGTGTCCACTTAATCTCCACTCTTTTCAGTGCTTACACAAACTGAAATTTCAGTTTCTAGACTGTAATGACGGCAAGGTGAGAATATGTTCATACTGAAGAGTTGCAAATTGGTAATTGCATGTCAGTAACTTCAACATACTTTACCGAGACGGAGAAGAAGAAAATTCAAACAAAAAGTCATAAGTATATTCTAAGAATGAACATAAAAAGGGTTTTCCTGGGGGCTTTTGGCTGTGAACTATCCCTGACCCAAATGACTTCCTAGTTAACTAGTGATTGACATACACAGCTATCAAACTTTGTCAAATAACCTACATTCATGCCTATCAGGGCACAGCTATTGTCCCATTCATAGACTTACCTTACAAGTACATGAATAACACTTATCATCGGGCTTGAACTTCTCTCCATTGTGTTTTTCCTGTCCTTTGTACATGCATTTCCCATGACACTGATCAATGTCATTACACTGGCATTGGTATCCACCTTCTTCATTGACACAGGTCATGTCAGAGTGGCAAGTGTGTCCCTTTTTGTTCTTAGGGCTGCATTCATCGATATCTGTAATTGCGATTAGAGTGGAAGTTTGAACATAAAAGTGAAGCTTCCTAAGAGTGGAGCAACATTTCCCCACTATGTTACCATGCCCTGCCCGTCGCATTTTGATTGGTCGAGCTGAACCACGTGACTGACCACAAATACACAGTAATGGTTTGTTTACATGCCCGTGAATATGAATAATAAGATTAACAACTCAAAGTATCGTAACTTTACACCTAAAACGTAAATCATAATCAATCACAAAATAAAATGGAGCACTTGTAGGTCAAGTTGAGATACTTTTTTCTGAAAAGATCTCCGGATTTGCCAATTTTTTACAGCGCGCGTGAAAGTGCGTCGCGTATTGCTCAGTTTCTGGGGCCAGTTGTCGTTCGCTCCTGAAATTTTCGGAAATTTTGACGGTTTTCTTGGGTTCGCTGATAATATAATGGAACCGAGCCCGTTAATTTGGCTTTCCTCTCGCCCTTGCCCACAAATAAACGTTAATGGTCAGCGCGTCGCCCGTTATTTCTATACTATGTTACTAATCTCTTTGCCTGGCTCCCTGCTGTGGTTTTCAGATGAGCAGCTGAGTGTATTGATGATATTCTTATGGATGCAATCCCAAAACTATAGACTGGTTAAATTTGCACAAATGTCCTAGGATTCTCCTGAGACAATTGTGCAAATGAGTAAGACAACTTGGTGGTACGACCAAGGTTACAGCATCTACTTGTGTGAACTCTACATCCTACTCTGAATAAAATTCAACACACTGTACACTATGAGAAAGGCGCAAACTTTAATTGATAAATTTGTAGTGGTAAAAATAACATGAAAGCCACTGTGACAGTGATTTTCCATGGCCTGGTCATGACATCATTGAACCTCATGAATATTTAATATCAACAGAGTTTGAACCCATTAGACAAGCTTTAGGTATTTTGCCCACAACCGATTACACATGTTCATCAAAATATATACAACAGCTAGGCCAGTCCACAGTACAATAAATTACCCACAATTCTCTATGATTTGTACTTTTCTAAAAACTTTTTCAGTTCTGCATGTAAGCACTAATGTGCAGCATCAGAATAATTTTTAAATAATATCTAGTAAATGTAGTTTAGTTTAGATATATCAGTGAAAGTTTGAAAATAACCGCTAAACAACCAGAAAAGTCACATTCTTTAGGTACTACAAATGCCATACTTTTTAGGCAGCAAGTTATGACGAACTGAAGGGGTCATTCTCTGAGAAAACTTAGCATGCAAATTTCTTTTGTCACTTCCTTTGCAAAAAATCAATATCCTTTTGTTTCATTTATTCTGAATGGCTGAGGAAACAATCTGTGGCAAATTTTACAAAAATGCTATCTCCTCTCTCAATTATGCATAATTTTCCAAATTATTTAAAATGAGAATTGAGAAGAATGGTGTGCATAAAAGTACGTTTTCAAAATTTTGATAAATAGTCTGTGAATTTGTCTACACATGGGAGACATGGTAGACTTCACTCAGGAATCTTCGAGGATACAATGAATTCTGGGAAATCTACAGTACTGGGCCAGTCCAAAAATCAATGTATTTTGATATTGAAATGTCACAATTCACACGAGTTTTTTCAAATTTCTTTTATCTGAGAACATAGGAGGGCCATCTGTTTTATAAACTAACATGCAAATTCAATGAAAATTTGCATATTTTCCATACAAAGTCTTTTTGAACATTAACCTACCTTGGCAGGTTGCTCCATAACCAGTGTGTGGTAACAAATCGCTATGGTAACCAGTCTTGCACTGACAATAGTAGCTCCCTGGTAGGTTGATGCATTCTGAGTTGCTATGGCAATTGTCAATGCCTGAAGCACATTCATCAATATCTGTGTAAATTGATAATAATGAATTTTAACTCTCGATTTCACTGATGATGTGAATTCAACTAATAAGATAAAATGCACCTCAGGGACAGATATTCCAACTCTCAAACTTGTACAGACTTTTTGTTCAATCTCTTGTGGGGACTTATTTTGAAGCTCATGTAATAAATGAAGTTTTTGAAGGCTCATTTTTCCGGAAATTGAAAATTTAATTTTTCTCCACAGAGTTAACATAGAGATGGCAGCCATTTTGAATTCAAGTATAGGTATATGTTAGGTAGTTTGTTTCTCTAGTAACATACTTTGCATGGCAACCTCTGACTTTTGTTCTCTCTTTCGAAAGGGAAAAATTTAAAATGTCCTTTCAGTAAGTTTGAGTAAAAGTTTAACCCTTTCACCCCCAGTTCCCTGTGTACAGGTCCAACTTTACCATAGAAAACAATGGATTTGGGTCAAACTATGGTGGTGAAGGGTTAAGTCCTTCAAGTGTCACATACTACCGTAAAATGAGCAATATTAGCAACACATACAGGTTGCATTAATGTTCTTAAGCTGGCTGTACTAACCTGTTTGACACTGGTCACCAATGTAACCAGCTGGACAACGACATGTGTCTGGTGCCGCACACAAACCACCATTCTTACAGCTTTTACTACACTTGGCTGAAAAACAGAGATACAAATATAAAAAGTAGTGTTAATTATACTGTGCTCCTATGCTGATCACAATTCACAATTACTTGTCCCACATATTACCCACCAAGCACATTAAGTATTTCACTAGCCCGTACTTTATTGTTCAGAACATTGGGTTTTGCCTTCAGCCAAGCTTTGAATGTCTACCAGAGGCATAAAAACTATTATACTGGTAAATCACTAGAACATGAAAATCTGATGAACCTACAATGTTACTTATTTTAGCATAATCTCAACAACTTAAATACGATAACACTGGAAAATCTACATAAGATGGTTTCTGAAATTGGAAATTTTTGACTAAAAACATTAAAAATATTCTCAGAAAATTTAAATATCCATTATTTTGATTGAGCTTTGAACAACATTTATAAGAACTCCTGTTAGATCTGCCAACCAAATTTAAAGCAAATTGACAGCTGATTTCTGGGGATGGAAATTTTTAGACCAAAAATGACGAAAGTGAAAATTTACAAAACAGAGAAAATTCCAAAAATTAATACGAAACGAAAAACATGACAGACTTGCTGCATGATTAATTTTTAAACATTTTCAAGCTTATTTGAATATCGTTGGGACTAACATTTCAAATCAATGAAATTTTTCACATGACTCATGATACGCCTATACACCAAACCCACATTTATAGATGCACAGGTTCTAAAATATTTACAGTTGACGGAGCTACGTACACACTGGCTGACAGGCATTATTTTTGTACACAAACACAAGACATTACCATACATGTAGGAAAATGGGAGCTAAAACTACCAAAACTTTCACACTATTTGATATCTAGAGATTATTTTCCACAATATCCATACCTTGACAATAGAATCCATTGCCCTCGTATCCTGTGAAGCACTGACATTTATAGCTACCGACTGTGTTGATACACTGGGCATGCTCATGGCATTCATCCACTTGGTCTGCACACTCATCTTGCTCTGAAATAGATTATAAAATGACAGGGAAAATTAGGAAATAAACTCACGTAAGTGTACGTCCCTGTCCTTGTGTGAAGAAAAATATGTTTACTGTGATTTCGAGTCTTTTAAAAGCCTGGATTTCCTTGTACATGACAGAAAATCTCATAAAGAGAACCAGTTTTTATTTCCTAACAACAAATTTTTTATATAATTACCCCTTTCCTGCCAGACAGAACCGCTTTCTCATCTGTCAAGTCAGTAAACATCAGTATTGAGCAAACCCGCATAAATCTATGCCACAAATTCAAAACATTTTCCAATACATTTCCGATGAACTTTAAACTGAACGTATCGAGAGGCTAGAGATCAGAAAAGGATTATTACCTATGCATGTGTAATCGTCCTCCTTTTTGTAACCATACGGGCACTCACACTTGTATGATCCAGGAACATTGACGCAAACTGCGTTCTCGTTGCAGTGATGGCCGTCTGGTCCACCAAAGTTCTCACATTCGTTGATGTCCTGACATTCTCTGCCGTCGCCGATAAAACCGTCATTACACTGGCAAGTATAGGATGCAGAGATACTCCTGCAAGTGGCATTGGAATGGCAATTGTTTCCTTGACAGTAATCAACACCTATAAAAAAAAAACATTCACCAATAATGAATAAATAGGGAACTTTTGGTTTGTTTTTAAAACCATGTGTTGTCTTTCATACATGTTAAAGAATAGTAAAGTACTGAGAGAGAGAGAGAGAGAGAGAGAGAGAGAGAGAGAGAGAGAGAGAGAGAGAGAGAAGGAAGAGAGGGGGGGGAGGGAGAGAAGAGGAAGAGCGAGAGGGGAGAGGGGAGAGGGAAGGAGAGAGAGAGAGAGAGAGAGAGAGAGAGAGCGGGGAGGGAGGGAGAACGAGAAGAGAAAGAGGGGAGAGGGAGAGAGAGAGGGGGGGAGAAGGAAGAGAGGGGGGTTTCCTCTTACTGACTGAAAATTCCTTTTAATGTGACCAAAAATCTACAGATACAACAGTCATGGCATTTTGTCATCAGGGTTTTACATGACGCGCATTTCTGCGTCCTTTACGCATAAAACCGGACGCAGGACCCCTCAAAAACTAAACCACGCGTCCCTTGGGACGCAGCAATATCTGTTGCTGGTGTACACCTTGCGAAGCTGCTGAACACGTAAAAACACATCCCAGTAAACCTTACCGACCCCGTACTTTAACCCTTAAAGTGCCGCGTCGGTTTATAAACCGACACGGCATTCTCGCTCTCAGCGCCACGTCGGTATATAAACCGACAGTGATTGCGTTCTATGCTTATACCTAACTTAGCTATGCATTGCCGAACTCAGCCAGAAGGAGGGTATTCCTGACCCTTTGAACCCACTTTATTACCATATAAGGACTAAAATAATGACATCATGCAGCCTAACAATCGAAAATTCCAGTAATTTATGCGAACTTTCTTCAAAAGAGGTCAGCGGTTTTCATGAATATTTAATCAGGTCTGCAGTTTCACCCGTACGCGGATACGGCCACAGTGCATTGAACGAAACACGTACGTACGTTTTGAAAGCTTTACCATGCCGTAGACACGGAAGACAACTATATTATGCCAAGCTACTGCCCTCTGGGTGATAGAAATGATAGATTTTACAGTTTTTTTGAGAATATTTTATGGAAAAAAGACGCGATTTGGTGACCAAATCGATCGCGATAGTGAACTTCGAACGTATCGGCGGCCAAGATGGCGGCACTGTGTGATGCCTAACTCTCGACATGAAACCCGAGGTTAAGGTTTTCGAAGTCCAAAACATGCAAGATTGAGAAATTTGTAAGGATTCGGTTAAATTGAAGTGTATTTTGTGAATTTTCAAGCGTTTGACTGCCAAAAAGCCCTTTAAACTGTTGATACTTGACCTCCGGCCGTCCTGAAGCGAGACGGCCATAACAGTCGACCCGGTTTGTAAATGAAATGTAGTTGTTCTGAACTGTTGACATTGTGAGACATTTCCTACGTGTTACGCATTTTTTTAACTGAAATAAACCGGACATGAAACTTTTTCTCGATACTTAGTGGTTTCTTTCCATTTTGTGGCGGATTTTGTGGCGTGCTTGTCAAAAAATGTGATCAAACTTGGCGAACGGATTGACTAGTATGTATGGTAGTACGAGTCCGTGACTCGATAAGCCACAGATAGTTACACACGCGTACGTGAATTAAACTAATGTAAGTTGGGTCAAACACCAAAATTAATCGATAAAAAGGTTAGTGAAATGTGTTTTTGTCTTCAACTCTTCATTATAGTTATACAGGCGGTTCAAACTATACAGAGTCAGTTGAATATGCCCTATAGTTGTGTGCATGTGTTGCACAATAGTTACCCCTCCATTAGACTCTCAACAGTCGCTGTGCCTTGTTTTGTGCGCGCCCACGATGGGCCTGCATTCGAAGGCTACGCTGTGCTAGCTGTGAGCACGCGCTGCCAGACACAGCGACTGTCCGTTCTTGCAAGGATATGAATATTCATAAGGGTAGTGTCGTCAAAAGAAACACCTATCTAACTGGGCGGAGAAAACTTTTGCTTGTAGCTGGTAGACTTATATACGCAGTATGTTTTTATTTTTCATTTTTAATTTTATTTGGCTATGGTACTTGTCATTTGTTTTTGATTGACGGATGCGTAGAGTTCTATAAAGTACCCGGATCAGGCAGAAATCCGACCGGTCGCTTGCAAGAACGTCCAGACCCTGGGATTCGCGTCGCGTCCCTGAAGGGCGCGCGCGTGTTCCAACAGGGAAGAACGCGAATCGCAGGGTCTCTGCCAGACTACCCCTCCATGTACAATATGGAACCTTGTTGTCTCTGTGTATGCAAATTAATACTAATTGAACACAGTGAAGACCATGGCATTGATAAACTATAAAACATTTTTGTGAAATAAATTGGGACCCCCATATTTTGATGTAGGACTCCCATTTTCTAACACCAGGAGTCCCAGGGACTCTCAAAGTTAAAATTGATGTAAAACCCTGTTGTCATTTTTTTAATTTAGCATAGATGGCTCATATTTGAGAAATGACATTAAAGAAACTACCAACAAAGAAAACAGATGCCGACTGCTGTGTGATGTTGTCGGAATTAAATCCCTGTATTTTGTGAATAACCTAATATTATTCTCATTACATCTGTCATAATTACCTCGACAGAATTTACAGCATTCTCCCGATACAGCCAATTGTTGATTCACAGGACAGTCAAGTGTCGGACAAGTCTGTATCCTACAGTCTTTCACGAATCCATTCTGTAATATGATAAAAATATAGCTTCAAAGACGTGTGCTACCATTTGATCAGAAAAGGAAATTACGTTCAACATATACCAAACATGAAAGCTATCAGAGACAAGAAGTTTCAGAGATGATAATATTTTAGCCAAGACGAGAAATCTATCTCATATCTCTCTAATCTATCTCATATTGATGCCTGAAATCTTGCAAAGCTATTAGAGACAAGAAATTTCAGAGATGACGACATTTCAGCTAAAAATAGGAAATTTTGCTTAATCCCTCTCATAGTATGCCTTATATCTTACCTCACACCGGCAGATCCTGCACTTGGCGGGTGAAAACACTTCACCATCATCATATAATTTGCGACCGAAGCTGCACTGAACTAGAGAAAAAAGCAACAGATAAAATCGTAACTTATTTTTTGAACGACAGGTTCATGTACTGGAAACTGCCTATATGGCCGCTTAGTTATTAACAGAGAGCATGCCAGATTATAAGTTAATTTCTGCAAATATGATTATTGTACCGCAACGATTTGAGTTTGAGTGGGATTCATACAGGGGTATCAAAGAAATTGTAGCTCAGATGTGAAAACTGACAATGATGCCCTGTGCTATGGTTCAGGGCATTTTACTAGAAGTTGTGACGGGCAAATGGTAGTTGATGGCGGGCGATCTAGAAGTTCAGTCATCGTGTCAGTCATTCAGACCGTATTTCATGAGATAGGTAGACTGGCTGTGGGAAATATATTACTTTACCTCTGCAAATTTAGGCGATTGCATTCAAGATAAAATGCTGCATTCAGTGAGATTTAAACTAAGCTCTCTGCGTTTTTGTTGATTAGTCTTTGTGTTTCCATTTTTCAGTTGAACATTACGCAATATGAAGACAATATGAATGTCTATTTTGATGGATTTTATATCTGCATGACAAGTCTTTCAGAAATTAAATGCGATAAGTTTCAAAAGATTTATAACATTGTATTTTATTTACTGTTATCTTTTCCTGAATTCTCCAGTTGGTACACCACCTACACTGAAAGTAATGCCACGCCACCCCTCTATGGAAATATCACTTTTTCTTGGTCACTTGTGTGCCCATTATACACAGGTTTGACTGTATATCACAAGTTAAAGAGTCTTGTTTACATACCTCCACAAACAGGACAGCATTCACCGTCAGGAATCACTGGATGCTTGCATGAGACCTCACCACAAGGTTTCGGTTCACACTCAACGTTACCACCCTGAGTAAAATATGATAGAAAACACACATGATGGTACTCACATCACTTTTCATAAAATGGTGATTTGAATTTTTTTCGTGGTGGTCACATCCTGACACATTTTATCGTCGTCATATATTTATACATCCAACTCATGACTTTTTGACAAATCATTTATACATATTCACAACATTTGAAAATTTTTGACCAAGATGCAACATGGTGACCTTTGAACTTACAGAACATGTGCATTCCTGACAGCCTTCTGTCCATCTTTCTCCGTCAGGTTTAAACTGACCGTTGTGTTCACAAGGTTTCTGACAATTACACTCTTCCAGCTCACTTATCCTTTGTTCAGCTACAATAACCTAGATCAAAAAAAAAATCATGATAAAGGCATAAGGAAGGTCAATAAGATGATAATATTTCACACAGTGTTTATTATTAGTGTACATCTCTTGAGTGTGATACAAACTTTTACTCTAACTTTCCTCGGTGAAACTTTCAACCATCAGGTGTCATCATGCAAAGTTTGGGACGAGAGAAACAAAGTGCCTCACATTTACCGATATTTGAAATTCAAAAAGGCCGCCATCCCTGTGTTAACACTATGGGAAAAATTATTTTTTTCAAAAAACTACGAGGGTGAAAGTTTTCTTACTATGAGAGCCTTAACAAGAGAGAGCTTTACGAGATGTTATTTTTATGCATGATTTTACATATCACTTTTTTGATATCACAAATGACTATCTTGTCAGTTTTGAAAATTGCGGGTAGATCATCAATTTTCCAGGATTTAATTTCATTTTCATGGACTTTTCCGGCACTTCTGGGAGGCCTTTCCAGGAAGCATGTCATTAACACACTTTGCATAAATGAATATTAAGAAGTTCAGTATTTGAGGGTGAGATTCGATCAAAGTGTATTTACTTACTCTGTTTTCCATAGCTTGCAGCAGGCCAGACAGTTTGGCAATTTTTTCAACCATCTCCTGGTATTCACCGCAGGTTGGGCATTGTCGCTCCAAGTCCGGGCACTGAGTCAAATAGCCGTGACTTGCTACAACCAATTTCACATCTTGTAACATTCCCTAGACCATGAAGAAATATGATCATTTTAGGATCAGTGTGACAGATGTATCCTTGCTGACAAAATTTCTGCCCATTCAAGCCAATCTAGGAAATTTCTTTGCATATATCATACTTTTTATGAGCCAGTAGTGTTTTCAATGTCAACATCAATTCTTGTTCTACTTCCCAAAGCATGTTGAGATACACAGTATTCAGCTTGTCAACTAAGCCTGTACATGTGTAAACAGCATTGTTATTGTTGTCAAGTGAATTCTGGTCTGGACTAGAATTCAAATGTGAACAATAGCAGTGCATTTTAAACATATAAAGGCTTTGTTGACAAGCTAAATAGCTAATGATTTGCAGCAGCTTTGGGGAATAGAACAAGAACTTGCAATAGACATACAACACAAAAATCACCATCAGTTACAGCTAATGGCCCTTTAATACTTTAATATGTACGCATTTCCTGCATCAAAAACAGCCGTCTTGAGTCTGTGGTGGTTAGAGACCACCCTGGCTACAATCAAAATCAACTACAGGGCAGCAATGAAGCTACAATTTTACTAGCCTGTCTGAAGCTACAAAGGATACACACAAGTGCATAATTCTTGGGGTATAGTTGCTACACAAACCCAAGGGACAGCCCTCTAGCTACCTTATAGTTTTATCGGGTTAATTGGGTCTAGTTGTCTGTGGTTGTTACCCAATATTCAGCACAGATCTTCAATACCCTAGATAAATTGTGTTATAATCCCATATCTCGATGGTTGTAACGACATATACCAACCTTGAAATAAGCGTGTTCGCTTCTTTGTCCGAGGTACATCACCAAATTCTTAGTGTCAAGGTCAAGGTCTGGCTTAAGTATGACCCTCTCATATACTTTTTCACAATTTACAAATAACGACAGATGAGTCCCACTGACTGTGAGGGCAATCTTCGTCCACTTTTCAGGAACAATTGGGTATTCAAACTTTTCTGTGTAGACAGCGTCATTTGACCTGTACAGAAACTTGATTTCATCCCGTCGTGTGCTTGAGTGAAGTTCTAAATATCTGTGAAAAAAAAACACCCGCTGATCTAGTGAATCTCTTCAGAGTAGTATATACAGGAGCATGCTTTGATTTTTTGTGACTGGTCAAATTTCAAGGTGTAGTGCAACCACTGGGGGTCCTTCACTCTCAGCAAGTGCTCAGAAATGCTTGACCAGTGGACAAGGGATTGACCATTAAATCTATACAAGGAGGGGCATTATGTGGAGAGAAAATTATGATTTTCTGAACTGCTATGTTTGAAAAAAAATTTCAATGTGATTGGAAATTAATAAACAAGAGGAACTTAGGGGAAATAATTACAGCACAAGTAAACAATCAATTTGCTAAGTTTTATTTTGAATGCCCCTCCAAAGATATAATGGTTTGTCCCAAGGCTGTACTGTACAGGTAAAGGATGAGTGCAACCATTTGGATAATGAGGAGGGACACACACCATACATTTTTTGCTTGTATTTTAGTGATGAACTCCAAATAACTCACACTCCAGAAAACCTTTCGTCTTAGTTGGCTGCACTTCACTGCTCAACTGGTTGGGTTAATTCATAAAACTTCGCAGCCATTTTAGTAAACTATTACAGACTCATAATGCACATGCAGAGTTTATTCGAATCGTACTTGGTCCCATAGTTTTTGAATAGCACTAATCAAGAGGCTTCATCCCTCTTTACAATCAATGTTTGGTACACCCTGTTATTTACCATTCTGTCATTGGACATCTTCACTAAAATAGAGGGGTGTCCTTAGGGGGAGGGGGAAAGAGTGTTGCCAAAAGTTTGTGATTGCGCATCTTCACTAATAGAGGGGTATTTTGGGGGGGAGGGTGTTGTCAAAATGCTTTCTTTACAATATCAGGAATGATAGGTTTTCAACACAACATGAATGCAAATGTGGACAAAGCTTGTTAGTTTTTTAAAAATTGGGGAATGGCTGACCGTGAAGATTCATCGTATAGGTGCACCCTCATACACTTGATGTGAAAGCACCCATGCACAATGAATCTTTCATTCCGGGTAATGGATGTACAAATAATAGTAAGATTTTTAATGAATGTATTTCTGACTGGATGTAAAAGTGGGTAAATTGGCTTTATATAAATACTTACCACTACATTTGGGACAATGTCACAATTAATGTTGAAAAGAGATACATGTTCTATGAAACTTTCCATATTATTATGTTCATGTAACATGATCATGTCCTTATGAAAGCGGCATACTTATGAGTTGCAGCCATGCTTGTTTCCAGCGCAATACAATTTATGAACAAGACATCAGCGCATTCTCTAAGCCATAACACTTTGCATTATACTTTGTAACAGCCGTAAACACGCTCTAGCATTCCTCATCACTGCAAAGCTAATTTGTTGACCTAATGACTTTTTGAATTTTACAACTGCCAACACCATCTGAACAATGACTTTAAACCATTGTTTTGCACCATAATATCTGGCAGATTCCATGATTCAATTATACTATGACACTGTTTGAAAATGCAGTGTTGGTATCTTAAAACGCAAACAGCTTCAACTTTTGATAATACTTTCATTACTTTTGTTCTACAAAACAACTATATTTTCCCTACAAGTTTGTTGAATACAAAGTATTGGAACAGCAAATAGGAAATTGTCAACAATTTTGCAATCTTATTTTCAAGGTAAAATGCGCCTCGAGGACAGCTAATCGGATTCTCAAATTTTTACAATTCTTTTCTGATCTACCACTTGTGAAGGCTCATTTTAAAGCTCTTGGACTAAGTAAGAAAAAAAATCGCTGTCTTAGTTTTTCGAAATCGAAAATTTGGTTTTCCCCATAGAGTTAACACAGGGATGGTGGCCATTTTGAATTTCAAATATTGGTATATGTCAGGTCATTTGTTTCTCTAGTACCAAACTTTGCACAGTGACCCCTGATTGTTATTCTTGAGTTGGTAAGAGTATGGTTGAAAGTGGAATTGAGGAAAGTTTAAGCAGAACTTTAAGTCTTTTTACGAGGCGCACACTTCCTTAACAAGAAATTCTAGTCTGGATAAATCCAAGTCATTTATCGGATATTTGGGCGTGATTTTGGGAATAAAGCAAGAAAATGTATTTCACAGACAGAACAAAAATACTAGAAATATTATCAAAAGTTACAGCTGATGAAATTTATATTGTATGGGATTGATTTTAGTACCGTAGTGAGCTATCATAATATATTTGACCACTATAATTTGCATGGAGCTCTTTAAAAATGTTGAAAAAGCATCAGTATTTAAATGAACTTATACGAGCAAACATGAGTTTTTTGTTGCTGTTTTAATGTAAAAAGCATGAAGTATGGTGAACGATAATGTTTGGTCAACTTAATTTTACAGAGATTATTCACTTCAAACAATCAGTTTTTGTTGATGAACTTGAGAAATCTTACTCACTGTGTGTCATTTGAAGCCAGAACTTCACTGTCAAAGCGAGAATAACACAGAATTCAAGAGTGAAATTGTGAACACAACCTTTGACCTCTAATGTCATGTGACAAACTGATAGATAAATAGAATCATTCATTTAGAAACGGGGATAAAAGGTTTGATGAATGTCAGATATACAAAGAGTAGATGATCTTCAACGTGAACCAAAAGTGAAAGTTATTTTGTTTGTGGTAATAACTCCAACTAGAATACTCTTTTCATTGACAACAATAATGAATAGAAACAGCGAAGCATATCAATACTTCAAAAAAACTGTAAATAACAATTTGTGAATCGATAAAAAATAGAAAGGGGTCCAAATATACATGATCTTTACTCTATCAAAATTCCAGCATCTATCTGTTGAAGTAACAATGCAATTTGCGCAGGCATGTCTCTAACAGTGCAATATCATTACAAAACATTAATTAGCAAAAAAAGTGTCCATTCTTAGCAAAGTTTAAAGTTTTCACATGAATTTGGATTTCTAACACTTGCTAATTTTGCAATTTTTTTTCGAAATTGCCACATCTAAGCCATAAATACTTTTGCAACGCAATTTTTCTCAGCACTTCATGAGCACCTGTTTTCATGTCTTTTAACCCTTTATCACACTACTTTGGCCAAAACCTGTTGATGTTAAAGGTATACTGTCACCTGTTCCAATTTTACCACAGTTACCATGGAAAGAGAAAATCTAACCAATCACAGATTTTAAGCGGGTGGCCGCTTTTTAAAAACAGCGCCCTCACATGGGCATTTTGAATACCAAGGAACGCCCCTTTGACCATATATGGGCATATTTAGATCACAGGTGACTTTATACCTTTAACAGTGGGTATTGACTTGTTTACTATGAATGGGGAAGTATAGGTTGAATGCATACGTTTGACAAAATAGTTACATAGCATTTTTTATGTCCAATGAGATTTCAGAATGCTTGTTGTGACAAGCCAACATACATGTTTTGTAAAACAAAAATATTAACATGAAAAGTCACAGGTACTTTCCTACAACGATAGCCAAAGAAATCCACTGTAGCAACTGACCATTCTAACTATAGCTGGACACATTTTTATACAATTTGAAATGTTTGGGTCTAACAAACCTAAGACTATTGCCATCAAAAACAAACATCATTATGTAGTTATAAGCAAACATGTTTACAATTACTTTAATCAAAACAGCCCTAGGACTTATATTAAAAGCGGGATGGGGAAGGGGGGTGGGGTGGGGGGTATCGCTGATTACATTTCCATACTTACTTTGACCTTCCTTCCGATATGGCAAACAGACTACCCGAATTCCTGACATCTTGTTTAATTGAGGCAATTAGCGTGAATTCATTGGTGGACCTCAGCAAGTTGGCTGCTTTCTCCATGACGTAGTCGGGTAGCTCCAGAAATCTGTTGGTATCTGTCAAAATCAATTCAAATCAAATGCAGATTACTGAATCCTTCGAAAGAGTAGGGGTGAAGATTTGCAGACATGCAGAGTTTCACATTATGGGTAAACCTATGGTGCCTACCTTTTTGCATTGTAAATGTTCTAGGCAGGGACATTGACCCACCATTTCCATAATGCACAACGTACATAGTAGCTGGCACATAAACTACTACATTTGTGTCAATGACCTTTTTGTGACCTTGAGGAGAGCTACCAATAATAAACACTTTCAAAACCAAGTGAATGACCCTTTCTAGCAGACAAAAATTTTAATTTACTGCTTTCCCTTGACTTTTTAATGAAGTAGTTGGATGTGTTTGTTGGAAACTGGAATATTTGTGATTTTACTCACAGTTCAACTGCAGACAGTCAGTGTAGAGATTTAATGTCATGTGGAAGCATTACAATTGCACATGAAAGGAACTTGAAAAGTGGTCGCACAATATGTATCATGGTATCTTTGTCGAAAAAAAACTTGTATCAATCAAATTTACGTTGTGTTCACAATCTTGGCACAAAGCAAAGAGAAATGATTTCACATACGGATGTTTCAGATTTACTGATAATTAAAATTTGCAAATTCAATGTATTTTTTTATCAATTATGTACAATGAATGTAATTTTACATCTCCTTCTACCAGTTACGTATAATAGTGAGAGTAGTTACTGATGGCATACAAAACTATAGGGAAATTTGCATAAAAATTTTATCACAGAAAAGCTGACCGTGAACTTAAGTGTATCACAGGTTTCATTTTAGTCAAGTATTTTGGTTTTGTAAAGATCAAAAACATGTTGTGTTTCTTTAACTAACTACAGAGTAGCAAGCAGAAAAATCTTTTTTTTTTGAAAAATCTGTGCCTGCTAGTGAGACTAACAGCGCCCTCATTAGGTGAAACAAGGTGATGAGAGAGATATACCAGCATGGCCAAAGAGATGTGATTGTAATAGATATGAAAACAAATGTGACAAGAAAGCTTTTCAAATACCTCCGTGATACCTGACACCATGAAAATCACATATTTGGCCTAAATAGCATCAAAGTTTAAGTGCGGTGAATCACGTAATACAATCCGGAAGTTTTTGCATATTTTTATATTTTTATCAAGTGCATTTTGTTTTTTTGTTCTAAACTTGAACAAGAAGATTGCACTGAGAGTCGCGGAGCATATCGTCAGTGTATGTACTTCTCGACATCTCATTAAAAGGCAGGTGAAAGCTAAACAGAACAACAGTTGTAAAATTTGACAACTGTGATTAATGAGAAAACGCATTCAGAGATGAATCACAAGGCTTATCAGACAAATGATCCAAGTAATTATGTCTCCGTAATTCTACGAATATCATTCTTCAGATTCTAATGTTAGAATATGACACATCTTGTATGAATTATTCATATTTGAAGTAGTCACGCTTTTTGATTCAACGCACGATAGCTGACCTACTTCATTGAGGGAGTTATGGGTAGTAAGTAAATATTTCCGGCATAGTTAAATGGGTGTGTAATTTTTTTACAATCTATCCTATACATCGTTTAGCAGCTCTGAATTTGCTTGTACAAAAGAGCTTATTATTAACCCTTTGAAAGCTGTAATTTTTCTAACCAAAATTTTACTAACTTTTATGAATTTTTCTGTGCTTTTATGAAAATTTTGGACCAGATGGACATCACATTTCATAATAGTTACACTTTTTTATCAACATTTTTGCAAAAATCTGAGAAAAAATGACTGGGGTATATTTTATGAAGGTGACTAAAATAGACTTTGGCGCTCAAATGGTTATAAGTTGATACTGAAACATTAACTAAGAACTGAATGAGATATTGAAACAGTCTGAAGTAATGTAAATAGTCCAGGGTGGTAGGAGAAATATCTTTTGATATAAAGAGTGTTTTTATTGCATGGTAATGCAGCTATGTATCTGACGTCTTGGGGTTTTTTATAGCTGACCCCACGCTGTTACAAATATTTCATATTGCCGTTATGGCATTCAGTTGCTTTGGAATCAGGTACTTAGGCCTTGTAAGTGTTTTAGGAAATAAACTCAACATCAGAAAGTCAGAACGACATGAAAAGCTTTGCAATAAGGTAGAAAGCACCTTGGGCACAGATTTAGGCCTGTTACCAATTTTTTAACAATTCCTTTCCAGGTTTTCTGTTTGTTTGACCCAGTTTGTAGCCCGAGGACTACATGAAGTTTTCACTGCCTTGTATTTGAGAAAATTGAAAATTTCATTTTTCCCCGGGGAGTTGCCTCATCAATAATGGTATAGCAGTAACTATGAATTTCAAATATCAGTAAATATTAGATATTTCTTTCTTTTAATCCATAACTTTTGCATGGTGACCCCTGATCGTTATTCTTGATAATGAAAACAAAAATAATTTGGCATTGCCTTGAGGAAAGTTTGATCGGAAGTTTAAACTTTCTGCTAGAGAGGTGCATACTAGGCTATTATTTAGTTGCATCAACGACAGAGAGTATCAAATCTTTGCAAAGTAAAAACTTTGATGATGTCACAAAGCAAATCTTGTGCCATCTTGCTGTTTTGCAGTGAAATTTTGACATCCACATCACAAATCTGGGACAATTACAGAGATTAATTTCAATAGACACATTCTTCGCAAAAGGCGTTTTTTTGATATTTTTTCTTTCTTTAGAACAAATCTTTAATCTTATTCTGTACAGGTTTGCTAGCAAAACTTGATTTTGTAACAGTAGCATCCATGTAAATGTATAATATGCAATTTTTCTATATTCAGCAATGGTCTTACACAAACGTCTACTTTGTTCAAACAAATAATGTGCCATTTTAAGTACCGTAAGATTTAAGAAGAGGGATTTCACCAAAAACGTAAACCACCACCTTCTTGCACTGATGTGGTGAAATTTGGTTATTGTCACTATTTGCCTTCCTATAATGTTGTAATTTTCTCCAAACCAAAATATCAACAGCAATGATCAACATGAGCTATGGCAATGATACAGTACAGTTTCAGTATCTTGTAAAGCGTGGACAACGTATCAACATGCTCATCAAAGTTCATTGTAGCAACTACATCACTTTATCTGCATTGTCAGCATTCTCTATCTTGTTATGATCACACATAAACCAGAAAATTCTGGTTCCGTCAAAGATGTTACAACATCATTTATCTGTACTAATGGCTTTCCCAGCATTCTCGATCTTTTGTCATCAACCAGTTACACTTCATGGCATCTTTGAAAATTAGTAGATACCAACCTTCAGATCATATACTGAGTAAAAGGGGGCCTCTAGCTGTGTTTTGATCACCAACTTTAGTGACTCCCTAGGTTATTCATAATTAATACAAGATGGTGTCTGTGTCCACCAATCCTCACTCTCGCTTGAGTTGACAATAGCACAGTGAATGTACAAGACTGCCTCGCAGAGAGTTGTTTGAACTCTCAAACTTTCACAAAATTTTTATTCAACCACTTGTGAGGGCTCACTTTATAGCTCAAGGAGGAAATAAAGTTTTCATGGCTCATTTTTTGTGATATTTTCGTGATATTTAATTTTTCCCCACAGATTTAACACAAGGATGGCGGCCACTTTAAATTTCAAGTGTAGGGAAATATTGGGTAGTTCCTTTTGATTTGAAGTGCATGCTACCTTAAAAGTGTGCTTAAATTTTGAGAAACTTGCAGTCCAAAGTATACTAAACATGTTAAGTATGGTTTAAATTTTTCCGTTCAATGTCCCATTAAGTGGTCTGCCATGTGGATATCTAACAAATTACAATTACAACTGACAATTGTTCCGAAGTACTTCAATTTGTAAAATTTTTGAAAAGTCACGGGCAGCGAACAGAATAATTCAACAAAATTAAATTCGGTACAAAGAAAGATTAATATGTGTATTCCTGAGATGATTTTTTGTCCTTGATGGACGCAAGAAAACTCAGAAACATCAGATAAATTTAGAAGTGACATCATCAGAATAGGATAGGACTCATATCAAATATCATATTGAGCTTTGCCATGAGTGAATCTATAACACTTGATCATTATCGGCAAGTGGGGATAATTTCCGTTGACATTCTACCCTTATTAATGATGATTGCCCTATTAAACAAGTACGCTGAGTCATCGCCATAAGAACTACATGGCCTACAAGGCTCTACGAGGCAATACTACATTGCACATATTAATGAGGATGTTTATCGACAGCCATGCAGCATGGCAGTAATTTCTGCTGGATGAATCACTAATTACTGGCTACTGGCGTCGCGGACTCTTTTTAGTGGTTTTACATGATTGAGACAGCCTTCAGGCAGACTGCCAGCTTGTTTTTAGTGTGAAAACACACGTGTATGACCAACACATTTGATAATCATTAACCTACCAACTTCCAGGATAAGTAAAATTGTATGTTCATTGTATCAATACAAAGCACAGATGAATTACTTGTACTTGACGCAAGTTATGAATATGGGATATTGTCGGTACACCAAAATTGCAGCACTGTGTAAGCAACAATTGGTTATATGATTAACAATTTGAGTGCTGTAATTTTTCCTACAAAAATTTTAGTGCAACATTTTACCAATTTTAATGAATTCTTCTTTAAATATTTTGATAATTTTTGACCAAATGGACATCACATTTCATTGGCTTTGATTTTTATCAAAATTTTGATAAAAATTTGAAAATTTGTTATAAAGGTAACAAAACTTGACTTTGGCTTTCAAAGGATTAATATTATAAATAGTCTGACCAATTCAATAAAGATGTGCTAAATGTTAATATTAAATGTAAATAATATTGTGTATTTTATTTAACCAATCAGAAGAGATCTTTCATAGGTCGAGTGACCTATCAAAAACAACCTCACGAGATGAAACTACCACACATTGTCAAATACAATGCCACAGAAAAACTTCAGATTTCTTAGGTATTAAGATATAACAAACTGTCATATACACGTCAGTATTATACAGCAATATGTAAATGATTACTTATTGGTCATGCTGAATTTTCTGGTTATGTTGAATTTCCTGTGCAACAAGAGCACAATATGCAAACGACTATCTGGTGTCCAATCAGGCTACGACTTTTTGATAGGAAAGTTGACAATATGCAAATGCACATGGACATGAAATATCCAATCAGACTCACTTTTTTGATAGCAGATAATGCGCAAATGAACAAAACTGACCAATCACAGGCTTACCTTGCATAAAGAAAGCAGGTGAGTTTCCATGAAGTCCAGGTACTTGTACAACACTGTTCATTCTGTCTGTCAGTGTCAATGATTCTAATAGATTGATCTCTAGTCTGTCATCGATTCCATATCCACTTACTGTCCAAGAAAAAATCAAAAAATCAAATTAATTATGGTAGAATGCACCTCGGGGACAGATATTCAGACTCTAAAATATTTGCAATACCTTTCTGATCTACCATTTGTGAGGACTCAATTTGAAGCTCATGGAGTATATAAAATTTTCAAGGTTCTAATTTTTTGAAAATTGAAAATTTTGATTTTTACCATGCAGATAACACAGCAATGATGGCAATTTTGAATTTCAAATATCAGTAAATATTGGGTAATTTGGTTCCGTTACAAATTTTGGCTGTTAATCTACATAGTATTTATATCACACCAATATATTAATTGCACAAATACAGCAATCGGATTGGTAAACACATGAAAACAACCTTGCCATATTCACAATGCAACACAACACGCACACCGTCACAGGCAACAAGTTCTAAACTACAGAAAAGTTCTTTTCTAACATTTCCCGCCAGAATTTCAATATACCATTATCACATAGTAGCTATAAACCACCTCTGCAACAGGTATACTGTGAGATCTTGACCAATAATGACACACATGCACGAGTGACAATAACACTAATCGTGACAACCAGACCAGTATGTACAATGGGAACAAAAAATGGTTCAGGTATAGATGAGACATAACACAAATTTATTAATATTCAGATTTTTTAATGAGAAGGAAAATACATTTGAATTTTCATAAATCATTTTCAACATCTGGTCAGTATATATTTGCTTCCAGAATAAACACAAGACACTTTTCATTTCCTGATATTAATAAAAATTAACGCTATTTCTGAGTTATTTTCAAATGTAACCAGATTTTTGTTCCATTGCTGTGCCGTCACTGGGCATGATAGACAAACACAGAAGGTTTGAGGAAAGAGGTGACTCAACTGAACGGTATAAAATTTTCAAGGAGTACATACTTCAACCGTGATTTCATATGTCAAGTGAAACAGATGTTTCCTTTTTCAGCAATGTGTTCCCCAGTGATGAGGCAATAGTCAGTGAAACATAGACAGACAAAAAAAGAAATTCTGGTGATAAATAATAATATGATGCTTGCACTGACAACTGGAGTGAGTGAGATTCATGATTTCATACTCGTTCTCTTGAGGTTAAAGTTCAAAGCAGCTGGGTAAAAGTTCATGCAAAGTATTTAAATGCTTAATGAACTTGCTGTTCAAACTATGACAAACTCCGCTTCATTTTATAAGTCACCTCTTCAATGTCAATAAAAAGTCTGACTGGATGATTTTGTTATTAATTCATTGGAACATGAATTTTTAAATTTTGCGATGATGAAATGGACAAAAAACACGTTCTTGGCTAAATTCAATCTACATTCAGGGAATGGCATTTATCAGTTTTGTCTACGTGACGCTTTTATCGTATCTCTGCTGTCATCCTCTGACACAAAGCAGAATACAACCTGATGGGCAACTGAAAATCTGCAATCACAAAATTCTACCTTATCCCTTTTCCTGCCAGACAGTAATAACTGTATCACTTCCCCATCAGCCAAGTCAGTAAAAAGCAGTATTGAGCCAAAACATGACGTATTTTAACCCACTTGGCTTGGTATGTTATAGCATCTTTTGTCCAAAAAAAATCAACTTTACAGATTATGTGTTTCAACAGCCTTCAAATGTACAGTATTATATTAAAATACATCATTTGGAATACATCGTGTTTCATTAATTTTTAACCATCTTGACCTGGTGGTGAAATATGGACTTGGCAGGAAAAGGGTTATTAGTTCTTTGCTTACATATTTTTGGGTGTGGACAACTGATGAGTGTAAGTAATAGCCATAAAATAATAATTTTTATCAAATTACTAATAATACATATTTTGTACCACTATCACCACTAGTACTAGTTGTACGGTTGTAGAAGCAATGGCAGTACATGTATGGTAGTATTTTCAACAGTTAAGGTGTTCTGCACCAGAACACTGTCATGACTGGTCCTGTAAGAAGACAGAACAGGACTCTCTGACTTGTGATTGGTCTATTGTAGGGTATAAAGCAAAGTGATTGGTCCAGTAAGAAGATAATAGAACACTATCTGACTTGTGATTGGTCTATGTAGGGTATAAAGCAAAGTGATTGGTCCAGTAAGAAGATAATAGAACACTATCTGACTTGTGATTGGTCTATGTAGGGTATAAAGCAAAGTGATTGGTCCAGTAAGAAGATAATAGAACACTATCTGATTTATGATTGGTCTATTTTCAGATATAAAGCAAAGCGATCCATACCAGTATATCTACTCTACAATGAGGTTCAAAACAAAAACAGTATATTTACAGACACTGATGGTGATATACTAGATGCATTTTTGCAATGTACAGCGTTGTACTCAAAAGTCTACATATGTTTTCCTTGACACTATGCCAACTGGATAACCTCAAAAGGAATGGAATAGATACTTTTACAAGCAGGAAGAAGACAAGTCACTCATGCCAGGTTCTCAGAGGCTTATATAATAGCACTAATACTTTGCAAGAAATCAGGAAACTAAACTTTTTCCCTTTTGACTTTTTTGGTTCCCTTGACAAGATACTTTCAAATGTATCTGATGAAACACACATGCAACACTTGGCAACACTCCAATAGGATTGATGAATGGTTGCAAGGATTACCAACGTATGTGTAACATTGTAACGTGCAACTTGGCGTGGTTGGTGGTGACTTTACGAGTATATCAATCTACAGCATGCACTCAGCATTAATCATGCAACTATTCCAACGAATTATCAATTCTGTGAAATCAAACTTGTCTCCAGAAGAACTGTTTACCGTATCACATTACAACAAAGTAAAGATGATTTTATCAACAACTCAATAATACACCCACCAGTGATTTCCTTTGGCGCACTTGACCTGTGTTTTTGTAGCCTTGCCTGGCCATGTGCCTCAAATTATCCAAGCACATTGTTTACTATGGCATGGTTGCGGTTTTTGTACAGACGCTCCAAACATAAACTGACAGTTCTCATATTTCTTGTCACGCCAACATGTCTAGTACATAAGCACTGGCAATATTAAATATCACTATCGGTGATAATCATAATATCAGTTTTTTGACAAAATGCTTTACTATTCTTTGTCCTTTACAATTTCAGCGATGAGAAAACTGACTATTACGTGCACCAAAAGGTAAATGCCATGATCTTGAATTTATCAACAGCTTCATGAGATTTGCAAATAATGTCACCAGCACATGTAAGTTTGTGATCAACAATGGAAAATACACCTTTTCTCATACTATATACCTACACAAACAAACACATACTGGTACACACAATCAGAGATGTAAATTTACTTGTCTTAGATTATCCAGTACATTTGTTTTGCCTCCAATCCAAATAGCTCAACAATAATTCCACCATTCTGCAGCTTAACTGATAATTATTTTGTTCATGGGAATGTTAGGGTAGGATGCAGTAATGAGTCAAAACATAAACTATGTGGGAGAGTGGAGTATACATACTATGTAGGGTTTGAAAATATTATATTGGACATTCCGTTACAATGATAATAATGTTAAAAGGATTTAAGCACAAGTTCAGAATGTGTAGATTGTAAATTATTTTTTCATTTTGCAATTTCCATGTTTTTTTCCAACTTTACTGGTTGTAACTGTATCAAGAAACATATGAAACGTGCTCAACATATTACCCAATCTACACAGCTTGGTAAGGTACCGTATGTGTAGCAGTCTCTCAAAGGAGGGTCTCTGCCTATTACAAGCTATATGTACGCTAGCAAACTTGCGCTGAACAAGGAAAAACAAACTTTAATTTTAATGGACTGGATGATTTAAGGTTACCCCAGAAGCCATGCACACCCCAAACCATACTATAGCCATCATGGCTACAAAATATCAGTAAAAACAGGGTAAATTCATAGAAGTTACGGCAGGGGGGATACGTAGTAAATCTAACTTAACCACAAGTGTGCGTGCTGGCTGTATGAAATACCAAAGCTACAGGAAATCATTACACTCTATGTATTTGTAGTTTCAGGACCTGATAAAAATCTTGTCGGCAATTAGTCATATGTCCCCTAGACATCAGAAGAGATCAACAGGTCAGGGATGGATTTCACCCTGTTTTGCTGATCTGGCAAGCCGGCTAACAAAGCCTTGATGATACTTTGGATTGATTGAGTCACTGTCTCACTGTCACCACATTGGGATTTCTTAATTACATGTGCAAAGTGTCACTTTAGTTGATACATGATGTATTTACGTACTGGTATGTATGTTGCGATTTGAACTTTACATCGCACTCTGCAACCATTACTCAAGGTACAATGCGCCTCAGGGACAGATATTTGGACCCTTAAACTTTTACAACTCTTTTCGGAGTAGGATGATAATAAATTTATACTAAATAAATATATGAAACGTTAATTTGATGTAAAAAGTCTAACTTCAGAACTGAAGCTGTGATCTGAACTTAGTCGAACTCGACGACCCCTGTTTTAACTTTCTCGCACAGTCAAGAGAAGACTAAATAACAAATTTGAAACGTCCTATGGGATTTCTAGATGGAAAACCAGATAACTGCAAAGCTGTGTTCGTGTTTTCTTTCCACAGAGATCATGGTGTCAGACCACCAGGGCTTAATGTTGGAACACATGTATCCAAACAGTAATACTTTGTGATTTCAGAGAACAATTTGACATATCATATGGTATTTCCAAACGCAAAATTTTAAAATTTTAAAGTTTTAAACTTTTATATTAGAGTATGCGCCTCGAAAGTTAATTTTAAAGACTTAAAACTTTTGCTCAAAATTTCCAAAACAAAACTTTCAACCATTCCATTCCCAAATCAACACCAAAAATTGGGGGTCACCATGCAAAATTTGGAACTAGGAAAACAAATTAACCAACGTTTTGCATTATTTGAAATTCAAAATGGCCGCCATCTCTATGTTATTAAACTCTATCAATTAAATTTTGGATATTCGAAAAATTAAGACATTGAAGGTATTACTTTCTCCAAGAACTTTAAAATGAACCCCCACAAGTGGTAGGTCAGAAAAGAATTATCGAAATTTGAGAGTTTGAATATCTGTTACTGAGGCGCATTCTACCTTAAAAATCAGACAATAATATAAGCCAATAAAGGAACACATATACAATAAACACTATGCAATTGCAGAGAAAAAATGCTAGTTACAATTATTTGTTTGGATTGATATTGAAAATATGCAGTAAACAGCTGCCTTACAAAATACCAGGATCATGAAGTAATGGTGTCATCTTCAACCTTTTGGTAGTACAAGATTCATTGATATACATAGGTTACTGCCATTGCCTTATTTGGAATGTCAGCCATCTTTTTTGGTAGGTACCAAAAAAAATGGCTGCTGATTTTCTGGAAGTATCCTCAGAAAACAATCAACATGAGACTTACTTACTTTGAGTCAAGAGACTCTTAATCATACCCTCCCTTGGAGAAAGTGGCCTCTTCGTGTGACAGATTAAAAGTCACAAAAAATTAAATTTATATGAAGATGTAACCACAAAAATTTTAGGTGGGGTGTGGTCACAACAAATGTATCTATTTCACTCTCAGCATTACCGCAATACTCCTCAGGGGACATTTTGGGAAATATTAGATCTCTGCTGGATTATTTGTTATTTGTGCAAATTTTGGATAAGATTATAATTTGGGATGTATACATATATGTATCTGCACAATTTCAAAATGTATCAAAAAAATTAAATTATAACTTTTAACAAACATGTATTGTACTAACATATTTTTCCTGAAAAAAATGGTACACAGTGGGAATAGGGTCCAAATCTTCACAATATCAGTATCCACAAAAGGCTGAAAGTTTTTATCACTTCTATCAGTTTCTATATTCAAATGAATATCAGGACAAGCACACTTCCTTTGTCCATCATTAAAGTGCCATTAGCTGTAACTTTTGACGATTTTTTCACTATTTTTGTCACAACTTTTGTTTTGCATGTTAATTGCAAGTTCATGTTCCATTCTCTATAAAACACCTAGATTTTAGTTTGCCAACACACAGTTCACATGTATGTGTGTGTGTGTGTGTGTGTGTGTGTGTGTGTGTGTATATATATTAAATATATATATATATATACCGGTATATATGATGCGCTATTATATTGTTTACATTTGAATTTTAGTCAGAACTAAAATTCACTTCTTAATAATAACAATGCAGTCTACACATTCATATACAGGCTGAGTTGACAAGCTGAATACTCTAACAAGAAACTGTAGTTGTAATTAAAAACAGAAGTACCAAAGTTACAGCTACAAGCCCTGTAATTTTCAACCACTGACAGACAGGTCATTATGCTGAACTTCACCAAAGGGCGGTGGTTCTGAAAAATGGATTTTTATGCCTCCATTAAATTTCAATTCAGCCGATCACTTTGGGGATCTCATAACTGCTTCAGCCATATCTCTGGATCATAAAATAAGACCTACAGACCTACAACTGTTTAACTAAAAACACCAGCCAGTTTATGCCTCATGATGTAATGGGTGTACTTAAACTGAAACATAAAGTCTTTGAATGCTCAAATTCATAACGTGAAGTCCCTTCATATTATAAATTTAACCCTTTCACCACCATGGTTTGTCCCAAATCCATTGTTTTCTATGGTAAAGTTGGACCTGTATACAGGGAACTGGGGGTGAAAGGGTTAAAATAGATCTTTGACCAAGATGAAACCATTGCAGAATCACATAGCGTAAAACCATTCATTTAATACAGAGGTGTTATTTCCCTGCTTTGTCTGTGATTGACATTTCAACAATTTTCCGCTGAGCTGAACGTAATAAAATTACATCATCATCAACAGCAAAACCAAAAGATTGTATTCTTTGGTTTGCATATACTGGTTACCTACACATAAAAATACAGCTATAAGATCCATGAGAAAAATAATTTCTCATTGATAAATGAAGAGTAAATATTATTAGACATTAATGGATAAAAATAAATGAATGAATGTACAAAAAGATAGCAGATACAAAATTTATTGACTAAATTTATACTCAGTGCTCTTTAATATTTCAGACTAATATTATAGTGAACAAATTCAAATAAAAATACTCATATTTCTAATACAGATGATGGTTTGCCCTTTAAATTTCTAATAACCAGACAACCTCTTTCATTGAGAAACCTTTTTATCAAGTAAAAAAAAAAAAATAGTCATATTTTGGTGAATAATATTCACCATTTTCAATATAAATCTTATCAAATATGTCTTTTACAAAGCCTCCAATAATTACTTACCTGCCAATTGATGTAAATTGGCTTATTTTCAATAGGTTGAATACGTCATGCAGCCATATTGTTTGCAGCATGGTGTTACTAACCCTTTGAGTGCTATAATTTTTCCCACCAAAATTTCAGTGTAACATTTCACCAATTTTTATGTATTTTAATGTATTTTTTTGGTAGTTTTGGACCAAATGGCCATAACTTTTCATTGGCTATAATTTTTGACCAAAATTTTGGGAAAAATAAAAAAAAAATTGTTTACATTTAAAAAAGTTGTTTGTGTTATATTCTATAAAGGCAACAAAAATTGACTTGGCGCTCAAGGAGTTAATGGTATGAATCCAACAAAAGCATTCATATATCGACATCTAAAAGGTACAACCGTAATGGGTGTGAAATATGTAAACACAGAAAAATCATGTTTACACTGTATGGCATTGACATACACAGTTTGTTTTATTAAAATGTCTTCAGAAGGTCTGTCTAGAACACAACCTTGTATTTCAAGAATTGTGAATTGAAAGATCATACCGGTACCTTGATTTCAAAGTGGAAAACAGATCTATACACATAGGTTATGTAAGCTATATGCACATAAACAACAATTTACTTATGATAAAATGTCCTGTATACATACCGGTATAGACACACATCTACTTTTTTTAAATGCCCTTATACATAGATACATGTGAACACTTTCAAAATGTCATTTATAACGGTACACTCTGCAACTGAAAGTGCAATTTTTCCTTGTCATTCTGTTTACAAGGAAAGTAGCTGAGTCATCAACTTGATTCTGTTGACATGAGTGGTACGAGGAGTGGCGTGATGAATCTTCCCAGATTGCCTAAGTCCAACATAACATTGTGTATAGACAATTCCTTTGGACGGTTGAATTTCATAGAGTTATCAGAGCTGCTGCTGATGATGGAATGTCCTGCCACAGGGTTCAATTAGAGCTACTGGGTCAATTAAGATTCCACAGAAATATACTTGTTCTGACTGGGTGCTAATGAGCTTTGCTGGACTCCCTGAGGACTCAACGACTAACAGATGGAACTCTACGACCTGATGATGCATCTTGTCTCATAAACAATGCATCAGCATAATAAACACAGTGCAGAGTGCTCCAAGTCACTGGGAATGCGTGGAGATAGAATTATTCACTACGAACCCCAGTGTAATTTCTTCACAAACCAGCTGTAACATTTGAGAATATTTCCACTATTTTTATCATGGAAAATTTAGCATTTCGTATTCTCTGTTATAGTAAGTGTGTTGAAAGATCAAGTACCTATATTAAGTACAATTCATTGTTTACAGGGTGCAATATTATTGTTTACAAATGAATTCTGGCCTGGAATAGGATCCAGTTATCAACAATAAACAAGTTGAACAGACACATCTTGAGAGAAGAAACAAGAAACTGCACACAACAAAACCAATAGAAAATACATAAAATGTTATTCAGCAAATTGAGCTTTACAGCTAATCCAGTTATATGAGTAAAAGCATAGATTGTTTATCAGCTTTAATCTCAACTCTAATTGAATGACTTGATAAAACTTTCAAAGCAAAACAAACCCTCATTTGACACAAACAGTCAATGTCAATATCAGCTGAGTTACTGCCAGGCGCAGGACCAGGGATTGAAGACTGCAGTTTGAATTGATGTTCTGAAAGAGTTCTGCCATTTTGAATTTTACAATATTATCATTTCATCCGCATACCAAAACAATGCTAATAACAATGACATTAACAGACATTTATTTATGGTGGATTTCTTAAATATATTCATTTACACATACCATACTTTTTAAACTGTTTTAATGAACACTGATTATCAACGGCAAAGATGAAACTTAGGCAAACTGGAGTGGTGAAAGGGCTCTGCTAATACTACTTATCTGAAATTTAATCAACTTCCTTGGTGACTAAATAATAGTGTGATGAACTTTCAATAATGAACTAATTTATCTGAACAAAGTGATTACAAATATTATCAGACTGTCTCAGTGAAAGTTTATTAGTAATATATCACATATATAATTAATGTCTCAAGGTTTATATTATACAGTGTTTAGCATTACTCCCACCCACTCCACCCACTTGTGAGTCTACCACAGTATGTTTGTTTACAGAGCTCGTGAAGACTCCAATCTCGCCAGTAGATTTGAAATCATTTCATCCTCCCGAAATTTGATTGCTGTAATAGACCACCACTACCAGTTGTCATCCTGTTTGTGAGTGGCTAGTCAAATTTTGCCAAAGATAAATTTTGCATAATACAGTTTTAAAGTATGGATGATGCATATAGGTTTAGCAGGAGAACGTAGTGGCCATGTAGCACTGAAATAGATATACCATTGAAACTGTCCAAAAACAGAGTGTCATAAATGAGATACACTTGCTTAATCCATGATCTAGAATTCATATATTTAAGACTCTCTTATATGAACTTTGTGTGTATTTTCATTTAGATGCAACAACTACCAATATATATCGGCTATCTATTCGTCAATTATTTGGACTCACAATGTCACAAGACACTTCCCCAACTGTGTAATAAAAGTGAGTTTAAGTTGCAGTAAATTTGAGAATATTGTACTCTTTTTATTAACATATTAACTCTTTGAGTACTGTAAAATTTCCCGGTAAAATTTTAGTGCAACATTTTACCAACTTTGTGAATTTTCTGTAATTTTTTTTATAATTTTGGACCAAATAGACATCAAAATTCATTGACTTCAGATTTTTATCAAAATTTTAGCAAAAATTTGAAAAAAATTTGACAGATGTATATTTGATAAAGGAGACAAAAACTGACAAAAATTGACAGTGGTGCTCAAAGGGTTAATATATTCTTCTATACATTTCTATTGTTTGAATTATCATTGATACATTATATGTATCAGTGCAGAACAATGAACATTGTTCAATGTATCATATATTTTAACCTTTCACCTCATTTCGTATGTACAGGGTCTGTATGAAAGTTTGGTAGTGTAGAGGTCACAGGACGTGATTCAAAGCTATCTGGGGTGAATTATGAGTAAACAATACAAAATATTATTGCTTTTGTATATTATAAAATTTAATGTTATTTAAATTGACGTCAAACGGAAAGGCAGAGGATCCGCTGTACGTAGATGCGCAGTCGGATGTTTCCAAACATGGCGGTATGTTGGGCGTACTTGGCAACATAGGGAGATAAAGGGGGGAAGTGTGCCAAGGAAAATACGCACAGGGTAGGTCCTGAAACATTAACGAAAGCTCACTGTTACTCATCTGAGAGTACAATTGTTTGGGGAAACCCCAGCCCACTCAGCAGATATGCACAGGGGAGAAACCCCAGATCTCTCATTGTCTCACAACCAGACCTATCACCTTTCAATGTTTGTTCAGATTTCAAATATATCCTGGCAATTTTTACGGTAAAAGATAGGAGAAGTTTGACAACCAGGGAGGTGGACTAGACCAGCATGTGTCATTGTCACATGATCTACCAAGAGAGATGTGTTCTGTCAGTACCATGTCCCTCAGAGCGTTAACAGTATAATATTATAATTGATCACTGAACCCAACATCGATTTGCAATATGGATTTCAAAATCTATATCACAAAATTGTCACATGCATAGCTGACATAATGTCATTTTAAATGTTCTGACATGAAAAATAAATGACATGAAATATATGTGAACTGTCAGAGAAAATATTTACAAACATCTTCGGTTACAAAGCATGAACTATGAGTGATATAAAAGCTCCGTTTTAGGGTCTAACATTTGCGAGACAGATAACATCTTCATTTACATCAGTGGGGCATCACGAAATGATCAGATGCTACAAAGGAATCAAGTCATGTCGTTGTGGCTAGATTTCTTATGTTAAGGTAGAACGCGCCTCGGCGACAGATATTCGAACTCTCAAACTTTAACAATTCTTTTCTGATATACCACTTGTGGGGGTTCATTTTAAAGCTCTTGGAGAAAGAAAACTTTTCATCTGCTCAGTTTATCAAATTAGAAAATTTCATTTTTCTCGATAGAGTTAACACAGGGATGGCAACCATTTTGAATTTAAAATGCAGATAAATATTGAGTACTTCGTTTCTCTAATACAAAATTTTGAACGGTGACCCTCTGATATTTTTCCTGATTTCAAAAGGGAATAATTAAAAGTTACAGAAAGTTTAATAATGCAAAAGTTTAAGACCTCAATTTCAAGGCTTGTATTACCTTAGAATGAAGACTCCCTCTCAAAAAGTTCATTCATTGCAATGTACGATACAATGTATACTGTTGTGTTTCACATTGCCTGATGCCAATAGAAATTCGGTAAAAATTTTGTCAAATGTACCACCATGTGTCTGCTACTTTTGGTTTATATCAGAAACTTAGTAGTGACAAAGAACCATTTTTTGTCAACTTTTTCTTCACCTTTTCTGAAAGTCATTTAAAAAACAGTAAAATATTCATCTTTACAAATTTCATGATGCATACTTTTAAATATTGCATGTTTATTAACCCTTTTCCTGCCAGACAGTAATAACTGTATCACTTCCCCATCAGCCAAGTCAGTAAAAAGCGGTATTGAGCCAAAACATGACGTATTTTGACCCACTTGGCTTGGTATGTTATAGCATCTTTTGTCCAAAAAAAGTCAACTTTACAGTGTTATGTTTTCAACAGCCTTCAAATGTACAGTATTATGTTAAAATACATCATATGGAATACGTTGTGTTTCATTAATTTTAACCATCTTGACCTGGTGGTGAAATATGGACTTGGCAGGAAAAGGGTTAAAGAACTTTGATTTCACTGAGAATAAGAAGCTTTGGCGAGGGGGCATGTTTCAGCATTTCAGATTATAGTATGTGCAGATTGTGATTCAGTACAAGCATCTGGAGTGGATCATTCAAAGTGGCATATCAGCAATATCCTTGATGGCTCCAAATCTACACATTACAAGATTAACAAGCGATAACCCCCACTAACGCCATGTTGTTGATGATTCAAGTACAGAATACTGGAAAAGCTCATTCATAAAAAGTTGTACACTGGAAATACCGGTATTCACGATGAAATATGCACACAACAAGACTAAGATAAGATAACCCTCACTTTGAGCCATGAGTTGGTGATTCAGTGCAGACTCCTGGAGAAAATCATTCATAAAAGTTGTATGTGGGTAGTTTCTGATCTGATTAGCAACATCCTTGACGGCACAAGATTACAAGATTTAACGAGTGTCAGCCCCCACTAATGCGACGATTGCCGTGTCTGTCCTTATCGTCCATGAACCAGCAAGCGGAATTAATCTGTATGACCTAGCTCTTGGCTTGAGTAGATCAGTGAGTGCAGGTAATGTATCTACATGCCGCGCAGTATGTCCATCGGTGACTTCGGTGTCGTTTTACACCCCCAGCAGATTCATCGCATCACAGAAACGCATCATCCGTGTCACAAATAATTTTTGGATATTCTCAAGACTGGGGTCAGCGGTGGGCGGAAGAGCCCGAATATGATTGATTTCGGAAGGGAGAATCGTCAAGTTCCATCCTGGCCGCATGCCAGAACACTGGGAAGGCTGAACAGTAGCAAATCCACGTGTCTCCAGTGAAAATAACAAACTCATGATGGGTGGATAAGATCTTGGATTTTATCAGGGAAATTCGATCCGGGAAAACAGGGAAGAGAAAATGCCATTTCGGTTCATAAGAAAGTTAGCGATCATATTGCTTTATGAGCAAAACTTGCTTGAGGTGAAAATATTCATGATTACAAAACTTTTCATCTGTTGTTCCTGTACACATTACTTGGCTTCCATACATGTACATGTAGTCATCGACGTAAGTAAAACAGATATACCAGTAATCCTCTCTCCCCGAAGGGCCCGAAGGGGTTTATATGTAAGTTAAGGAACTCAAAACTGAATTTACATAGTTCAAAGACTTAACCTTGTACTAATTTGAATGTGTTTATTTAAAAATATTTTACACATCATTGTGAGTGACATTTTAAAATTAAATCATCATTTTTCGGTTATCTTCATCAGTCAACATGTTTAAATAGGATTAAAATCAGTTAATATGGGTATAATTTCAATTCTTTCCTAGGAAGAGATACAGTACAGTATGGAAGGTATTTAACACATTGGATCTGGTGAAAAATATTTTTCTAACGGGTCAGTCACAATCAGGGTGCGCTAGAGTGTGTCACTTAGGTCAAAATTTCAAGTTCATGATAACTGTCCAGTTAAATAATATGTTGAAAGGTTATGGTATGGGGCATATCTTCCTAAAATTTGGTGAAGCAAACGTCATTAGTATTACCACAGTGCACATTGTTTTATATGGTCGACGCAGTGTCACGGACGCTACAGAAATGTTGTACATGAAACACATATGTCATAATAAAATTTTAAACAATGATTTGTTAATGCTTTCTTATGTTATTACAATATAAAAGATGCATATTGGCATTAAAATAAGCTATACTTGGTATGATTTACTTATTTTTCCATGAATAAACACAACCTCAAGTTTAGTGAGAAATACAACAATATTGATCATATTTTTTAATAGGACTTTCAACTTCTCTATGTCCTTCCGCTGGTATGCTGTACTTAAAATTTTATTGTCGTGAATTAACCATGCTATAGCAACAATATTAATACCATTCAGTGTAATCAAAATGGACTTCTTTCTAAAATATTTTCTGTTTGGTATGACATGTAATTTTGTCACGGACGCTACCAAAATCAAACTTGAAAGTTAGGTCGATTTGAAATATAAAAAGCAATTAACAATCTGGTTTTTTCTTTCTCTTTTCTCCAAAACCCTTCCCTATCAAACATTTAAATTGTGAAAATTGTGTCAAAACATTGACAATTCTTTAAATTGAACAAGAAAGCTATAGCAACAACTGCAAAAATCAGTTGGAGTAAAAAATCACGAGCTTCCTTCTGGGATCAACCCTCGAGTCGTTTTCTGACGACACTGCTCATGGTCTATAAACGAGCATCTAAAACAAATCCTTCATACAAAATCATAGCTCGTTATGTAACTTTGACCAACATGTGAAGGAGTAAGCAGTCCGTCGATATCCGGTACGACAACCGAAAAGTCCGGTGAGTTAATTCAAACACACTTTGCCCATATCGCTCACACAATTAAAAGGTTTCACGATAGCAGTTTTAACAACGGGGAAACTGAATTTTTTTTGAATTTGTCTCCATTTTGTGCCACAACTTATCGTATAAAACCAAGATGCAATCTGTCATCGAATTGGTACTACAATCAACCAAACTGAAAAGATTGCTGAGCAGTACAGAAAACATCATCTGGCAAAGAAAATCAAAAACTGAGAGAGCTTCCATATAAGTAATCAAAGTTGGCGGCATGAATTAATAAATAAACCAATGCTCTCCTCAGACCAAACCGATTTCAAAGGCCATTTACAGCAAATATTGTTACGAAGCCATGAAACCTGGGAATGGCTAAACATAGAGAAATAAGATTTATTTCTCGAAATAGCCTTTCACAACATCCTTTTCAAACATCGGAAAGCAGGCACCAATATTGACCCGAAATCTATTACAAAGTCCATGAAAAGACACAAAACCAAAAGTTCGGTTAATCGGTTTAAATGCCTAAAACAAGTAATCATTGTCAGATTAGTACAACATTTACTGTTAACATAACGAGCACTAGCAACGCTCAAAATATGCCCTAAAACAAAAATCCTTATAAGCGTCCAGAAACTCCGGTCGATGCTGGGTCATGTTATTTATAATATGACATCAAACACCGGATCGCTCACTGAAAAGTCAGTCAATAGTGGCTAACTCTCTCAATAACAAATCTGGCTTCTCCTCCTCGAGGACGAAGATGACTTCATTACACAACCAAGCGGAGGGGATACAAAACAAGAGAGCGACTGATGAAGGAACCCCATTTTTGGTTCTGAAACGCCATTTAAGATGAATCACTCAATCAACAAACCGGTTTACCGGGGACCCAGATCACATGACTAGGGTCAAAGCACTATCGATTCACCAGTGTCTCGCCATGTATTCCACACAAAATAAATGCAATGATCCTTTTATTCACCATAGCGTAATACTAAACAATCTTGGTAGAGCCGATGTGTGGAGTTGCCCTCATTTTCCTTTATATAAAATGTGGTGGTTATTTCACATTTAGATTGGCTTATAATCTGAAAAACAATGTTTGCATTTTATTGTAGCATCCGTGACATAATGAATTGAAATGGAATACACAATAATAAATGCATATACAGTACAGAATTCATTGTTCTTTTCACTAGAATTCTAATAACATATTCAATATAATTACTGCATTCTTAAAAAACACCAATCTAAGTGTTACAGTTGAGGCTCAACATAACTTTTTGAGTGTTTTATTACTTTTTAAAAAATCAATTTTGTGCAAATTTACAATTTTATGCCTTGAAGACATTTTGTAACCCAACTCCATGTATGTACACACAATACACACTAGTATTTATATGTTTCAGTGGATTAACTGCTTTAAAATGTTTTAAATAGTTATTAATTATGACTATGTAGTAAACACCGTCACGGACGCTACACCGTCACGGATGCTACATTTCCATATTTTAGGAATATTAATAGTGAACGCAAGGACGTAATTATACAATTTGTTTATTTAAGGTAGGCACCTATTGACACTTAGGCCTGTGACATCAGATCTTTTATAACTCCTGTTGTCCTTAAGATATGAGTGTGTCACGGACGCTACAAGAAATTCCGACCACAACGATCTCCATTTTCATTTATTCACAAAACAATACAATATGCAATTTTATTTAAATTTTTGTGTATAAAATGCTTGCCATGGATGTTGAGGTTGGAATTAAATTCACCATTACAATATTTTATCCATTTTTCTACATATAAACTAAAGGTATATGTACTTATGGTCATAAAACACAAAAAACATAACGATGTTACAGTTTTGGTAAAAATACCACAGTTTCTGTTCCGATGCACATAGTCACATGAAATAACTTGTGAAAGAAAGGTTAGGTATTCTGCAATAACATATGTAAGCTAAAAATTCCACAATTTTAACACTGTGTTCCAAAAAACATTTTGAAATTAAGTACATTTTGAAGTGAAACAGCATAACGCTAATTTTTTACAGTTTTTAAAGGCATTTTTGTGGATGTACAACCAAACCTGCACAATATATGCAATATTTCTTTATGTGACCAAGTTAGTTACAACTATTACTACTTATTAGAAACAAATAAGCTATATAATATCAGTCTGAATAGCAGATATATGTCCATAACAAACGAAAATATCTAGCGCACCTGATTGTGACTGACCCTTAACAGATCATTTTCATTTATACATGTATCATCCTGCAGACATGTCTGGTAAACCATCAACATCTCAGTGCAATAAGATATTAAATGGGCCTATCCTCTAAATTTTAACTTATTCTTCCACTTCTTCAATTATTCTTATAAATATTTCATTTTATCGTTAAATGGTAGATCAAAACTGTATCTCCAACAATTCAGATGATGTACTGGTATACAGGCAACAAGCTGTGTCTTACGCTTTTCATTTTCACATGAACAGTGCGTATACAGTTCTACATGTATTACAAACTTGAAATCATAGATTGTATCTTTGTGTACTGGTATGACATATCCACAGATATTGCTAAAGCTGTAAATTGACTTTCAAGAAGAAGAAAGTAGATAATTACTGGACAACACACGGATGTACTTACAATGACAAAGTTCATCTTTGAAGTGTGAGTAATACAGTGTTTGATAAGTTTTACCTTGACCTTGTATCTGGAGTGTCATATACTCAATGTTGGTTCCTGTAGTTAATTTGACCAGACAGAATACCAACACTGCCTATTTTCTGAGGACAATATACACAACAGCTCATCTTGTATGCTTCAACATACACTGAACACTGTCCTATTATTGGAACTGGTCCAAAAGGACAATGTCTCATTATATATGAACAGACTGTTGCTTGTTTTATCAAAAATTCACTCCAATTTTTTTCCCTCATTGATCCTGGTCCTGTTTAACTTTATTGTTAGGTATGTATAACTCGACAAACTAAATAAAAGTGACTTTGAATATAGATGAAGGAAATTAAAGATTTACTTCAAATTTCCAACCCATTGGGCAGGCAATTTTACAGCAAATTTGAGACGGAAGGTACAAATAACAAACAGAATGTTAGTGAAGAATTCAAAGTCTGAATAGGCTTGGCAGAAGATTCCGGAAGTCCTTTGAGAGATGACTATATTGTGACTATAGATAAAAGCGACAAGAGTGTGGTATCGAGAGCCAGACCCTGGGCATTCATTACAGAACAGGTCATTCCTTTTCAATAAGGGACATGACATAAATGACTTTTGAGGACAAAAAGACGGCGTAGGCGTACTTCCACAACACAGTCACACCCAAACACTGACAATAGCAATCGGTATGTCTTGGATGTAGTGAAATCACATACCTCCTACTCTTACACCTGGTAACCTTGAAAAAAAAAAATTGTGATAAGTAAAAAAATAAAGTTTTGAAAATTTTTAAGGAATTGCTGAAAACTATATTTCTTTTGAGGAAAGCAATGCATCAGGTTTATGGAAACAAATAAGTCCATATTATCTACCAGTAATAGTGGTCATACAACTGCAATGAGAAAGTCTAAATGAAATGTATTTGTGGTTCTTTTTTCGTGGGTGAGACAGAAAGACGCTTTTGAAGGTTCTCTTTTCAGAGGTGTAACTTTGGGTAAATTCCAGCCAGATGTTGGAGGTAAGAGTGATTCAACACCAAAAGTATTTCTAATATCGTCCACACAAGGAAGAAATGACTTGGTAATTGGACAAACTCCCAGAGACAAACTGCAGGTGCTACATGGTCAATGTACACAGCATCTGTGCAATTTTATTTTGGCAATTCTGATTTCAGCAGAAAGGAATTAGATCGTGACAATCAGAAACAAACATATGTGGAATACCAGTACTGCAAATGCCAAAGTCACCCTTAACCCTTTCACCACCATGGTTTGGCCCAAACCCATTGTTATCAATGGTGATTGTGGACCTGTTTACAGGGAATTGGGGGTGAACAGATTAAATTCCAATGTGTAACCTGCATGTGTTTACTGTACAGCATTTGTCAAACAATTCCTAAAAATAATTTGGGAAGTTCCAAAACTCCTTTGAAAGTTGAAACAAAAGAATGAAATAAATGATAACACGACATATACTACCGGTAGACAACTCTTTTCATAAAGTAACAGGTTCTCCTTGAATTTATTTCAAACTGACTTAAATTATGTAGAAGATTCAGAAAAAGTAGTATAGATCCTCTACACTGCAGTGAAGCTGCGAATACCAGAACATTATATACCGGTAGTCCACCGTGCAACTCAGTAGATCAATGGAGTTAAAATTAATTATATTTGAATAACCTTAGGCCGAATAAAAAAAAATATGGTATTTCCGGTAAGTCGACCAACCCTAGAAAAACCTGCCGACCCTAGACATTGTTTATTTTGCATTTTCAAAAAGTTCAAGTAAATTCTCTAAATTTTATCATCTTTTATGGGTCCCAGATAGAACAGAGAAAAAATGTGAAAAAAAATTTCCTGCCTCTACCTAGGCTAGTTTTCATGACATATTACTGGCAACACATATTTTTTTCATTAAGCCTTTGAATTATTGGTAATACTTCAAGCAAACAGGTCCCCCACTTACTGCCTAAAATAACAAACTGTACAAAAAAAATTAATCATATTTCATTTTTTCAAGTACCTGTTAATATTATATCAACAAACGATTACACAGAAGCCTTGTTGCATGTTAAATCTGATATCAATAATTTTCATGGATGCGGATATTGGAAGATAATAAAGGTGTGAAAGACTCAGATGATTAGACTAGGTTAAAATCCAGACACGTGGGCAGAGGACTCATACAGAGATAATCTATACAGAGCATTGGAAGTGTACTGGACAAGTTCCCTTGACCCTGAACCGGTAGTTTTTGACCTTGTTTGATAAAGATCGCACATGTCAATACACTTTATCAAAGTAGGCCAATAGTATAAACATACAAAACGTAAGCAGGTTAGATTTATAGGAGCTGTGTAAGGCATATACCACCAATGTGTGCTTATCAGCTACATATTACTATGAAGGCAATACAATGCTTGTGTACAGATTTGTGGAAATTCAGCTGTAGTGAAGCAGTTCCTGGTTTTCCCGTAGGTATGTGTAAATATCACAAAAACTGCAGGCTACAAAACTGTAATAAGCCACATAGCTATTAACACTGTTGTATCGGCAACCAAAAATAGCTTTAATTGGACTCTTCCATGTAATAAAAAAATTTTTGTATTTAATGCACACATGTACTGACAGTGACACTGTGTACCAAGCGAGCTTTGTATTCCTGGTAGAGAAATCTGACCAGGAAAAACATTCTAAGCATACTTTCAAGGCAGCTGTTTCTGTTCAAAAATAGAAATATTAAGATTCCATCAAACAGGTGTGTTGCATTCTCGATATTCCAAAGCACTCACCTGACCAAACATTTATAGTGCAATCCACATACCCCCGGTACATACAGTACAATAAAAGCACTCAGGACACGACACTTGAGTTTAGGGTTTGCCTTTCCGGGATACAATGCCTCTCCATGCATAAGCAAACCTGTACGCCGGAAACATTTTGCACTTGGGGTGTAAAACATGCCCAAGCTATATTTCTCTATAAATTCCAAGAAAGAGTGAAGACATAGGACACTTAACAAGCGTGCAGCATTTGTGAAACCTGGATTTCTAATGGAAACAGTATTAGAAGCAAAACCATATGTACAAACATATACATTTATGTGTATTCCTAACCTATGCAGTAGCTTATTGGCAGGCATTGTACTGTGTAGTAAGAGTATGTCATTTTATTTCAGAGTAGGCCTATTGGTCTAACGTAAGGTTTAATCAGGAATTACAGTGATCAGTGAGTGGTGAGCAACCTAGTTTTCCTACACCCAAGTGGTCACAAACGTTCTTCCGGCGGACAAGCCGGAAGGCTTTATCTGCACACTGTTCAAACATGACCATTTTCTGACATTTTTGTTTTCTAACTTTTATCCTTCGCCTTTTTAAATCGCATCATTGGAGTGTGAAAATTTCTGTTTTTATTTTTATTCCGTCGGTGGGGTAAACCGCAATGGATTCCACATGTCCGCACTTTCCAACCACACCGGAAAACATGCCTGGAATAAATCAATGGCAAAATGAAGCCAATTTAATTGTCAGTGTGGGCTTCAAGCAAGACTGCTTGGAATGTCTATGAAAGATAAGGTGTGGAAGTGTAGTAGGCATTAAATAAACTTACAGTAACTTATCTATTATTGTACATCTCTTCAACAACTGACTACGTAAACAGACTGTCATGAACACAATAAGACAAAATTTAAGCTATACCCAAACCAGTCCTTTACAAATTTGGGTGTACACTCTGCACAAGGACATATATGTACATGTATTAAACTGTTGCCCCTCCTTTCGTTAAATTTGATTTTCATTTGCAACTTAATTATGACAAACCCTCCTCCACAGATCCTCTAACACTGTGCCTCCTCTAAGTTATTAAAAGCAGTAATTTAATTTTCGCTGGTCAGTATTGGGTTAATACAATGTGGAACAGGGTGACATACTCATGCTGGACAGATAAATTTGCACACAGCTTTCCGATTCCTTTATGCCCCTTTCATAGCAAATTATTTTGGCAACTTCCACAAAGTGATGAAGACAGACAATGGAAACCCAGGAGGTTACAAAAGTATGGTGTCTGGATCACATGGCATTGCGCTGATAGTTTGAAACTGAAACTACTGCCAGATGTGAATGCTGTGATTGCAGTCATTCTAACAAAACATTATTAAAACCTCTGAACAATGGATTTCTCAACTAAATATAAAGCCAGAGGGATTTTATCTAGAGACTTGTTCTCTTTAACCCTTTGAGTGCTGTAATTTTTCCTACCAAAATTTTAGTGCAACATTTTACCGTTTTTTATGAATTTTTCTGTAATTTTTTTTGATAATTTTGAACCAAATGGTCATTACAGTTTATCGGCTACAGTTTCTTATCAAAATTTTGCAAAATCTTTAAAACTTTGACTGGCATTTATTTTTTAAAGGCGACAAAAATTGACTTTGGCACTCAAAGGGGTAACACGACGAGTATTCTTTATGGAGAAGAATAACATTGCAGGGCTCGAAATTTTCTCTGGTAGTCCACTTGCACTACCGTTTTCTGAAGTTGGTAGCCCAGTGACAATTGCTGGTAGGCTACTCACGCACATTTTAGTTTAGGGGCATTTTTTCATTAACCAGACACTAAAAAAGCTATTTTTCAAATTTCTGCCCATGAAGTGAATTCACTCCTGATGTGTTCAAGTCAACCAAGGTACTTGAGACAATACCCGTTTCCCTTTACAAAGCCAATTTCCTCTACACAGTGTATACACAGATAACAGAAGCTGTAAGCTGAAGTTCCTCATTGCTAGTCACGCTGGCGTTCAAAAGACAGACAGTCTTCCTATCATATTCAGACTGCACGCTTAATCCTGTTTTGCCAGCTCACGAGAGTGGAACGATTCACAAATCAACTGTGACTAAAAGTGATGTTATGACTTAAAATGTCAACAAGTTCAGTCAACCTGAACTTTTGCAAAATAACATTTTGGTAACTTTCGCCCTTCTGGCTGAAGAGTAGACAACTCCCAACGGCACTACCAGACCGTCTGAAAGTCAACTATCTTGCCATTGGACATCGCATCAGACTATTGAAAGAGACGCTATCAATATACTTAAAGCCAGACTACACAATGTTACGCATGTCCAATGTTAATTCAAGCTCACAGCCGGCAGGACTACATCCGGAATCTGTTTCCATACGGAGCAAGAATATGCAGAAAAGCATTCCGGTGAAAATAATGATACATCTAAATTATTTTGGTCAAAATGAAGTCTGGTAGACTGGAACTGAAGCAAGAGACAATAAACAATTAGGTACAACACAAATTCCTTTTGTCTGTCCAGGATTTCAAACAAAACAGCCTGAGGATCCAACAAAATTTCATTGGCGAAACCCGATGACAGACAAAGCACAGATTCGGAAATAAGATAAGTCCATTGAAAGAAAAACTGCAATAGTTTGAATTGCCAGAATATTTCAAGGTATGCAGTGGTGGTATACTTGTACGATTTGAAAACTAAGCAGACATATGAATAAGTTATGGCCAGTTATCGTTCCTCATATTTCAATGAATTTGAGTCCTGATATTGAACATTTTGGCAACAAAACCATAATTTCAATTTTATAATGTACAACAATGAAAGTTCATTACACGAGGGATTTTTTAGATTTACATCTCTACATTGCAGTAGAGGAGTCTGGCTGGATTTTGTGAAATATTTTTAAAACATGGTGATATCATGTTTTTAGTCCAATTTTGGAATTTTGATATGCAATTGTGCACCACCAGAGTCCAGAAATCATCTAAGAGCTACAGCCAAAATTAATGACATCCTTCTTTGATTTATATCCCAAGAAGAAGGCAAAATAAGAAACAAGATCAAAATGGTAAAATGTGGAAACTTTTTTACTGCATAATATATGGTACTATTTATTGTTAAAGTACTGGGAATTTCCATTTTTTTTGTATTCTCTATAGAAATATGCTTTATTTTTTCCTACGGTGACTTGTATGGTTTTACTATGACAACAAATGCAAGGAACTGAAAGCTTTTTCAATAAGATGCATTTTCCAGACTACTGGAAGTTGGAACATAATTGTGTTACAACTCACCATAAAGAGCTGGTTCATATTTGCCATTTCATTTTACACGAATAAGAGGGAATAATATATAGCATAAAATTAATATGTATTCATATCTTGTGGCCTTTTGACCTTGTTCTACCTAGTTTCTCAAAGAAATGATCCAACCCAGAGTTAGCCTTATTGGGATGAGCATAGACATAGGCCATGGCAATGTAAAGTTACAGATAACGTAAAGTCTAAATTTAAGTGACAACTTGCATCGAATAGATTCACGCAACTCTTTGAGAATTATGAGTTGATGAGGGTGATCTTATGAAGGGCCATGTCTTTTTTTTGACCGAGGAATTTAAGACATCCTTGACCTTTGCACAATGGCCAGAAATGTCATGAAAATATTAATTTATGTCAAGCGGAATAGTAATGGTGATTTACTGGCCAAAGGACACAGCCGACACCAGATCACAGTTCATGAAATGCTCTCCATTCAAAATCTTTCAATGGATATGACAACAAACATGTCAGTGCACTGATGCTCCACAAATTGCAACTGTACGGAGGTTCATATCAAAACTGTATAATCTTCACACTGCAATGAGAATGACTTTTTTCTGCACTGACCCCCCGCCCCACACCCCCCCCCCACACACACACACAAAATAGAACACTATTACATAAAATCAAAGTTATTCGTTTTTATGTGCTACAATTTTGTGGTTTTACCCTATGACCATTTTTCGACCCTATGCATTCAATTAAACCTTACTTGAAAAGCTTGGAATATCTTTTTGATTAAATATCATACGAAATTACCAGCTGTAGCTAGTTAAACCATATATAGACAATAGTACACTTGTTTAAACCAGCCTTCCCTGATCTTTACCTTGCACAAAGGCACAATTAAAGGAAGACCAAGAAAATGGGCAGAACAAAGGTATTAATTTTCACCTTTTCTTTCTTTTTGCCTTTTCTTGGACGTTCTTGCTATATATCTTCCACTCTTGGAATTCTAGAACCCAAGCAAGGTGAGATACTCTTCACACCTTGGCTTTCACATAAAAACATAGACGCCACACAAAATTTGACAGTCACACTGACATATTCGCTCGGCGCCTCGCTTTTTTCAGATTCCTTAGAAATTTGCCTGTAGGATTACATAAAGGAGTGCTAAACATGTGTTATACAATTAGTATTCTGGAAATGACTGAAGAACACAGACACAAATATTGAGGTCATTTACGGGACAAGCAGACGGATCTGTCGAGAACCGCTTTCGCTCCGTTCGGCCTGAGGCAACGGATTTTCGCATGGCTTCTTGACAGTAAAATCTTCAACTGGTCAACCTGTGACAACCTTGCAATCTTGTCTAACGAATCACACCTTTGAAGTTTTCGCCAAGATCATGGCCTCCTAGCACTGACGCCTCTCGCCATACATACGTCTACGCTCCGCGTAATATGGATAGTTTAATTACAAGTCACCACAATTAAAACGTAACTGAACAATTCTGTTATCTATTCTGACGGTGGAGGTCACAACATCTTGGACATGCATGAAGGAGAGATTTAGAAGTCTACACAAACATGCATGCACCGGCACGAAGATAGATCATTGAAATGCATGTAACGATGTACCACATTTCGAATACCATTCCCCGACGTTCTAATTGTGACAACAACCCGATATGTGACTAAAATGCTAAAACACTCGAACGTCGTCTGGTTGGATCATGAGCGGAGACCCGTCGGCTGAAAATTATTGTAGACTGTAGTCCCACTCCCTTGAAGTTGAACGAGGACTTTGCACTTACCATTCGTCACTAGTGCGCTGAGCACGGCTGATACAAGGAGCACCAGTGTTCCGTTCCTGTGGCTTCCCATAGCTGTGTTTTCAAATTACTATAATCTTGCCAAGAGCTGCTAATCTGTGTCGCGTGTACGCAGTTCTCTGATTCAATTTGCTCGTACACACTCGCGTCTTTGATTTGATCTCGCTCTTGCCTTTTTGTTGACGGGCGTCTTGGCATCTTCCATTCCCTTATAGGTGTGTCCCTATTCTGAGCTCCTCAATACGATGGTAAACACTGTTTGAAACTGAGTAAAACAAGACGGTTTATGATTTTAAGAAAAGAATAAGATAGATCTTATCCACTATAGATAGTAAAAGATGATAAAATACGATGATTTTTTCATGTCACAAAATACGCATGTCACGGCAAATATTTAACCCCTACACCGGACAGTTATTTCTTGGACTCCGAGCTAAATTTAGGCCGGAAACGCATAGGCTGGGCGCAACCATTTTACAGCGTGTGAGGAGGAGGGTCCATGCGTCTTTAATTACAAGGTGCGTTTCGCTTTTCAAGGCCAAGACCGATTGACAAACAGGGAATCCTGTTGACGACTACTTACTAAAATGTATTATAGTACAATCCGTGCGTCCAAAAGATATGTCTAGCAAGGTACGGTATATCTGCATCAATCTAGGGCATTTGACTGACTCCCAGTACATCTCTCTGTTCCTGACAGTGACAGTTGCTTGAGGGATTGGTTTTGTCAAGTCAAAAATAAATTATTGTTTCATGATTTATTTTTGTATTGCGGCTTTACATCACAGTATGAATCGACATTTTTGCGTAAATTCTTTTGTGCTTTTAAATAGTAGAATGCTCTCAAATTTCATCGCATTCTTCCGGGCACAAAACAAAAGACGCACAAGTGGTATATTGCGTGGGCTTTATGGGTGTGTTTATGTTACAGGAGGTCCACTCATAGCGGGAAAAGGGCGGTGGGCAAGTTTCCATCATCTAGTGAGATGATATTGTTATGAAACGTTTTCAATAATTATCTTTGGAAATTTTTTTCAACTGATGGCACTCACAACTTGACATGAGACTTGCATGTCGCGTCGCTCGTCCTGCCATGTAAGCGTGGAGCGGCATACTCAGATACGTTGTGTACTGTTTGTAGACCAATGACAGTTTATGTCTCACATTATCCAAAACTTGTGGAAACGCATTGCTGATTGGTTAGAAGTTGCCAACCTGAACAGAAATTGTCGTCTGCCTCAAGATTTTGCTAGTACTGTAATCCGACTATTTCTCGTTGATAAACAGATGCCACAGACAATAACAACAGCAAATTCGCAAAACGGACGATATCGGACACCAGGGAAGGGACAGTAGTCATCCCGTTAAGATTAATTTGTGTCAGGACATTTTGCTTCTGTTCGGACACGCTTCCACAGGTAAAATGCAATGAGAAAGTCTATTTGACAGTGTCAATAATTTGATAAGGAGTGCGGAATAATTTTTTAGCCCACAATTTTATTTTAAAGTATCCACAAGGATAAACTATACGCACAATTTCTCGTGGCATTTTTATGTTGAATTACTAGCCGCGACTTTGTTATCAACCAGATCTGCCTCGGTAATTCGTATTCATTGGACGTATCCAGTTAGCTTGATTTAAATGGTTGGTTGGATTTGATAAACATCGGTGTTCGCTTCGCTGTACAGCTTCCATATAAGCTTATGCTGCTAAACACATCATTTCAATCTATTTACATGTATGGGGTAGGATGATGAGCATTCCAGATGCTTCGGTGTTGATGTCATAGGAGACTTGATTCACAATTTATGTCAACTGTGTTGGATAACGAAAGCGGAACTCTACGACGGTTTGCTGCCTATCGGTGTTAATGAAATATGCAGACTCAACAGCGAGAGAGACAGCCGTTCTTCAAACCCCTCAATTCAAATACCAACAACAACGGAAGCTTTTTCAATATCAATGCTAGTAGAGAGACAACAGAAACTGCGAGCAATCCAACTTCCCTGTTCCAGGTTAGCTTTTCAATTTGTCACAATGATAATAAATGTTCTTGAAGTGCATCATTTTCTATATAGTTGTATGTTTTTAACTGAAATTTAACTTTAAAGTTTATTGTTTTTTTGTCAAACATTATCGTCTTCTGATTTGTCCTCTGATTCTATTTAATCAACAGTTCATGATATTCTGTGCCCGTGATTGATAAAACTTGCCACTCTTTACCTTAGATTTCTAACCTTGTTCCTCAACAACTACAGAGTATTGTCCCCATCTTCAGTCTTACCTGATTATGACCATGTGAGTCAATGATTGAACTTGCTCTATTCTACACTTCCTGAAGTATGTGGTTATGCCATATAGTTTCTGTTATTGTTGTTATCATTATTTGACAACAAAGGATAATCCATTTTTCATCATTTAGTTTGTGTTCTTATTGTGTTCACTTAACTGCCAAGATTTGGAAGTCATGTTATGTTATGTTATGTTATGTTATGTCTGAACGCAGGCTCCCTAGTGCCTCTATGTTCAGCTCTGGAATGTCAGCTAGTGTAGTCTTGTCCGGTCTGGTTCTGATAATATACTGTTCAGTGTAGTTATATTTCATTGGTTGATTCTTTAGGTAATTGTCCACGCGATTTTTGAACATGTTGATTGATGTTGCAGTGTCATCAGACAACAGAAATCTGTTCTGACTTTGCTGACTTGATATTTAAGAAGGAGAATTTTTCAGAAGGCATTCAAACAAGGCCCTTGAAACATAAATGGAATGTCAAACTGAAGTACTTTCCTTTTCCTTTTTCCTGGAAGTTGATAGTTCAGCTTTTAGTTCCAGGTGAAGTGTCTATCTCCCAGGAGGAAATATTTTAAATACCACAATCCTTAACCACTTCCTGTCTTTGGAAATTTCATCTGTCCCTATCAGTGTGTTTGTGGTCAGTTTCATTTATACATGAATGCTGGTGATACTGCTTTGATGTTTCAGCTTCTAATCAGGAATTTGCAATGAAATGTCAGCTGTACTTAGAGTTGCAAATATACTGCATCAGTTATGAGACAACTGTCCAGCATTCAACTGATGAATGGTATGAACACATGTGCACAGCTTGCCATCTTTCAGGGATAAATTTTGATTTGCTAAAATTGTAATTGAGTATTTTAGATACTTCATGAAGACATGTCAGTGTTTCCCTCCAAGGAATTTCAGTCCTGCATGTATCGTTTTTATCAACGGTCTCTATATTCCCTATCAGTTTCCATCACAAAGCCAAGTTGGAACTAATGCAGCCCAGAGTGTTTTCAGCGTCAATGTACAAAATGCTTCGAGACAGAGGGTGAATGTGAGTCCTGCACGCATGCAGCATCAACAGAGCCAGGTTCTCGGAACTGAAAAAACAACAAATTTGCATTCAAAATTACAACAAGAAGCTGAGAAAATCAGAAAGTGGAAAGTAGCCACAGAAATTGAAATCAAACAGAAGGTAAAGTGAAATTATCTTCAATTTTTTTTTCTACCCTTTTTTATTATTTTACATGTTCATCAAAGTAAGTTTTTATCTCAAAATCAAAATCAAAAAGAGTAATCATGGTACACTGACCCTTTTTCTTGGAACAATTAACAAAATATATATATATATATATATATATATATATATATATATATATATATATATATATATATATATATATATATATATATATATATATATATATATATGCACACAATTTTAACTAAACATGTCATGTTTAAGTAACAACTTGATTACTTCAAATTATAGGATAGGAAAATAATTGATGACCAACAAACTATAGAATCTCAAAGGAAATCAATATTGGAACTTCAGGTAAGTCTGACAGAAATCAATTTCCAAGTAGCTTTTTTTGAATGCATACTGTATCTCTGACTGAAAATTTTGATGGAACAGACTGTTTTTAATGTCTGGAAATACGTGTTAAAGTGCACAATGTTACTTAGCAGATTTTGTATTCATGCATGCACTGTTTCTTACCATACAGATAAATTGTGAGTACGGTATCGAAGACTGATGGTAACTTTACGCACAGACTTTATGAGCGGTCATGCACCATTTCTTACCGTACAAACAATTTATGGGTATCAAGAAAGACTGATGCTAACTGTCATTGTCTGTAGCTTTGCATTCTTTTGGCATGGTACATTTTGAAATAGTTGTAGGCGTAAGAGGTTCCATACGTCACCGCTAATAGCGATGACGTATGGAACCTCTTTGAGGAAACATGGGTAACTGACAAAAAAATTGACATTCTTTTGTGCTACTGTTATTTGGCACTTCCTTCCTTCCCTAAATCCAATCTGTAGTAAGACGTTTGTAGATTACAATATCTCGGAAAATTGTTCAAGCAGGTAAAAATACATATGTACCTCTTCATGAGGATGGGCTGTTACTGCAAGATAACCAAAGCAGGAACTTATACAACCAGTTACTCTAAAACTTTAGATAGAGGGTCAATAGGAATGTTTTCAAGAGATAAAACACACAGCCTGTAAAATCATTTCCTTACCTCCTCAAGGAATTCTTGATGTAAAAAGTATATTCATGACTTCAATAATGGTAAATGTAGATAAGAAGAGGAGCAGAACTAAATTCTGCAATCAGAACTCTTTTTCACTTCAGTTTAGAGTAAATTTAACACAGAAGAAAGGAAGAAAGAATTGCTGTAGACACCTACTCTTAGAAAATAAGAACTTTAAGATAAAGTAGAAGTATGTGGTCATGCTCTGGTCATGTTATCTTTCCTACCATTGCTGAACACCTAATACAGCAGCATCCTGTTGTATTTAATTTTGTTTACTCTTTTTCACAATCATTTCAATAAAATGTAATGTAGTTTATTTGTGTCACATTTTGGTGTTGCAGTTACAGAATGAAAATCTCAGTGGTAAACTCCAAGATGAAATGGATAACAGGATTGAAATTATGCAAAAGTAAGCTCTTTTGTCATAAAGTAAAAAAATGCCTTATATAGACAAGTTTAATCACCCAATTTGTTCCCTTACAACTGCAAATATGTTCTAATTCCCTATTGTTATTTATTTTAATCAATGAAATATTCATTCCACTTATATGTTAATTGATGAAAGATCATCTTCTCTTGTTCAAGTTGACTGACATTCATCTTTTGAAATATTTCTAAAGGTCACTAACAATAATCTAAGAGCCAGAGAGTATTGAATATCTTTAAACACTTGCATATTTATATGTACCCTTATTGTACACCAGAGATTTTCAAATAATGTGAGGTTGATAAATATATTCATTGTAGGATTGATGCTACACGAGAAATGTGTAACTTATTGAAAGATCACACTGCAAAGGTACAAGATAAATTGACAGCATGTGAAGAAAACAGAGATGAACTGAAATTATCTACTAAGGATACACAGCAAAAATGTGACGTAAGTACACTCTTTATTCAACCTTTATTGTAAGAAATACATGCAATTGAATTTTCAACTTGCACCAATCAAAAATGTTTTATTGTACAATCCAAATCAAACAAACACTTTTTTTAGGAATTTATTGGTAAAACTTTTATTTCACTTGTCTCAGTTGGAATGAAACAAGAATTTCATTAAAATAAAATACAATACTTTCAAATATTGGGCCAAAAAAATAGATTTGTTTCTGGTCAGTGCACGCATCATTTCAGGACCTGCACATCATGTCTTTTTTTACGTAAAAATTCTGGATGAGACAGAATTTCATTTGGTGGCTAGCTCCAATTCAAAGTTGTTATGATGCATATCCAAAAGTGCAATGAGAAAATGGAAGTATTTTGCAGGCAGTGATAAAAGGCAATTACTGTTGCTTTAATAGTGCTAAACCAGCATTGTTAGGACTAAAATAAAGACAAAAAGAAAAGTAATTCGGATCATCACATTACTTTTGCTGAATGTCAAGGGCCAGAAACAAATCTTTATTTTGTTAGCCTTATTTTTATATACCTGTTGCAAAAACCAACAAGGTTCAATAATATAGGGTTTTCACAAAATACGGCCTTGTATGGATGAGGGCTCAGTGAGTGACGTATTGGACGAGCCGAAGGCGAGTCCAATACTTCACTCACTGAGCCCTAGTCCATACAGGGCTGTATTTTGTGAATAACCCTATTATTATACACTCCCCTCCATTAATCGTCCGTATAAACTAATTCTATGGTAAATTTTGAGGGATGCGGCACACGCGATATGAGTGGAACGCGCGCGATCTACTGCTCCGTAGTACAAGTCCCTTGTTGGCACGAAGCCAATTAATTTTCAGTGCAGCTCAAGCAAACTTTGCTGAATACTTTCAATTTAATTTGTTTTTTAAAATAAAAATCAATTGCATTTAGACTCAGTTTGTGTTTAGCGTGTTTTAAACCTTATACTATGAATACATTTTGGTGGAAGATGTTATTATGTCTATAACTCTCCGTAAAATAGTTTGTTTACATCCGATAATCGCTAGGTCAAAGGTCAAACAGGCGCGTCGCGCGTCTCTCGTATTGGGGACTCCGCGTACTATACAAATACGGAAAGTTATTGGACGGTCAAACTCCCATAGGTTACGGCAGTAGGTGTATAATAATTTTCTGTATTTACTTGTTGTGTGAACTTCCAACACTGGCAATGTGTTGGGGATATTTCACTTCTGACCTGACAATTTATTCAATGTAAACAAAGAAATCATTGGTGCATGGTATAAGTCGCAGTGATCTTTCCAAAATCTATTCGTGACACATGTATAATAAATACAATCAAAGGCAAACTACTTCTGACTGAATTTGTTATTTCAACATTGAAAAACAAGTTAAATAGTTGGCAACATCAATGCACAGTATAGAGTCATGTATCATAGTAGATGGCATGTTCTTCACATGAATTTGTGACAATTCAATTTAAGTCATTGCACATGTAATTCGTGTCTTACAGTATGTCTTCAAACCCCTAAATATTGACTGGAAATATATACAAGCGTTAAATGGACAAAATGTGTATTAAAAAAGGGTTATACACAAAATGAACCCTACATTACAGAAGTATTTTTTCCTCACATGGATATGGCTCCGTTGGCTAACATTCAATATACATACTCATACATAGTCATCAGAATTCTATTCCTGTCATTAATTTTTTTATTGATTTCTCTTTTGAACAGGATTTATCAGGAAAGTTCCAAGCATTGACTTTGAAACACAATGCTGTATTAAATGAGTTGACCAATAAAAGTAAGTTTTCACTTTTAACCAACTTTTCAGAGAATATGACTTGCATCATCACATCTTTTCCTTGAAAGTATACATGAGTAGACTTTAGAGCTCAATAAATCAAAGCATCTTCTTTGTAATTATAAACTCAGAAAGATATTTAGTGTGTCAAGAAAAAAATTAGGAATGTTCATGGATACTTCTACATGGCCAATTGCCAAAATGTCAGTGATGTGATCTTGTATGACAAGACATGGAAATCTGTGGGGTTTCATGCCCTTCCAAGCAGTCAAGGAAGGATATTGCCCCTTGTATTACACAAATGCTTATTAAGCACATATTATTATACATATGTAAAAGTATGTATTTCAAGAATGAGGAATAAGGTCATCAGGTCAAGAAATCAGCTTAGGGTGATGGTCAACCTGATGAAACTGAAGGATGTCTTCCCTTTATGTTTGCTGATAGAGGGCGCCTCCTTCCTCTCTCGAGCTCCATACCAAAACAAATATTGTATTTATTCACCCAATCTATTCACTAAAACTTACTTTTTAAAAAATTTCTCAATGTACTTCAGCAAATTCTATCATAGAGACAAATAACCTTTGTTGGTTGCGGTTAATCATGAGTAGACTCTTGAATAAATTTTAGAGGAACAACAACCAGGTTTCTCACATTTGTGAAACACACTTACCGTAGTTTGTCTTGAACATGCCAGCAATATCACCTAGCCATAGTTGGAAGTACAATGTTGGTGATCTACGAAGAACTTTGATGCAAAATACATTTGTTTTAGTCTTTGAAGAACTGGGGCCATTTCAGATATGAATTAAATTACCGCTAAAAAAATTACAGATTTATTTTAATCTGTGTTCATGTACAACGTACAAGAGTGCCAGGTGCAAGAGTCACAGTTCAACGTTGTCTTTTTGCATCGACCAGCCGATTGCATGACTGACCCCATAACCTGTAAGTTCTGAGTAAAATCTATGGGTGACATATACGTTTAAAGTCAATTGTATCATACTCTACTGTTGTCTTTGTATTAGCACTTTGTGCATATTACTGTTTTTCGAACATTAATTCATTAAGGATTTGCTGCACTATCAAAGTCAAAATCAATTCAAAATTCCCACAAAGTGTAAGTTGAACTTGTGTTGATTGGTACTGTATTGCATTGCATGAAGCTAAATGCTGTCAGAACAGGATCAGTGACACTCTGAATGAAGCAAGTATTTGTTGCTGTATCATGATTGTACCGGTAGTTACACAAGTTATTAAATACATCTACCATCGAGAACGATAGAATTTAGCGTGCGCTAAAAAAGCCATACGGAACTCACGCCCGTTCCGTACGGCACGGTTTCAAGGTGCCCCATTCCCTGCGGCTGTATCTGCGCGTTCACTGTAGAACGGTTTCAAGGGACCCCTTGGACGAGTGCCAGAACAGTATTGCGCGCGCTCTGTACGTACGTACGTATATGGTGTAGGTAGTGCACACACTCCAAAACTTGCAGAGCGTGTCCGAGGTAGCGTTCCACACTGGCGTGATAAAATCGGAAGAAAAACTGTTGACATTGCACGAAAACGGCCACTACTCAGACATTTTGATGCCCCGATCAGGAATGTAAGATGTATAATATAAGGTTATTACGAAAATACCGCAAAGGATGCACTCGGACATTGGCGCCTCACATCGCCCTCCGCTTCGCGTCGGGCGATACGCTGCGCCAATGTCCTCGTGCATCCTTTGCGGTATTTTCGTAATAACCTCATATTATTTTAGTTTTTGCTTGTCTGGTTTGCCATTCTAACTGTATGTTAAAAACTTCTTGGTAAATTATTTTACTTCCATTACTTTGCTTGATCGAAAATAAGTTTGTTAACAACAGACTAGACAAGCAGTACAATAAATTGATAGGCAACTATATTTAAAGAAACCGGATTTCCCTGAAGTATATGCTGAAACTGATACAGCATATATAGTGCTGGTATGATACGATGTAACAAATTGGTTTTGCTGGCTGCATGCCTCTGTTTCTGGCTACTTGAAACTGGATTTCCCTGAATTATATGCTGAAACAGATACAGCATATATACGTAGTGCTGGTATGATACGATGTAACAAATTGGTTTTGCTGGCTGCATGCCCCTATTTCTGTGTACTTTAAACCGGATTTCCCTGAAGTATATGCTGAAACTGATATATGCAACCAAGTATTGAAAAATGCACTATGTTTCTATATTTTTGTCAAAAAGCATGTAATCAGAACCACACAATTTTGTAATAATTTTGGCCTCACTTACCTTCTTTTCTATGAATGCCCATATGTATGACAGAAGTACTATAACTGACACAGAAGTTAACACACTGACGTTTTTGGAATTTCCACAATACCAATACTTTATGAAATTCCAAGTATAGCATAACTTTCTATGGAGAGCTTAAAAGCTGTTACAACTGGAAGATGAGTTGCTGAAAGCAGCAGCCTTCAAGGGTTATGGAGCCCTGTCTTGAACAATGGATCTTCCAGTCTAATCTTACCACAAACTAAAGCCATGGAGCTCAACTCGCTACTGTTAATTTATGATTATGAAAATTTCTCATCAGGTCATAAGTAATCAGATTGACACAGTCTTGGCCCTTACAAAGGCGAAAACAATTAGTTCAAAAGATCTCAATTCAATATCAATATTAGTATTAATAATGATCATGCTATTTCTTGTATCACAGACCCACTACAATTTAGAACAAAACCAAAACTCACGTAATCACAGTATACTGATTCACCTATTATAGATTGAAACTCATCCTTTCTTTTAAAACACAGAAACAGAAGAACAGCAAAAGATTGACAAGATCAAAGAGGAATTCATTTGTGAAAAGGAACATTTGCAAGAAAAGGTTTTGAATGCTATTATATATCATCAATCACAAAGAGCAAAAACTAAAGAGAAATATTTTTGCATAGCTGCAAATGATATGGTTTATATGTCCTAGTTTTTTTTTACAAATACTAGAGTGAGTTTTTAAAGGTATACAGTCATCTGCAGTGTTCCCGCTAAGGCGTATTTGCGCTCTAATTGCGCAGTGTCTCCGACTGCTCTTGCAGTGAAATTTCATGTTTTGCGCAACCTTAGTCTCAGTCATTTCAACTGGTATTAGTTTTGGAAACGATAACTCAGGGTGAAATGTGCGATCTCAGCACAGTCACTCATACATAAGTGAGAAAACTGGGTTTTTCTCGCTTATGTACACACGTCTATTGGGGCGAATAGTCCCAGAGCTGAATAGCTCACGAGTGACTGTGATCTCAGCGTAGATTTTACTTCCGCGTTTCGAGTTAGTGCCCGTTGGTGTAATTGGCATATACATGAATGGACCCACCTGTAAGGTAATCAGGCGTATCTCAAGTTGCGCACCCTCTCAAAACCTTAGAGGGAACACTGGTCATCTGTAATCTAAATACGCCCATATATGGTCAAAGGGGCATTCCTTGGTTTTCAAAATGCCCATGTGAGGGCGCTGTTTTTAAAAAGTGGCCACCCGCTTAAAACCTGTGATTGGTTAGATTTTCTTTTTCCATGGTAACTGTGGCAAAATTGGAACAGGTGACAGTATATCTTTAAAAAGCCATGCAGTAATTTATAAGAAACTATGACTCAGTTGTACGGTGGCATTTTGGAATGAAAAGTTGGGTAGATTCTAAGATTTCCTTCATTCAAAACTACCATATCATAGCCATTAATATTCTATGGTTATAATTTCTCTGATTAACAAAATTCTTTATGTTGAATATATTATAGCATAAAAATCTAAAATTCAGGAAGTATGTTTCTCTTTTGTTAACAAATTCATAATGGTGGAATCTGGAGATCAGATACTCTTATTGAAAATCATAACAAAGCACATATTATTGCATCTGTTTTTCAGTCGTTAGAAACAAAAAGTGAATCAAGGTTAGGCCAGAAAAAAAAAATCTTGTTCATCGGATTTTTTGGACCATGTCCCAGGAGCGGCGAGCGAATTTTTTTTTTTATTTTTTTTAGGCCGAAGGTAAACGCGGTGGCATTTTTGCACAGATGCAGACAAGGCAAGATAATTGTTTCCCTTTTTACCAGAAATATCTCAGACAAGAAACACTGATACTGGTAACTGAATTCAATACTATATTTCCCAACAATAACATAGGCCATTACATTCACAGTTAGTGTTTGCACAACATATTCTGAGCATTTCAACATTCTCTCAGAATAAAACTGAAATGTACAGCAAATCACTGAAATTCAACAATTCAGTATTGTCCTTTAATATTGTCCCGGAGGGACCTAGCATATGAGTTTTTTTCATTTTACTTTGGCCCTATGTTTTGGCCTCTTTACTACTGTCTATGTATACACATTTTACATAATGGTCTAACAACACTGTACTGTGATCGGAGTGAAGTTATATAGTCATCATTCAGATCGTACTTTAACATCGACGCAACCATGTGTTTTGTCATTGCCGTAAATTTTTATACTTTCGATGCAATTTTCATTCAATCGGATGCACCGTCCATCTGCTGTCACGATCTTGTTGAACAAATCGCCGAACGTAATATCAGGACAAACACTGCACTGAATAGCGTCTCTGGAACTAACTGTTGGCCATCACGTCGAATGTTGGCGATCAAATTAATACTCATGTGACATGTACTAACCTTTACAAAACGAGCAAATTTCAGGCCAAATCGACCCACTTTGCGTCGTGATTCGCCAAATTCAGACGTAACAACAACGTGTTGGCGGTCACTTAAGTCCGAACACGAATGAAGTCTCATTCAAATACCGTGCCCGCGAAAACCCGACACAGTGTAGGGCGCCACCAGCGGCAGTACTAAAAATATTTGTAATGCGGAAGTAAGAATTTGCCGCGATCAAAAAAAAAAAAAAATCCAAATATGCCAAAGTAGAAGCGGCGATTCCGATGAACAATTTATTTTTTCTTCCTGGCCTTAGCTTTCAGTTTGCATGAAATCATGAAATGATATTACTCCCAGAGTATCTAAAAGTAACAAAGAAGTGAAGCAACTGTAACATGTAGTGCTTTTGATGGTATACATATATGGCTAACTGTTAGATAAAAACTCGCTCAAACGATACACTGTATTTATGATTCAGCGAAATCTATCAACATTTCTGATTTTCTAGTTACAAAATCTGAAAGATGAATTGACACAGAAAGATACAAAGATTAATGAAATCCATCGTCAAGTCGAAGAAAATGAAGAGTTGATATCTTCTATGAAGGAAAACCAGAGTAAGTAAATATGACAGGGTTATTTTTGTGGATGATTTACTGCAAACACTAGTGCCCGGTGTTTTTTATGCCCGTTTATTGAAAGGAGCACTTTCTGCCCCATCCATCAAAATTAGGGGGCAGACTTGACATTTTAGGGGGTAGTCACTTTTGATGTTGACTTTGCCATCCTAGAAAGTGCTTTCCTGATATTATTACCATTGTCACCCAGTTCAGTTGTGTAGTCAATGTCGCATGCTGCAACCGTACTAACATCGACATCATAATGTTTGTCAGCTTGTGATTTGCTCGGCTGCTCGGCATCCTCCATTAGTTTGGCTTCCACAGTTTTCCCGGACTCAGAATTTAGTGTATTTGTTCCCTTGGACACGATTTGGTCCAAATTGGACACGATTTGGTCCAAATTTGGGGGTTTAAATTTTTGTTTATTTTGTATACATAATAACCTACCACATTTGCAGCAAGATACTTTATTTTCTTATGGAAATTTATTCAGGTAGTACATAGTATGTATTGCATCAGTCTTTTGCAATTATTATGACATGAAGTTGTGAAGAAAGTTACATAAAACTTATTGTAATTATAATATATTTTGATGGTGAGATAAAGTTAGCAGATATTTTTATGGAACCTATATCTTTGAGTAAATGCCTTGTAGAATTAAATCAAATTTACACTATTTCATAATCTGACATTGTTTATAATATGCAATTTTCCAGACATGTTGGAAGAAAAGTTGAAAGAAGCTGAAAATGAAGTGCAAAAAGGCAACTTTCAGCTGGAGACAGCAAACAAGTTAATAGAAGAAGAGAAATCCAACATGCTACATTTTCAAGAAATAAAGGTTGTCTTCACTCATTTTAGGTTAAATTCTAGTATTTTATTAAGTCTTATAAAAAGTTATGTGCCTACTAAGTTCCTGTAAACTTGAAATTTTTGTAGAAGGCCTGTCATCTTAGTTTACAATCACGTTAAATGTGGATATTGTATGTGTCTTGTGAAATGTATAATTGGAAATCTCAGATAAAAATTGCTTAATTTTATGTGTTTCATCAATTTCATGATCAAATTTTGGGTCACAATGCTTTATTCTACTCAAAGAATGTTTATATAGTTTAAGAAGATGTATTTCATGTTTTAAGTTAATTGATCCTTGATGTGTTGGCAGAATGAGGCAGATAAGAAATTCAAAGATCTAGAAGAAAGCAATAAGTCCCTGGAAAAAACAGCTGAAGGTCTCAGAGAAAACATAGTTGAGCTTGCTACAGAGAGAGATAAGTTATGTGAACACCTAAAGGGATTAAATGCATCACTGGCAAACAAGCAGGTTAGTCAGTATAGCCATCTTTAGATTGTCAATAAATACCCCAGTATATCATATCACTTAAAAAGATTCAGTAACAGATCTGCCTTACATGAAACTGTTTGTATAGTGTAAGAAGTGGATAGGTTTTGTAAAATATTAATAAAATTATGATTATTATAGGATTGTTTTGTAACATTTCTAGTAATTTTATTGTCTGTGATGTTCCTATTTTCTGTCAATCCTGACATCAGAAATCAATGATTAACGAGTAACTGTTGTATTTCATCAGTTACATTGATTTGAATTTTCTCAGTCAAGAAAAACTGGCATTATTTTAGTAATGACCATATTTTAAATTTTTCCTGTTATAAAAAGGTTAGCGTAAGAATTAACCTACAGAGCTGCAGACCATGTTTAAAGCACTTATACAAATCAGATGAGTCAGGCTGTGGCATAGCCACACCACTCCATCTCTGTTATCTTTCAAATAGTTTCCAAGCCCACAATTTTGGTGAATGATGTCATGAGGTTATACACATAAAGGATATCATCATTTATCAGTTTTAACTTTCTTCTTTCACATCTCTGTAGTTTTTCTGTTTCTGTTTCTGAGATATAAGAAAGCAATAGTATTAATAATGTTCTGATCTTTTAAATGACAGGAAAAGCTGCAGGAGGTAACTGCAGAGTTGACCAATCTTCAAGACACATACCGCACAGAAAAAGAAGCTGACAAACAATACATAGCTGAATTGAAACAGAAGCACAAAGAACTTGAGGTACCAGGGGTAGTTTCATCTCTTAAGTTTCAAAATGTGGACCACCACATTTTGTTTCACTTAGATCTTCTGAACATAATTTTTATTTAAATTTAGCTTATTTAGCTTATTCTACCTCCCAGCATCATTGGCAATGTTATTTAATCACGAGAGGTCAATGTAGGTACCCAGGTATAACTTAATTAAAAGATTCGTCACTAGAGGGCACTGTCCATGATCATCTCCGTAGGCTTTTATGGAGAGCGCCCTCAATAGTCTAATACTCATACTTGGTTATTCAGATTCATCCATGTTCTCATTGACAACAAAACATTGATATGCTACAATCATATAATGCACATTGAGGATTGTGGTCTTTTTTCACAGGAGTCAATAGAAAATTTGCAAGACCAGATCAGGCAAGAGATGAAGGAAAAGGAAACTTTGAATGAACAATTGAAGGAACTCCATTCTACTGTGTCCATGAAAGATGTAAGATATAAAACTTGTTTACTGATTACCTTTTTTATGAACAAAAGAACAAATAAATGACTTTGACCAATGGTTCTCCTCAGGAGTAAAAGACAGACTCAGTACAGCAAAAGATCACTTGATGATGTACAAACAAATATGACACATATGTTCAAATGCATATGGAAATACACATATTTCTATATGCCCGTTTGTGCATTTGGTTTGCACTGTGGTCCACTCAAATTCTGGGTTTAACCTACAACTGCATAGATGCACAATCTCAAAGTTGTTTGTTTGTATATTAAAACAGATGAAAAATACAGTTATGCAGAACACATATTACTACAGCAATTAACAAAGACAATGAATGTTTAATGTCCAAAATAATGTCACTATTGTATTGGGGAATTAAGGAACTATCATTCATGGTAAATTCAAATAGCTGTGAGTAGTTTACTGAATATAGAAGTGTACATTTTCAAGTTGCCTTAAAAATTGCTGTTGACAATGCATTTTTGTCAACTGTGTTTTGTGACTTTAGTAACTAAGACTCTAGAGTATAGTTTCAGTTACCCAGTCTGCTCTGCAGGGCTCTCATCTGGCCATGGCATACTCACACAGTCTGGGGAAATCCCATTCAAAATTCTTCAAGGAAGATGACACAATAGAGACAAGAACAATGCATCCTGGGAGCAACTGATCCATAATGTAATTTTATTGAGATAAATTTACAGAATATATAGCCTCAAGATTATTTAGAAGTGACTATCGAAGTTCCTCTTTAGTAACAAATGTGAACTGTGACTTATGTTGTGGATCACCTTTATAACACTTGTCCGTATCTTGGTATCCTGCTTCAGAGATTTTTGAATGGAATTTCCCCAGACTATGTGAGGCCAGCGTGATGAGAGCCCCCAAGTGCAGTCTGGATATAAACTGAGACTATTGTGATAGTCCACTTTTGTTAATTCTGCAGCAGTTTACGTAATTATTTAGTGATGTATATGAAGAACTTGTAATAATGTGACTCGAACATAAACATTTCTCAATACAACTAACAATTTGTTTTCATACAACCCCATTTTGCCCATGCAGATTGAAATGCTAGGTTTGAAAACTGAATTGAAAGATGCACTAGAACGTGAGAAAGCTTCTTATGACAAGTTAGATACAATCAAACAAGAGCTTGATGCAACAAGGTAAGATAAATAGTAAATACTGCCTCTAGAGAAATGATACCTAACTTCATAGATTTACATGTAAGAAGTCACCATATAAAAAATCATTCACTTTGACAGCCCAACCTACAGTTTCCCTGATGAACCACTTGTATACCTATGATGTGGTATTCTTGAGCCCAGTGCAGCTTCCAGCTTTGCAACATTCATAGACTAGTCAAAGCAAGTGCTTGTCAGCCTTCCTTAAAGACAGCCACATCAATGAATGAAAAATATATCATGCCATAGTCCTGTTAAGAAGTACTAGTTGAAGGAAGTGATTATGGCAGTCCTAAAAACATAAAATGTAGTGAAGATAGCAAAGCAACCTTTTTTGATGATTACCTCACAGTTGAAAGTTTTCTTTGAAAACTCTGAAAAAGTTAGAATGATAAAAAGTTATTGCTGTGTAATAGTCGGCCCATTTAGCTAATGTACTGTAATGATAAGCAAGAGTTCGGACAGCCATAAGATTTTCATCCAATTTCCATTCATTTAACAGTACTTGGCAGACAGGAATTTGAAAAATTTCTGAAAAAGTGATTCAAAAGAGCTATTGAGTCACACTGATTTCTGAACAATTATGATGTAACATTTCACCAATATATTCCGTTTATATTTGATATTTGTCTCAGTTGTGAACAAGACAACATCATGAAAGAAATCAAGAACACCAACAAAGAGAAAACAACATTGGAAAAACAGCTTCAGAAAAATGAAAAAGAAATATCTCAACTAAAGAAAGATTTGAAGGTAAAGTACCATACTTATCTACCGGTATGTAATGGGATATCTGTTTTCTGTCACTTGCTCGACCATTGTATATGGCAAATTCTTTTTTTATTGCTAGATATTATCCTTCTTCTCTTTCAGTGGCAATGTCTTTTTGTAACTTTTTTCATACATCTTATTTTGATGTCACTGGTCAATATCTAACCTTGAATTTATGGGCATACCTTGCAAAATTGAGAAAAAAGATGACTTCAGGCTGCAAGCCCCAGCATTATCAAACATGTTGTGAGACTGTTCAGGATTTTAAGCAAATACATTCCAAAGATGTGTTGTCGCATTGACTGGTACTATTCTAGAGAATTCACAAGAGGAAGGCATACAATTCTCACTACAGTGTTTCATGCCATTAGTGTTTTGCAAAAGTTTGAAGAAATGAAAATATGACACAGTATTCTTTCCAATTCTACATCAAATCAGTGGAATCGGCTTATGCCGCAAGCTACCTAAGAGTAACAGTGTTTTGTTGAACTTGTGCTAGGATGTTGAGAAAGTTCTTAAAGACACTGAACTGAACTTAGAATGCGTCATAAAAGAGAAGACTGCCATACAAGATGAACTTGAAAATATAAAGGAAGATATGCACCAGCAAGACAAAGTGTCCTCAAGTAAACTTGAACAAGAACAAAGCACAGTGAGTATTTCCTCTTGTAGTGTTCTCAGACTTTCAAGGTACATTGAGAGTGTATCATCAGTAGCTCAGTACATGCATTATGCCGTATTAAAACTGAATCCTCCTGTTTCTGGAGTATGTGTGTCAATTAAGTCTCCAAGCACTCCTTCAGGCATTTATATAGAGACATTAGCGAGGAATAGGAATTTATAGACACAATCAGACACTGTAAATTCTACATATTATTAAGTCACTATACTAGGTCACTGTCTCTACATGCTATTGATCATAACATACGTTACATGTTGCCCAGCAACTAATTTTTCATATTTAAAATTTGTTTGGTTGACCTTTAATTCGTCATAAATTTTGTTTACTCAACCTTATTTCACCTGTAAAATTCATTTGGTTGAGTTAACAAGCATGTACTGTAAACATGTCCAATGTGATAGGCTTTGGATGTCACTTTTGTGTCAGAAAGAGTTTTTGCAAGTACTAAGGACAGCATCTATCTGAGTATTAATTATGTTTTATTGAGCAAAAAGACAGAGTCAGCCAAACCATAAGGGAAGGAAAAAACATGTTAACTTCTTTGAGTCCGAATTTGATGAACAGAACACTCTGCAGAATAATTGACCGATATATTATTATTCTTTTGCGTTATTTTAGAGCAAAAACTTGAAACAAGAAGTGACCAAGTTAACCAAGCAGGCGTCTACCCTGGAAAATAAAAATAAAAATTTACAGGAGCAGTTGAGTAATAAAACCAAACTGTCAAAGGAACTTCAACAGGAAATTAAGAACTTGAAATCAGAGTTGAAATCTAAAACCAAAGAAGCAGATAACTTAGAATCTGAAGTGAATAAACTTGAAGAAAATATTACAAAACAAGAAGAAAGGAGTGAGCAGCTCTCTGATGAAGTAAGTTTCACAGTTTTTCTCTATTAATATGCCCAATTTATTTAATTACAATGTGATATTATGATGACAATATCATTGGGGTTAGGATAACATTTCCATGGAACAGATGATGTTTATGCTGTTGTATGCATAGCCTTATGATTTTGTCAGAGGTGTATAAGGCTGCAACAAAATTTGAAGATAGTGCTCTAACCACTAGAAGGCAACTGCAGCTGTACAGGAGTCATTCCAGAAACAAAGGCCGGGAAGATTAGTAAAATTGTTCCTCAGAATTGCATGCATGCCTCTTCTACTTTAGCCAATTGGGAAATTAGTTTTGAAATTGTTTGAGATTCAGGGCATTTTTGTTGTGCATATTTTTAGTACTTTGTTTTCTTCTAGGAGCTAACACATGGAAGTGCTTGTAGAATTTGTGTCAACACTGCCTATATACGCCTCTATTTTTTTGGACATTTTGTAAAATCTAGACTTGAAGTCATCAGTAATGATGTAACTAGTGGGAGTTTTACTGGTTTTTAAATAAAAAAATATGCTCACCCTCTCTGAAGCTTTTCCAAAAAAATCTGAGGAACAATCATTTTTTATTGAAAAGTTTCACCTGTTAATTCAAACTTACTGTGTACTTGGAAACAGTATTGGTAGTGTTTAAACAGTGTTGGCCTGTGTTGATGCCTTTCTGTGGATATCATTCTCACAGGTGTCTCAGCTCAAAAAGGAACTTAAGGAAGCAAACAAAGCTCATTCAACTCTGGAGAAAGACTTGAAAGAACAAACAGAAAGAGCTGTCAAGGAACACAATGAAGCTAAACAGTCATGTGAACATCAAATGAGTGAAGTCAGTGCAACATTGTCAAAATACAAGGTATATGAATAATGTTTTGAAATGCTAAACCTAAAGATAACACCTGTAGTCACTGCTATTGTTGTGTGTGCAGACTATACTTTTCACATATCAGCAATTAAGTCAGTGGTATTATAATTTCTTACAAAGTCATTGATCAATAATGAGTTTAAACTTAACTTTGTGGAAAATGATGGAACAGCAAACATGATATTGATCTAAAATAGTACAGAGAATCGCTGTTATTAGTCACTCAATTAAAATTGAAACTCAAATAAAGATTATTTGTGGTAAAAACATAAGCTGAAGACATTGCACATTCCTTGACATTGTGTGAAAGAAAGAGAGGGTAAATCTATTTTAAGCAAAGCACATCCAGCAACAGTAAACCACAAGATTTTGACCAGTTCATGACACATATGCATGAGAGATAGCAAGTGCATATGAAGTGAACTGGTCAAAATCGAGTGATATACTGTTGCTGGGTGTGATTTATTGCTATTACAATGTATACCATAACAGTATATTGAAAATCTGGCATGGAATATATTAAAAAAGAATTTTTGTTCTAGCCGAGAGCTTGCCCATGTAGCAGCCGTGGTATATCGCGAATATACTAGACTTTTCACGTCTCAATCAATCACTCAGATCGCTGTACAGTCATGCGTCATCAAGGCTGATATGATATATACTAATTTTACAACAAGATACTAATCATCAAAAACACATTTAATACTGCATGAATCAATTTGGTCAGATAAATTGTGTCAGAAACATGCAATGTTCACTGTATAGGTAATGGCTGTAATGAGAACATTTATGAGTCTCAAAAGTCAAAATACAGCTTAATATGCATGAATGCTATTTATATCAAATGTGTGTAGCAGCTGCCAGATATCATAGGTTTCAAATGTCAGTCCTTAGGTATTTTCTTGTAAATGAACAAGGCTGTATATTTGCCAGCATTGTCTTTTTCAGGGAAACTAACGATTGTATGAACCAATGCATAATAGAATTTTACACGGATTGATATAAATGTATGCACTGATACAATTGACGCACATCGTACATGGCTCCCAACCAAGCTGTCTGACACAGTATTACATTGAATTGATCCAATGATTGGTTATTTAATGCTTGAGTATATGTTCTATATACATCCTAAAATTATTGGTCATTGTTATTCCTGCAATTTATAATAAGCAGATTTTTCTGATATTAATCTTATAGTATGTGGTTTGATTAAATAGTATCATGAGTATCTAGGCACTGAGAACCTAGGTCAGTGCCCGATACACTTCTAAAGTCAAGACCTATCATGCATGCACATGACGGCAATAATTCAACTCCTTACAGTTGAATACACTTTGGCATAACAAATGACATTGCAAACAGTTACATACTTCATAAAGGTTGGCATCATTCGTAATGGAAATTACATTCCCCATACTGAAAATTGATAGAATGAAAATACAAATAACTGAGAATATTTATTTTACGAACTGTACAATGGATATGTCAGCCTTAACAATTCTAACATTTTCATTTCAATCTATACTTTAACTGAAATTAAACTTGTCAAGTATTACTGAATATTTATGACATTTAATGAAATTGCTCTTTGTCAACATTAATAATCATTTGTGTTTGCAAACTGAAAACAGTAGAGGGAACTACACACACACACACACACATCACATTTAAAAAACTCTTGCAGTATAATATCACTGTTTGCTTTCTGGTAATTTCTTTACATGACAAACATGGTGAGGGAAGAGAAAGAGTATTCATGAAGGTTTATGATGTAAAAAGCAATAACATAGGACACGTTCACCTGTTATCAAAATGTACCCCTTGACTTCCTTGTCACTGTAGAGGCAAAAACAGGGTAATGAAAATAAAAACAGTGTTTGTTTCAAATGCAATTCCGTTTCTTGAATCCTCCAAATGTAATGCTAATATATTATTTCTTTGAATATGGTAAAAACAGCCATAAAGCATGAATTTCAGAGGTGGAAATTAAGATTAATTTGTCTATACATTAATGTCAATTTTGTATTTACCTTACTCTTCCACAGGAAGATTTTTGTCTTTTTTGAAATTGTTGTTTTTCAGACATGGTATTGCACATACAGTATGTTTTATTTCATGCCACATACATTAATTGTTGTCATCCTCACCCAATTTTTATTACAGGCAGAGAATGAGAAGATTGTAGCTCTCAGAGACAAAGAAATTGAACAACTGAAAGTTCAGCTAGAGCAGAATAAAAATTCAGATGCAGATCTGAAAGAAAAGGTAATTTTCATTTTGAAGAGTATGTTCATTTATTGGGTGAACCAGCTGACAAGCTACTCACAGCTGTTCGCCCATAAAAATATTCTCATTTTTAGCCTGACATCAGAATGAATTTTCATTTAACTCATTGTAGCCAGCTACTTTTCCATCAAAGTGCTGTCCATTCCTGAAGGAGTGAACAGCTTCTGTGAAATTCAAAAGACAATTTGCTATTCTTGAAAAAATTGAGAACCCTGTATAATAGTTGATATGCAAAAGACTAAAGTCAGACTCTTTAAGGTCACAAAATAACATGTTGCACTTATTCTTTTAACTTTTTAATTCAATAATACATGCAAAATATTTAAGTGAAAAAATGATTTTTGGGTGCATTTTGATTAACAAGAATGTATGTGCTCTGCATTAAAGATACTATTTCACATCAGGTGATGCACTGCACTGTTGTCTGAGTGCCTATTTTGTGGCATATTTGTAATAGCTGTACTATTATGTTACATTCGTGATTGAAGGGGGCCGAATTATGACTATTTCCATAAACTGTAATATATGTTATTATATAGAAATGTAATATATTATATTATTATTTCATACCAGTATATTGATGATGCAAAACAGCAATCTGATTGGTCGAGACGAGAAAAGAACTGTGGTATATTGGCGATATACCAGGCTTCCATATGCGCGAGCTGTCAGCTTGAGCAAAAATCCGCTTATGACGTTCCATGTCAGAATTTCAATATACTGTTATGATATAATAGCAATAAATCACACCCAGTGACGGTATACCATGAGATTTTGACCAGTTCACTTCATATTGTACTCGCTATCGCTCGTGCTATTGTCATGAACTGGTCAAAATCTTGTGGTATACTGTCGCGGGTGTGATTTATTGTATTAATATATGCCAAATTGTATTGTTCTCTGTAAGGTAGTTACAAGTGACGCACCTTTGTAATGATTTGAAAGTAACTTAAAATACTTTAACACAGTATGATATATGCATGTACACTTTGATGAATCTGATATTAAAAATATTTTATCTGTTAGGATGTAGTTATATCAAAACTGAAGAAGACGATTGACACTTTTGAGAAAGAAGAGATAAAGAGAAAGAAGAATCTTGAAAAATTGGAGAAATCACAAGAAACTCAGCAGGAGAAAATAAAAGAATTGGAAGAGGAGAAAAAACAAAAGGTTTGACCGATGAGTGAAAAATTGCCAACAAGACTAGTGTGTTTTGTCTGCACTGTAACATACCTGTATTTACAGGCTTTATCATATACCCATGCCCATATTGCTACATCCTCACAGTGGAATTTGATTGAGTGTCCGGTTTGCCTTGCAGAGCTCGACGAGTCTACACATTGCTTATCATTAGAAAAGTAAACATTTGCAACAAATTCAGTCTTCGTCTTTGGTTGGTGTTAGATTACAGCGCGCAGCAAACGTTTCCCATACACTGTCTCGTCACGATCACTGCAGTCGTTTCAGCATGTCACTCACAACAAGCTTAACACTGCACTACATGCACATCACCAGTTTTCTTTTAGGTGTTTACAAAAATTTAAATTGGGAACTTTATGAAGAAACAAGTAAATTCTTTTAAAAAAACTTTTCTTCTCCTCTCGATGTCAGCAATCACGGCAACAGTTCCTTCAGCATGCAGTCTGTAGCATTGCCAGTGCAGTCTACTCTATCGACAAGTTTGACACGATACAACACTGAATATTGTCAACCAGAAAATGCTAAACACTCCTGCATGAAACTTTAATCCCGCTTTATCTTTTGTCTCAGCTAAATGAAACTTTCTCAATTGACACTACTCTGAGCTACAAAATAGACTTGAAGATTTTGGACAACATCATACACGGCAACGGGTTAGCATGGAGGGAACGGTGATATCTCTCTGCCTTCAAAATATTCTTTACCTTGCTGAAGAAATACAATGTTCTACTATAATAAAACGCCCAGAGTCAGTCCGGTTGATGTTGAGGACTTTCCTCGAGATATAGATCCGACACTCGAAAAATATGCCAGTGAGTTTTGTCTGAGTTGTATTTCCCAAATCAAAGTACAAAAATAGCTGAAAGAAAACTTTGATGATGTGCTATAGCTATAGTGCGGTGTCAAGCTTGTTGTACATGAGTGGCATGCTGAAACGACTGTCATGATTGCTGACTAGACAGTGTATGGGAAACGTTCGCCGCGCGCGCTGTATAATCTAACATCAAAGACTCAATTTGTTGCAAATGTTTACTTTTCTAATGATAAGCAACATGTAGACTTGTCGAGCTTGCAAGGCCAAACGGACACTCGATCAAACTCCACTGTAGTGACGTTCAACGTAAAATATCAGCCGTGATATTTCACGGTAAACGTCAAGATATGCACGATGAACGTCATCAGTTTTAGAGTTGTCCCGAACTACATTTGCAGTTTATTGGAAAACAACGTAAACAACAAAATGGCTGCCGCTCCCCGCCTGCGAAGCGATATCGCCGACGTAAAACTTGAAGGGCTTCGAGGAACACGGGTATTTCTGGTTGCAAAATACGGAAATATCACGTTGAGTCTTGAAATGTTTTCCCATGGTATTTTTTTGGTCAAGTTCTAGCAAACATTCTGCCGGCACTGTGCACGGTCTCCACCGAACAGGTAGTGAGCGCGTGGCATGACAGCGATGTCGCGCGCGCGAGACTGTTGACATGGCAACTCTAAAGTAAACTAACAAAATGGCGTCCCCTCTCTGCGCGAGCTCCGTGCCGTACGACAATCGAAATCAGGATAGATTTAAAGCTGAGCAGTTTTTGATCGGTTACAGTTGTAATAGCATATTGCACCTTAAAATGTTCCTTCTGTATGACGATTTTTGTATCCCAGTGTCTTCTTTCTTGGGTTTCATTGAGATATGGACGACTTGCAGCAATGTCGCGCGTGATGTTGACATCTTCGTCGTATACTTTATGAATGAAGCCTGTTCACATAAACATTCTGATATTTATGCGCAAGGCGTAATAAAGTAAAGCCTCAAAATTAAAGGTTTTTCGTTCTATTTAAAAATTCCCTAAAATTAGGGCATGGGTATATGATAAATCGGTTATTACCCAATATCGCCTGTTCCTTGTGTCGTATCAGCATTCGTGTCATTTGTGCTGCGTCAGACACTCGACTTCGTCTCATGTCTGACGCAGCACAAATGACACTCATGCTGATACGACACGGGAACAGGCGATATTGGGTAATAACCAACTAATTATTGAGATTCATAACTTATAAGTTTCTATAATTAACCCTTTGAGCGCTGAGGTCAATATTTGCCGCTTTTATTGTATATACACCAGCCAATTTTTTTCTAATTTTTGCAAGAATTTTGATAAAAATCTGTAGCCAATGAAATGTGATGTCTATCTGGTCCAAAATTATGAAAAACGCATGAAATTGGTAAAATATTGCACTAAAATTTTGGCAGGAAAAATTACAGCGCTTACAGGGTTAATTGTGTAACAAAATTCAAAAGAAAGCTACTATAGCAAGGTGATGGAAAAAAGTGAAAATCAAAGAAAAACAGTAGAGTTGTTTTCTATACAGGTACAAGAGTATGAGAAACTGTTAAAGGAGTTTGAAGAGTTCAAAAAGAAAACTGAAGATGAAGAAAAAGCTAGAAAAGAAGAAGAACAAACTACTCCAATTGCAGTTCCTCTAACTCCCTCCATAGCAATGGTGACACCTAAACCAGTCAGAGGAATTTCACCCCATACACCAAGAACACCTCTTCTGGGTAAAGATAAGATATTTAAATGATTTAATTTGTATAATCATTCAACCATAACAAAATCAGTGAGTGTAGTCTGAAATACTTACAAATTTGGTATAGTATGTCATTGGTGATCCATAAAATTTAAAGCATTCTAGAAACTGTAGATCCTAACCTGCTAAGCATGCATTGATGAGCTAAATCATTCTATCATGAACAGAGGACTTACAGCCTTTTAATTTTAACAGATACTTATTTATGTTTAGTGTTCTAAAACTTAACTACAGTCTTAAAACAAACTAAATGCAACTTCAACTGCAAGCTTACTCATGTATTGCCGTTGCCAATTCAAATTTTTCATGGACTTTGAAATTCCTGTCAATGATATTTCCCTTAAATTCTTCTGATCTATTTTACCACATTAAATTCAATCTAGGCTTTCTCGTTGCCCTTTCACAATCAAGTTTTTCTTTCACATGCATGGTTATCTGTTGACAGTCCCAAAGTAATCTTCTGAAATACAGATATTATACTTAGGAAAATTCCAGAATATATGGGTATTACAATGAAACAAACAGTACTTATTATCTATGGCAAGTATTTAATTTTTTATGTTCCACAGTTTTCTAAGAACACAACTTTACAAGAAACAGATGCATATAGTCTCACATATATGCTGTTGTTACTCTACAGAATACGTATTTGATATTACATAATGAAAGGAGATTTCAGATCACAGTGACTGAAGTGATTAATTCCATATTTCTGTTTCAGTGAGACCATCCAGCAATCAGCCGTCAACACCATCAAGTAAAACTCCAAAGACCCCACAGAGTATTTTGAAACAAGCTGGAAGTGCTAACAAGAAGAGAAGAGTTATGTTTGCATCAGATAATGAAGATAATGGTGCTGACTCAGATTCCACCACGTCATCCACATCACAACTGATGGAATTAGAGGTCTCAGCCAAAATTTTTTTATATTAGCATTCAATATATTGATTCCATTTCATTCAAAATTGTGACACTGATATATTTGTTTGAATCAAATGTCAGAAAAAATCTATGAGCAGTATTCCAGAGAACTGTGAATATTATAGTCTATTTCAAAATTACCAAACTAGTTAGAAGGAAATAGCGATGTTGGTGATTCTCTCACAATAAACAAACAGGATTTATTCTGAAATTTTCACGATACTTTTTCTTTTATTTCTATATATCTATGTACCTTGTTGATACTCAAAATAAACATGATTTTTATTATTTTCAATATTACACATGGTTGAATTGCGACTAAGACATATAGCGAACGGCAATTTCTTTATTTCTTTTTCTGCATAGCTTGAAAATCTTGAAGTAGATCTGCAAACAGGATTGACACACCAGCCTAGGCAGAGTGCCTCTTCACTCTGCATCAAATCTCCAGCTATCAAGACATACTCCAAAGCATCTCCATCTGTCAGCAGGGTTTCTCAACCTCTTAAACCAGTTCCCAGAGGAAAACCTATCAGCCGTGCTAAAAAGGTCTGTATAATCATCTACTTGATCATTCAGCCCTATGTTGTTCAGTATATCTTGAGCCAATTATTCAGAGAAGCCTAGGGAAGCTTTATGAGACAGCACAGATTTCATTTGCAATATTTGTGATCAGGAATAGAAATGCCCAGCAACAGATCTGTTGTAATCAACATTTACAGTGATTAACCCTTTGAGTGCTTTAAATTTCCCAAAAAAAATTTAAATGCAACATTTTACCAATTTTTATGATTTTTTTTGTATTTTTTATAGAATTGTGAAGCAAATAGAGATCATATTTCAATGCCTACAGTTTTTTATCCAAATTTTAGCAAATATCTAAAAAATTTAATGGGAGTATATTTTGTAAATGTGACAAAAAATTGACTTTAGCACTCAAGGGTTAAAATTACACATACATTCTGAAGTATAGTTTCTGTTCTATAGCGCATTAATAGGGCAAAATAATTTACCAGTCTCACAGCCAACTTTAATTTCATGATTCATATTTACTACAACATCAACATGAGCATCAAGATCAGTAAAAATCCAAAATGTTTCACAACTTCATTCTAGATGAAGGCAAAAGAATCAGATGAAGGGGAAATGGAAGATGTAAATATGTCATCTTTTCATCCTAGAGACATAAAACAGGTAATTTATATAGTCTATTAGCATGTAGCTGAAAACTCTACAGGCTTTTATTTTCCAATCTCGTAATCTTTTGATATTGGATATAGCCATAGCCTACAGTTAGTTATGGTTTTTCTGATTTTCAAATGATATTGCCATCATACAGGTACTATGGAAGGAATTATTATTTTAGATTCAATTACTGCTCAAGATTGCCTGGATCCAGAATGAGAATGGTGTTTCACATTAAATAGTGATGTTGTATACATTCGGTTGAGACATAGCTGCCAATACAGGACAGCACAATAGCTCCTTAGAATTAGGATTAATTGCATGACTGAGCTTGAAAAAAAATACATCAATTCAGCTTTTAAGTTGAAGATTTTTCCATTAAAGTTTGCATTTTAAATGAAAGTAGAAAATCTTTCAGTTTGTCCACTGCAGTCTCTCATTGTGATGGAGGGAATTGCGATGGATCTAGAACTAGTGTAAATGATATGTTTGATGATACCTTCATTCAAGCAGTGTTTAAGTTACTGAAATCCAGGCTATTTTCAGAAAGTAAGGCTCTTGTTCATGTCTCAGCCGTAAACCCAAACAATAGGTTTACTAATCAAGGTACTATGTGAATGCAGACTGCACAATCTATTGTGTTGTTGTACAGGTTGTCTTTAAGCTGTCTTTGTCAGACATGTTGATTGCTTTTCTCCATTGCATTGAATTCAAACTAGGACTTGGAAAGAGTAATATGCATAACAATAACAGTGATTACATTACTGTCTATTTCCTATCCTTGTCACATTCCGTATATGTTGTAGTACTGCCTCCCCCAGTATATATCCACAGAATAACACTTTTGTCTAGTTCTTTCACATAACTGTAAAGATAGTATCAATGGTGAGGATATTTTCTTTTGTATTTTGCAGTATGTTTATAAACATAGTACTGTCTATGGTTTAGATTAGGATGGCTGATGTCATCTTTCCAAATTTATAGACAATCCATTCTTATGTGATCATTATCATGAAATGAGATCTAGATTTGAACAAATTAGTAGAACCATTTTTTGTGTGCATATATGAAAAGTTAAAAAACTGGTCATTGCAGCTGAAAATGTTAAAAAGCCAAACATGTACTGTGCTTTGTAAAATGATGGATTGAAAGTGAACATACAATACCTCAACCACAATGATAGACGCAGACCACATGTATGATATCAACTCAAAGAGATTTAACCAATCTGACATCATAATAACTTTCCTCATGCATATTATGCACTGCTTGGACAGAAAATTCTAGAGTAAAACTGTATTCCTTGACCCTAAAACCTTTTGTTGTATTGCAACAGGCATGACACTGTGTTAACATAGTACTGATAAATTTAAAATTTCCTAGTTAACTTTTTGTGCTGCCTTTTGCATAAAACTATATAATATGAATTTGCACTTCGGAATAATTCATAAAATTAGTAAATATGAATTCTCATTTTGACGTTATTCGTTGATGGTAAAATTGGGTCATTCAGAATTGAATCATGCCACTGCGTGTACAATATTACAAGTATATTTGTGTGATGCTATTGTAGTTCCATTAGTTATTCCAACAAGTGGTATTCATTTGACAGCACAGAGCAGACATGTGGAGGGATGTTATTTGCTATGCTATTCAATAATGGCTGTAATCTGTCTGAGAGATTAATCTAGATTGCTAAATGCCATCGTGAAAATGCAATTTAGCACGCAGCATGCCAGAATTTTCTGTGTTCTCCTAGTTTTTGAATTAAATTTCATTAATAATAATTTATACATGGTTAACTCAGCCATGGAATTTTTGACATAATAACATTTAATTTGTTAATGACTATCATTAAATGACATCAAATGGGACTGCAAGATAATTGGTACGTTGGGAATAAATAAGTTGATTGTTCTGGCCTATATTACACTGAATGTAAGTGGAAAAGATTCTATCAACCACTGAAAAAGTACCAAAACAGTTTTTTTGTTGGACTTCCTGTTTTATGAATCAAGTGTTGGAGAAGATTTTGTAGATAAATGTGATGATAGGTCACTGTGTTTCATATGAGGGAAAGATCAGTACTTCCTAGAATACTGACATTGCCACATAATTTCCACGACCCACACTTGATATACTGCTTTTTTCAAGTTGACAATTAGGTGTTCTCTGTTCAAGAAGTACATGGGCCAGCAAAATACATCATCATCGCTATGCAAGAACTCTTATGTAGTGCCTAGTTTACCGTAGGGTGATAAAATCCTTGATTTACCAAAATAGCAAAAATTGGAATAAATTATCCTTTACAAATTGCAACCATTCATATTTCATCCAATGAGAAAAATAGGATAAATAATTGATTTATTCCTTACAAAAATATCTTCACCTGCATACATCCTAAAGTTACTGCCTCAGTGTAGGTAGTGACTGCTTCTAATGTTGTTGTTTTTTTCCATGGCAACATCTAATTTCACAAACAGTAGTTGTCAATGTACAACTGTTTCTTTTATTTGTGTAAAATTTTGAAACAAAATTTGCATGACAGATTACACATACACATGAGAAGACAAATAATTTTTTATGTCTTTTTATGAAGGTTAAGGAGAAGAAAAGCAAAATGTATGGTAACATTAAGAAGACTCCCAAAAAGGCCTTCAGAGTCAGTAGCTTTGGTGCATCAACCAAATCTATCAAGAAAAAGAAACAATCAGTGAGCAATGATGATGATACTCTAGATTGGTTTGATACAGATGCCGTGTATGGATTTATTGATGAAGACTGAAGACAAAAACTTCTGCACCAAGACATTAGTCAAGATCTTGCCATTTTATGAAAAATTTTATGTTTGAAACATGGTTGTATAGATCACCAGAAATCTAACACAAACAAATATTTCTTACAAGGGTTGCTGCTTTCTTAATGTTACATATTGTAAAATTTCTTAATGTAGAAAAGTTAAAATATTCATATCTGGTTTCTGTTGGTTACCTGTTATATTTATACTGCTGTTTGAGTTGATCAGCGGTTTCATCTTTGTAAAATAGAGTTAAATTATAAATATTGTGTAATATATAACTTCATAAAGTATAATTGTACATTATTTATGGTGCTATGATAGAACTGCCTATATAATATTTGAATTTTTAATTTCATTGTGGGTCAACTGCAGTATCATTAAGATCTGAAGTACAAACATCCAGTGAATACAACATACCCTGAATTTTTAAGTATCATGGGTAATAACACAGATGAAATGATAACAAACTTTGTATTCCAAAAAAATATAATGTAATTTTGATATCATTTCTACATACAATTTGGTAGAGAAGTCTTGCATACAGCACTTCTTCTGTTATATTAACATCTTTGTGAATTTCCATTTACAGAACATAATTTTATCTGTTGAAGTGAAAAAAAATTTCACCAACAAAAATGAAAGAAAGAAATGAGACAAATAAATGATAAATAAAACGGTATAAATTCTGCCTCTCTAATGTACAAGTAGGCTGATTAAACTTCTCCAACTGTATTCTTATAAGTTTACATATTACCACCTTTGTTAAGCATAAAGAAAAAGTATCCCATCTTTTTCACACGGAACGTGAACATTTATGAATAATTGGCATCATAAAAGCATATGCAGCACTTTTTTACAAGCTAGTTTTCTTGCAACTAGTTGATTTCTCTTCATTTGCTATTATTGAGTTATTGAGTCAGCAAAGCTACAGCTTGATGTTCACTTCAGTGTCAGGCTTCCAATCAATGTCTTTGTATAAATATAAATAATAATTGTATTCTTTTTGTGTAAATGATTTATTCATTATGGCACTGAAAGTTGTAAGTTATTAAACATGAGAAATAAAAGATAAATTGATTCTGGTGGTATTATACTTGATATTAAACCATTTAATTTTAGTATTTCAGTAATTACAATCAGGAAAAATAGATCTTAAAATAAATTATTATTTGCTCACATATTGCTTCTTCTATGTCAGAATTAGGAAGAGTTCACAAAATATGAAATACCTGTAAATAAAAAATTTGAAGTTGCATTGGGCTACCTAAAAAAGTGGAAAGACTTATCAAAATTAGATGGACCATATCAAACAGTAATCAACAATAAGTAATATTGTCAAGGTGGGAGGACAGAAATAAAACCGTCTATTCCCGAAGTTTGACAGTGGGTATAATCAAACAATTAGATTTCTATGAGGCATTCACAATCAAAACAATATCTTTGTAGAGTTAATTTCTGCTCACAGGATTTTAGGTATAGCACAATTGATAAGAACTGTTGGTGATGTCACTGAAAAGAGATACTTGGTTATAGATCAGAACTACGTTGAATTCCACCAGTACATTTCACATGTAAATTTGTACAAGCAAATAGAAATAATTATGTTGCCTGGATTTGATTAAGCCAACGTTCAAAGGTAGCCATGCACAGAAATCAATATGTGTACATTACCAACTGTGATATTTTCAACGATGCTGCGTACGTTTTAAAGTTCACACAATACAGTGTTCACATTATAGTTCGTGACTCAAGGTCTTCCTTCTATGTATTTACCATGAAATATTTGAGTGTCTCTGCCATGACGACCATTGTGTAACTCCTAAAATCCGCTTAAGCACCTGTACGATTGTTGGCCCTTCTTCAAGACGTTCATGGCGTTGGTGTGCTCTTGAGTTAGATGACCCACGGTGCTTCCAGTGTGACATCCCTTTCTAAATATCACAGATAGACTGTGTGCTAGCAAATATATGCAAGAGATGTTTCAACTAAACTCTTAGCCAGCGGTGGTGTCCAGTTACCACATGACCTTTCACCCCACTTCTCTTGAAGAATATATTGACCAAGCAAACAATAGAAGGGATATTGTTCATCGACTGACCCATATCAAATACAGCCTTCTAAACTTACCAACAGGAAAATGGTGCGGTAAAACATTGCCAAACTATAAGAGAGCAAAATTTAATATGCAAAATAATTACTTTGAACTGTTGAATGATTTTAAACTATTGGTACGACATATTTTCTGAATGGTGGCAAAACCCTGTGCATAACATTTTCCAGTCTGGTTCACATCCACACACAGAAATTGAACCCCCCCCCCCCAGACAGTGTGTACACACATTGATAATCCAACTGATAGGACTCATCTGTAAAGTGCTATTTTATAAGATAATAACAAATATATAGTCTTAAATCCAGTTACATACAAGCATCTGTTGTTTTGTTTTGGTGTCATACCAACATTATGCTGTCGGTCACTAGGTGACTGCATATTTGAGTTCACACCGTTGAAAGTATGCAGATTTATAGCAGTGCAGTGCTGTGATTTCATGACCTGTGATCTTTTGTCAGGCTTCAAAAGGCACTGCTTGAAGTGCATGTCTGTAAGATATCTGGATTATATGTGAATAGAGGGTACTGGCTCAAGTTTTCATATGCTTGATGGAATATTGCTGATCATGACAGCCAAGGCAATTGAAGTTGAATACTAGCAAAGATATCAATGTATAGTCAGTATATTTTTCAAAATTTCATACATTTAGCATAAAATGACAATAATCAGTTTGTATCTGAAAAGTGTTTCAGTGTAGACAGTTTCACTTCAGTATAACACGGAGCCTCTTGAAACTTTTTAAAAATTAGTGAGTATTTATCTTTTAGGGTTTTAATAATATCCAATGTCAGCATAGTAATTTGTATCAGTTGCTTGACAACACTCGTACATTCTGATCATACCGTATTTAAAATAATTTATGTCAATCATATATCATTTGAAATGCTGCCCTTAGTTTCTACCGGGTGATAAAGATCTTTGCACAGAAAAAAAATATAGCAAGCAAGAATTCAAAACAGGGCGGAAGTTGGTCCACCGTGAAGAAGCCAATTTACAACTTGCAGACAGCCCCTCCCTTTATTATTAAAAACCACTCTATTGCATACAATACAATCATAGAACGTAGAAAAAGGTATACAGTCTCCTGCAATAGCTGTGAGAGCTAGTCCATTTGCCCATCCTTTAAAGATTTACTTTGAGTCAATTTACAAATTTCCTGAAATTTCCCTTAGTATTAATTAGTTCTGCTCATGTATAATTTTCTTGGGAACTTCAGAGACATATGTTTCTACAGATATATGATCACTATCATGGTCTAAAACTGACTCAATTAATCCCCACCCCCTTTCCCCCCCCCCCCCCCCCCATTCCTGCATATGGATCCAACCACGACATCAACAACAATGGGGTTATAACCAATCTTGGCAGCAGGTGGGGTAATATAGACTGCAATCTCTCACACATATTTCAGGTGTTCATTTGTGGCAGGCATTCAATGTGTGTATGTATTGGATCAGGTCAAACAGAAACCAAGTGATAAAATTGGGGTATGTGTGTACTATTGTGGATAAGCTTCCAACTCCAAAATCCATCACTGAATCTCTAAGATTTGCTCTTCAAAGACACCATACCCCCTCCCAACCATCTCCAAACCATATCCCATCCCCAAGATGACATCTGCCGTACATTTATGTCTGAGGGACCAACCTCTATGACACCTAAACCCAACATATAAACGACACAAGAACTCCTGGGTAGGTTTTCCTTTATATAAAACATTAAAACTTTATTCATATCGGAGGAAGTTATAGATACAACAGACACATTGCATAGAACCAGTGATATCCAAGAACGTCGACATCTCATTCGCTTGTAATACTGCCTCGTCTTTCCCGAACGCGTAAAGCACACCTGAGTTTTGAGAAAGATTTCAAAGATTAATTGTCACATTGAAAACTTGACCCCATTTCACATAAAAAAGCCTGAACTCCGTTCTTGAATATCATTGACCTTGGACCTACAAGAGCTATTTTGGAAGAGCAGAAAAAAATTGATTCTATTCATAATTTACAGTGTATAAGATATCATTGCTCTTTGCAAGGCGGTAATTTTACTCCAAACGAGAGAAAAATGATCTTTGGGTATAACAAAAATGAAAAAAAAACAGACTCCAACGTCACACAGTTTCTGAGCATAGTGTTTGAGACTACTCTATATAGTTTGCACACAGTGAGGATTCCCTAAACCTAACCCCCCCTGACTAATTACATATTCGAAACATTTATCGGCATGTCGTCACGATTCGCTGTCACATTGCCTTCCGCTACCAGCCTAACTGTAAGTTGTTCAATATTGACACCGTAATAATATACAAAAACACTGCTGTGAAACTGGATTTTTTTCTCTCTCTCTCAAAATTTAAAAAACTGGGGTTTGGTTCAAGCCATGGACGGACATTGCATATGGTATAACAGAAAGCGTGTTTTAATGTAGAAAAAACGACCCCCTCCCCACTGAACCCTGTGTTTTTGGCTCCAGTTCAAGATGTTTGCTCCCTTAGAAATTATTTCGTCAATCAGCTTGTTCACATCCAATCCAAAATCGGCAAACCTCATATCAGATGTTGGTAGTTATAAATAATCGTCCTTTATTCAAAACTGTCCAATTATTTCCAACCTCATATGGTATAACGTTATTTATTCAGTCTGTTTTGTATTTTACAAATGATATTTCCGGTGTATTTCCGTGTCAGGTTTAGTCCACTTGCTCAACAATAAGAGGTGCCAGGTATTCCGTATGACGAATTCCGAATGAGAAACCGGGAGCCTGTGGTTTGTTGATGATCACCTGGAAAAGCAAACAAAAAATACCGGAATATGTATAAGTTTAGATGAAGAAAAAATACACTTGAGAGGCTCAGTTGGCAATGGCAGTATGTGACAGTTTGTTATATGGGGTAGCATGCCATGAAAATGATATGATGTACAAGACATTCATTGGTTACGATGAGTCACATGACATGGATGTAACCAATCAGGATCAATGCTGAAGCTGGAGTGAGTATGCAAGAGAGCTTGGGAAATATCTTTTTCACTGTTAGTAAGCCTGATCACCCCCGTTTCCACACAAACTTGGTACAATCCTTCACAATCACAGTATACGCGGAGATTGACCATTTGTTGGGAAGGGGGTGATTGCACTAACAGACTCATCTGGAACAAATCAGACATGCCTGTTAGAGGGTGTTAATACTGCATACAACTTAAACTAGGTGAAACTATTGTAAAGTGATAATCTTATTCCAAATTAACTAAATGATTAACCAAAAAAGTGGTTAATTCATCCCCTTATCTGCTCAGAAAGAAACCCATAATTTCTGCCAGAAAATTGTTTGCACAGTACAAGTTCAATTTTGGCAGGCTTCCAAACTGACACAAAATTAAACTTTAAACATTTTTGTGACTTTTCTCAAGTTCACCTTTAAAAAATCCTTTCTATGCTACCAACCCTGTCCCTTACAAACAAATACACCAATGCGAATTGAAAACCACTGGACTAAACCATTAACATACAGGGGTGACTAGGGGCTGTACAAAGGAAAAGAACAAGGGCAAAAGATGAGCACATTTCTGTGAGAAAATTTTTCAAATGAAATAAAATGTTGATGACAAAAGATAGGAAATAGATGAAAACTTTTCCACTACCAGTTGATTCTAAAAGTGATTTGGAAAAACTTCACAGAACACAAATTTGGTGAATGTGATGTGACAAACGTGCATCTTACTATGAGTCATGGATTTATTATTATATTTACATCAAAATATCAGTGTTTCCTGACATACTCAAAATATTGATAATTTGGGTTGAAAAATTGTTGGTCCCGGTTGTGTACTTAAATCCAATTTCTAAACACTTTTGGTTTGTTCACCCTAATTCACTGTGAACAGGTCCACAAACACCATTTTTAACAATCAGTTTTGGGCCAAACCATGGTAGTGAAAGGGTCTCAACATGTGGTGATCAGTTTTGAGAAGCTAAAAGCCAAAACCGCCTCTGAAAATACAGACACTATTTCACAAACTTTGGGTTCCTATTTTGAAAGCATCACATTTTCAGTCAAAAACCAATGCGTTTCACCACACAGCTTGGTAGATCATCCCTATCACAGCAATGGTTTGACCCAAACACAGTGTTTTTAAAGGTGAATCTGGATCAGTCCACTGGAAAATAGGGGTGGAGAGCTTAATATAAAATTTAACACAGGAAACACTGACAATTTTTCAAAATTTTATTGAATTTATTTATTTAATTATATATTTTTTGTTTTATTTTCCCCAAGGAGTAACCAAGTAAGTAACGTTCCAATCAGTGACTTAATTTTTAAAATCACTGTACAGAATCTACCCACCGGAAACTCCTTACCTTGTCAGAAATTGAACACATTTCACTTTAGTCTCTCGGCCCAAATAGAACAGGACACATGTATTGAGAATGTCTTATGCCAAAGGAAAAGGATGGGGCGGCCCGCTTTGTGATTCTTACCTATTAAAAAAATAGCAACCAAAAAAAACAGAAAGACACCATCTGAGTGTATTTTTTCCATTTTTTAAATATTTTTTTATTCCCATACCACACTAGACTTAATATTTATTACAAATATCATCTTTCATTTTGTGTTGAAATTTATCTTTGGTTTATGGTCATAATTTAATATATGATTTCTTATTTAACCATCGCATTCTGACATGCACAATTATCGACCAGAAAATGTGTTTCTATTTGTGTGTTCATGAAGGCAAAATATTTTTTCATTTTCCCTGACTAATTTATCATTTATACAAAGTGGCGTTGTGTACAAGTATTAAGTGCCCCGCTGAGAAGACAATCTCAAATGAATATAACACTGCTTACATAAATTATCGGATAAAAGTGCAAAGTGTACACACATGTGACATTAATCACAGAAACAATGGATTCAAAAAATTGTTGATGTCTTACCTTCTCCGGACTGTGTTGTCCTGGTCCAGGTTTCCTGGTTGAGTCACTGGGTAGCTGATTCCTGGCAGTCATGGAATACGATGGATCATTCTGTTTGTAGATGTTGGGATTAGTGACACGGTAAGTACCAGGTCCTGGTGTCTTTTGAAGATCCTCGTGGAAGCTGCCGATCTTGCTTCGTCCAGTCAGTGAGTAGCAGGGAGCGGAATTCTTGCCGACTGCCTTTCCTCCAAGGATGTTGGGAAGAGTGTAAGCGTTTGCCGCTACAGATGAAGGAAAAGCATATAAAAAATTTTGTTCGTCGCAGTTGATGTTGTTTCCAAGATGGTCACTCTCCACTCTACCCAGTTGATACAACTCACACAAATGGCAATACAGCATTTTCTCACCATTCAAATCCTTGAAGATCTACGTATCTATCTACCAAATTTATATTGCGCCTAATATCCAAAGTTAAAAAGTGGCGCTTCAAGTGATAATTATCTCAAAATGATCTGATGGATGGAAATTTTTTCGTCATTTTGAGATCACATAGACTAATCTGTTGATATTCTAGTGATCTACAAAAGCTGCATAAACAATACACTGAGAGTGAAATTTTCTAAAAGTTCAGAATATTGACCAGAATAGTGTTGTATTTAAATAATGCTGTATTGATCCTCACTGAGTCATTTAAAATCTTTAAAATTTCTCAGAATGATCGATTACATGTTGCTATAGAAACAAGCCAGAAATTGTCATTTTATGCTTGAAATCTAAGATCCAGTTTCTTTTCCGTGTGAAGAATACAAATCATTTGTTTTGATTACTTTCTCCAAATTACACATTATGTTGATGCTAATGCCACTTGCCGACCTTTATCACATCATACACAATTAAAGCTTAATCAAGCATTAATAATTAACATGATTATAATTAAGCAGCTAAAAACACTGACTGGAAAACTAACCTGGTGACTGGTCAAATCGGAAACCTCTCGTTCTTGATGATAATGAATATGCAGGTGCAGACTTTTGGGCGGACTTGCCGGCTTTTTCCGGTGAATAAGTTCCAGGAGCTGGAGTTTTAAATGTGATGGCATCTTTTGGTCTGCTGTAAAGTGAATAATGTGGAGTTCCGTCTTGTCCCTTGCGGGTGATGTTTGGTTGGACCAAGTATCCGGGGCCGGGACTGCAGTCGCTGGTAAATTTTGCGTGGCGGATACCGAAACTGTAAGATGGGGCCATGAATTTACGTGCGTCATGGTTACGTTGTCCAGTTGAGCCTGGTACCATGTACCGTGGACCAGGACTGCTGTATTCAGCAGCGATTGGACCCCTCCGCTGATGTGGTTGAAATGTGCCACTCATTTTTTCCTATGTGTTCTGAAATATCACAAAAAAGAGAGACTACAAATTAGAAAGCTTTATTCTGAAAAATTTGAATACTTGAAATTTGAATCTAAAATGGTCTGAGAACAGTGTTTTTGATGTACTTTCCTTGGGAAAAAATATCACTAACATCAGTGCCCGTCTAAACTAAATCGACATGTACAATAAGGAAGCTCTCAATGCATACAGTACTAATCTGAAGCTGAGGCAAAGAAATTTCCAAAAATTCATAAAATTGCTCTACATAAGCTTCTAGTTATTGAGTCTGCGTACACAATGATCTTGATATGTGAACAAGTACATCAGTCTTGATGTCTGTGACAGAACAAGTAAGACAGGTTCGTACTATGCAAGCTTCAGCTTTACATAAGCATCAGCGACAAGCACCTCAAAAAATGACGCCAGTTTTGATTATTTTCCACCCAAAACCCCCTTCCACCCAAATACTCCAAATAAGGATTCAATTTGCTCTTCAAAACCGCAGGTTTGATTAAAGGTCAACAAACTGTGTATTTTCACCATATGTGTGGAAAAGCAGTCCGGTGTGTTATACTATATTGAGAGTCTGGACTTCTGAAATTATTTCCTGTGGCAAATTTCATACGGCAATATATTGTGCTTATTAAGAAATCTATCAAAAATCTTTAAAAACCCGTCTACAAACGATTGGCACTGAAAATTACAGCGTTGAAAGCGAGCGTGAGTGTATATAACCGGAAACCTGTTCATAAGAATATTCATGCATGAAGACTGATTGGGTAAACAAACCGTTTCTTGACAACAAAGAAATTTCAATCTTCCTAGATTAACACTGAAACAAAAAGCTCTATTAAATAGGTTTCTTTTCCAGAAATTACCCGGTTACAGTAATTCAAGCTATAAAAAGAAGAGTTTTTCTGTCGTTTCATTTGCTCAAATGCCGAGAGAATCGATTATACACGGCCGGGCGTCGTCTCAGCGTCAGTGTACTGATTCGACGACTAAACAAACACGATCACAAGCCGTCTTACCGTAGTGATGTCGGCAGTCGCTATAAATACGCCTAAACAGGTTAGAATTTTCGATCAAGTACTGCTCTGTGAATTATTTCAACCAAGCAATATGTCAAAGGGACATACTGTTTGCTGCTTCTCTAGGTTTCCTTAAACTACCGGGGAAGACGCCGACAGGTCGAATGGCTTCTTCGCGTATGTATTGTTTGGGCATGTTTACTGAACTGAGCAACGGACCGCACTGGACAAATATACAACAAATTGAAATCATGATAGCCGGGAATGTCGCCTCTTATATGCATTGAAACTGCGATCATTTGAAAAATATATACTTGGGGAGTGAACTACAGGTATCTTTCATATCTTTGATTCCAAGGTACAACACCTGATGCGCAATCAACAATACACCCTTGCAGAGAAGCACACCTATTGTAGTCCCATAATATCTCGGCACATCAGCCATCGCCCAGTAAACTTAGGCGTGTTTTTCGCGGCGTAAAATAAACGAAAAGAATTAATTTCGTTGTGAGTAAATAATATAAAGAAAAATCTGTATTACAAATGTTGTCAAACTACATATTGAATTAGAAGAACTAGCAAACGCCACTGTCAGTTGGCCTTAGCAACCATTCATTGATTTGAATTTGCATGTTTTGGTGGGTCGCGTAACCTCCAGAAGACGTTTAGACTTTGTTCAGGGCTTGAAGTCGGTTTTAAACAGGACTCGAAAAGCTCCACCTGTGAAATATTAGACCGCAGTCGTTCAATTTTCAATAGCCCTGGCCCTCAGCGTTTGTTCTATTGACGCGTAGAAACCAGCGATTAGAAGTTAACATGAAAGTTTTGAATAATCTGAAATCGTAATGGCGGCTCGACATCTTGTGCTGCGGGCCATTATGAGCAACCAAACCTTGGACAGAGATTGCCGATTTTAAAAACGAAATAAGGCATATGCAGGTTTTGAAAGACACACATCTAGGCTCTATAGTGAGCTTTCATCAATCGAGTGGCTAAAAATGATGTACTTACCGGAAAAGACGATGAAAATGCGGTAAGATCGAGAGCCCTGATTAGAGACGCGCCAGCTCGATGACAAGTGAAGCAGTCTGGGGAGTTTGCACCACCGTGAATATAGTAACCAAGATATACAAGACCCGTATCCAGCGACTCTTTGATTGACAGATTGTTTAGCGCTAAACACAAAAGAACATTACGCCCAAAAATATCACGTGATCTAATATCGAAGACGTTATTGGCTAACGCCGCGCGCTATCGTCCGGCGACGATAAGATCGATTCGCGTCCATGTGATTATTCGCGCGTTGTTTATTGGACAAAACATCCTCCCTTGACTGTGACGCTTATCACTGAAAACGAACGTGAAAACAGAGGAGGCAAGACGACTTCACCCGCATACACGTTGAATTGAACAGTAGCCAGGATAAACAGTGACACCTATCAACATCAAATTGTTCATCGATGCTGACGGCGACATGATTACTTAATTATGCGTTAATTTGAAAATTAGCTTTTTCACACTTTTACGCTTGACGAGCAACGCCGACAGTATCCACTGTCACCCGTACCCCGGGCTGTCACCAATGGTATCACTCTGGTGACGCCGCGCGCCGACGCACCTTAACAGGTGCACACCTGTATATCTGTGTATGGGAAGAAGTGAACACACGAACAAAATGGATTAGGATTAGAGCAAAATCGTATACGAATGAAATGATTATTCGGCCTGGGGGTCGTCAGCAGGTCGTCGTTGACACAATGGTCTTGTCGCTCCAGAGTGCCATGCCACGGTGTCAAGGTCGAAAGCATTTGTGCAAGACCATCCGTCGATAAAATATTAAATTTTATTACAAGACATAAGATATGAATGAGCAAAACAAACAGATGTCTATCGCATATACATGTATCGATGTGGTGAATGTTCTCCCTTTGCCAGTGTAACACTGTAACCAAGGTCACATCTTTCTCCATGGCAACAAACAACACTGATAAAAATGCTACTCGCGAAGTGCTGTCTGCTCAATAGGAGTTACCCATACTAATAATATAATATGACGTCAATTATTATTACTAATTGACACACGACATTACGGTTGAGCGGAAATAATATGAAGACAGATATTTACACGTCTCGAGGTCAAAGGTCGTCTTATTCTTGATGAATATAATTGCCATTGAACAGTAATATACGTAGGTTATCTGAACAAATATTATTATCATTATTACTATTATTGTTATTGTTATCGTTGCTGTTGTTATTGTTATCATCATCAGTGCAAGCATTACTGTTGCTGTCGTTTTTTCCGTAACATTTGTTTCCCCTAATTGTAAAATCGACTGCAATTGAGATTTTTTCTTGCGTTTTCGATCAAACAATGCTGAACATGACAACTTTGAAAACAGTAAAATACAAAGCGAAATGAAATACATGTACCTTATTAAATAAATAAATAAATAAATAAATACAGCTTTTGCAAATTGGTCCAAATGATAACTTCGTCCTACGCTTATTATTTGGTCTCCATGGTAATGAAGAAAACACTATGTCATGGCAACTTGGTATGAGAGAAAAGCCTTTCGAATATCGGCGCCTCGCACTGGCACCCTCTTGCTGTGTGGCTCACGGAGTCTTGCACACCGATTATATGGCAAGGCGCTTGCACCCGTTCACCACAGGGGCGAAAGCTGTATCACAAACCAATAAACATGCAATTAACATATCGCCGAGAGAAAATAAATATAAATAAAAATACAGAAAACAAACAAATAACCCAACAAAAATCAAACTGACAAACAAACAAATAATAATCGTACAAATCAAGAAACTGACTGACTGACAAGATTATGTCACTAAGATAGACTGGATCTATCTTTCTATCAATGTTTGTCTGTCTTTCCGCATCCCCCGTAGTGTTTGCACACGTGTTTCAGAGGTCTGGAAAGGTGGCAACAAAAACATCAGCATTCTTATTTTAAATCACGGAAAATATAATCTATATCGTATATAGCCTATATCTATATAAGGACATTGATATCGAATTTCTTTTTGACCCAGGACGATTACAAAGTGCATGCGGGCAGCACAAAAGCTCATGCACAGATTGAAAGACATTTATTGGCAGCTCTATTCACAGAGTGTAGAAAGCAGTGTGCAAGAATGCAGCGCGATTGAAAACGGCTACCTGAATGATGGGTCGACCCAAGGTCACTCAGAGGTCAACAGAGGCTATATGAAAGTACTTATCATCCCACAGAAATAAAAATAGGACAATGAACTGCTTTATGAAAATACGAGGTTGACTTTTGCTGCACAAAGTCGCTTTATGATTACAATCGGATAGATGTTATATATATATATATATATATATATATATATATATATATATATATATATATATATATATATATATATATATATATATATTGTATGTGTACGTATACATTGTTTGTGTCTGTGTCGCTTCCTGTGTGTAATACAGCGGAGAGACAGTACAGAGGTGCTTACATTTTCAATATCCGATACCAAAATAAGGTCAATGCATATATATATATATATATATATAATATATATATATATATATATATATATATATATATATATATATATATATATTATATGTATAAACGGTAAAAATTATAACAAGTAGAACACAGGACTTAGGCGTTACTCGGAGTTTCACGCTACATGTGCTCTCTGTAGCGATCATATAATATATAATATTATATAATATATACAATATTTGTGTGTGCATGAACGTATTTTAGTGTAATAGGTCGTAGCCTTATCGGAGACGCATGGCGTAATGTAATGTGGCATATATAAGCTTATTAGAATTGATAGTTATTGTGAATGTATGGACCTGTGAACGTGCGTAAGACTGAACGCGCGGATATGCTATTCTTTCTAGCACCATGGACTGTCATGTCTTTTGAGCAAAAACATTGAAAGGATCGATTCAATGTTTTCTTTCGTCGTATGACCTGATTGACAAATAACACATATAGCATTCCAACACAGCTGGGTGATGTTATTGTTATGTGTGACCGGCGGGGAAACAGTTGAGTGCATTGCATGTGTCACTGACAACAGGAAAATGTATTCCCCATACGCGTGCAGACAATACAACTCAATACAAACAATCGCTGCATCAATGCCCTTATTCAGGTTGTCGAGCTCATCGAAAATGGCATTCTCGACACAGGCGCTTGGCACATTGCTGGGATATTAATCGTATTTAATATGTAGAATGTCTATATACGACTTGATTATTCAATAAAAGAATCACTGTACGTGATATTTGTAGGCCTATAGGCCTACATGTTGACTGGCATTATACACGAATGGCTATGGCTGCCTGGCTCAGGCCCGGCGAACGCACTGCATAATCATCAATGTGTAGAATGTCTACATGACTTGATTATTTAATAAAGAATAACGGTGTGATATTACTGTACATATGAGCTAGCTTAACCGAGCGGCTGTAGAGCTCTGCAGGGCTTGGGCCCGGCTTGGGCCCGTTGTCCACCGCTGCACAGACAGAATGGAAAGGTAAGAAAGCTTTTCACCGCCCGATTTCATAAATCAGCGAAATTCACGAACTCTGAGCGTTTCCGGTGATAAAAACTGGTCAACGATCAGATGTTACATAAACAATCGATCGGCTGGTCTCTTTTGCCTAAAATCATACCTTACCCTATGCTACTGGCGAGAAATCGTCCTGAAATCGGCTGGGCACACCAACCCAGCGCCGGCCATTTTGAATCAGCTGCATGCAATGTACGCGTCCAATGAGAGAAGAGCAATTGGACAATACGTCATCCGCGAAGGGTTGTATGCAGACGCGTACGTTGCAGGAAGCTGATTCAAAATGGCCGGCGCTGGGTTGGTGTGCCCAGCCGATTTCAGGACGATTTCTCGCCAGTAGCATAGGGTAAGGTATGATTTTAGGCAAAAGAGACCAGTCGATCGATTGTTTATGCAACCATCTGACCGTTGACCAGTTTTTATCACCGGAAACGCTCAGAGCTCGTGAATTTCTCTGATTTATGAAATCGGGCGGTGAAAAGCTTTTTACCTTTCCATCATGTCTGTGCAGCGTGGACAACGGGCCCAAGCCGGGCCCAAGCCCTGCAGAGCTCTACAGCCGCTCGGTTAAGCTAGCTAATATGTACAGTAATATCACACCGTTATTCTTTATTAAATAATCAAGTCATGTAGACATTCTACACATTGATGATTATGCAGTGCGTTCGCCGGGCCCGAGCCAGGCAGCCATAGCCATTCGTGTATAATGCCAGTCAACATGTAGGCCTACACTAATATCACGTACAGTGATTCTTTTATTGAATAATCAAGTCGTATATAGACATTCTACATATTAAATACGATTATTATCCCAGCAATGTGCCAAGCGCCTGTGATTCTCGATGATACTTTGAACGATTTTCGAATATATATTGTTATCGACATATTTTCACGCCTTTTCTGTCTCTGTTTATCGCTCTGTCTGTCTGTCTCTCTCTCTCCTCTCCCCCCCCCCCTCTCTCTCTCTCTCTCTCTCTCTCTCTCTCTCTCTCTCTCTCTCTCTCTCTCTCTCTCAATCACAAATCAATGAATCCACACATAGATCTCATTTCACTTCAATTGTGAGACCGATAGCTGTTGAAACGTGCAGAGACGAATTTCAATTATTTGTATAAATCATCAAGAAGTCCAACATGAACATAACTGAGAATTGGTTGATGCAATCAGGATGAGTAGAATGGATTCAATAAAAAGCGTAATCAGGATGGCAAAGAAATGAAATTACGTACTATATTGCTCCGACAACTGAAATCGTAATGAATGCTTTGCGACTAAGATCGATATATACATTGAACGGTATAATTAAAGACTGGTGATATATTTTTGACGGAAAACTCCAGGAACAATATGGTCCATATCCTCTTAATGTAGTATGGCCTCGAAAGTGAAAGACTTAAACTTTTGCTCAAACTTTCCTTGAGGAATCTTTCAACCATTTTATTTCTAAATCAAGAATAAAAATCGGGGGTCAACGTGCTAATTTTAGTACTAGGGAAATAAATACCCAAGATATACCGATATTTGGAATTCAAAATGACCGCCATCCCTATGTTAACTCTATGGAGAAAAATAAAAACTTTCGAATTTCGTAAAACTGAGCCTTTGAAAAGTTTTCTTACACCAAGAGCTTTAAAATGAACCCCAATAAGTGGTATATCAGAAAAGAATTGTAAAAGTCCGAATATCTCTCCCCGAGGCACATTCTGCCTTAATGTATTTTCTGTTTTTTCTACAGTACATGTACTTTTAACATATATTAAACAGACAGCAACATGTATCTTAGAATGATAGCGATACTTCCAGAATTCAGCATTGTCGAGTTTTCTTTTCGATAGTAACACTTTGTCAAAGGTCACGATGTTGTGGAAACTTTAGAAATACATCAAACGGTGAAATGGTGTTAATGTCGACCACAAAAATAACCAAAAGATGAGAACCAAATCTTCTTATAATCCAATCTAAAAAATTCCTACAGCATGCAAACAGATGATGGTGTTGAAATGCGGTGAGGCCGCTTATTGGATTCCCCAGTGAATACTGAATCACGACATGGTGCAACAACAGTGTCATATCCTATTAGTGTAACCTTCCATATTAAAATTTCGATCTCTGAACTTCAAATGGGTCATGCATTTTTTTCATGTCGTGTCTTTATTGTTCTGTGTGTTTGCATCTGCCGTTACTTAACATTTTTGCGATGTTATGTCTTCGATAGAAGTTTCGATCCTATGAAGCGGTTTACTTTCTATCTAATATCATTAGGAATTTACCATCGCGATACTCACACACATATATTCATAAATCTGAATAAATGTCCAACTACCCTAATATGGCGAGTGAAATTTCCACTTTCATTCCCTCTACCATTCACCATATATTTTGGATGTTCGTGGACATTTTTGCATAAACAATAGGGTCGATTCCCTATCGCATCGTTCTATGGAAAGCTCTCGTTCTCAGCGATGGAATAAACACAGGTCACTATTTCTCAATTTTATGGAAAGTAATTTTCACTGCCAGCAATATTGACACAAAATTGCATACTTCAGTTTCCAAATAACGATTGTGTGTGCGTGCTTGTAGAGCAATTGATGCTTCATTCAAACATTTTAATCGGCAGCAGTTTGCCATATAACGGGTGCAAATGGAGGTCAAACGTTTATCATGTTTCCTTTCACCATGAATGGTGGAAGAATGATGTTATGGTGATTTATTAAAAAATAGTATATAGTAACCCATGTAACGCATACGCCTGCTATTCCCAGACAACCATGTCAAGTACATCACTGGCGCATTTTCTGTCAGCATGTCAGTGAAAACTTTATTTCGGTAAGTGGGTATGTGATATGATGAATTGTCCCTTTAGCTATATTTCTTTATTTTTAATCACAGAAAAGATTTAAGGTTATTCCTACTTCCCCCTCAAAAAGTAAATAATCAGCTATACGAGTGGCGAGATCTGACACGTCGAGTCAGACGAAGTGAACAGAAAACAAACGTTCGATAATAAGTACCGTTAGAGGGCGTCCATTATTCTGAACTTCCCGATGCTATTGCTATCAGACTTCGTAACATTCTTTATTGTGACTTTAATTTCCATAACTCTGCGACATTACATGATTTTTATGTAAACATGGTTTTTTTTTCGACTTCGACCATAGGGGATTCAATCTCCGATGATGACGATGATGATGATTAAATATTTAAAAATGAAGATAAATAAACATATATTTGGACTCAGTAAATTTGTTGTTATTGTTGTTGTTATTGTTGTTGTCGTTGTTGATACTATTTGCAGAAAAGAACAAAGTATGCGCTGCAATTTCAACACAGCCTAACTATACATGTGCGTCGCAAGTTCAATACAGCCTAACTATACATGTGCGTTGCAAATTCAATACAGCCTAACTATACATGTGCGTTGCTGCCTAACTATACATGTGCGTTGCAAATTCAATACAGCCAACATTACATTACATTATGTTATGTACGGAAAATTGTTCAGAGCAGGGTGACTCTTCTTCAGCTATGCCGCAATAGTTTAACCCCAGTCCCTCTTGGAGGGACTGTGGTTTAACCCTATCACCACAATGGTCTGGCCCAAACCTATTGTTATATCAGTGGTGATAGTGGACCTGTTTATTGGGAAATGGGGATAAACAGACTATTCAGGAAGCAATAACTTGAACTAACAAAAGATTCAAGGTCTCTTTGGTAAGACACAAAATTATTTTAAGTCAGAAACACGATTCAGACAAAGGTTGTGTTAAAACCAATAGAGCTGTTCTTTTTAATTCAAGTTTCACAGACAATAAACTATGTACACATTGAGACTATGAGTCTCCACGGTGACATACACATACAATAGAAATAATTGTCAGAAAAAAAATGTTCAAGTTTTCTATAAATTCTTAAGTAGTTCTGCAGGTATTTGTAGGTTGCGAAAACCAAAAAAAACTTCAAATTTCCGGATGTCATAGTCACTAATTCTTGGACATTCTGAGCTAAGGAAACAATTTCATATCACTTTTAAAGTATGTGAATTAAATTATGTGAAAATTATCACTGATCATAAAAATTGGACGTTATGATTTCAATTCCCAATAAAAACTGGCCTAGCTTTTGAAAAAAATATTACACGTGACGTAAAATTCACCAACACATCATCATACTTTTCATTCTGTATAGCTATCTACCATTCAAATGTCCTTCAAATTGTATCTCGAAAAAATATGAACAAAAACTGTGAATAAAATAAACATTTGAACCCTCTGACAATTAAACGTAACAACTTTCTGTAACTATAATCATTAAAATAATTCTAAAGTCAGCAGGAATGAAACTCAAATTTTAATTTTGAAAACAGTGTCTTTTGAAAAGAGTTCCAACAGATGATAATATTTTTATATGATATTTGACCTCTATAAAAAAGGTAGGTCCTTTTCAAATGTATAAACTTCAGCTGGACTAAACTACTTAAAAATAGGGAATGGCAGTGAAATTACTGAAGTTAAGTAATTATTTGAGCAAAAACACTTAAATGTATCAGAAAAATTTGCATAACATGATTAAAATTTCTACTGTCTTATATGAATTAGTAAAACAACAAATATAAAAAACTTAAAAGACAAATATAAAAAATCTTCAGAATTAAAATTCATAGATAAAATTTTAAAACACTAAAACAGGGTTAAAATAAAGTGAATACCTTTGAGTGAACAAAAAAACAATGCAAACTTGAAAAGTTGAGTTACCAAGAACACGGAGTGTTAAGAGAAAAATGAATTTTGCAAGAAGTGGGACAGAAAAGTTACAAAATTTAGAAGTCAAAACTTTTTACTTATAATACAAGAATGTCAAATTTGTTTCACTATTTACAAAGATTTCATCAGAAAATTAAACGCTGGAGTTGTGTGGTCAAGGTATCCAATTTTTGTATACAGAATTGTGATAAACTTTAGACTGGTTTTGACTTCAGAGAAAAATGGTAGAACTCGTCAAATTCTTGTTCTTTTATAACGGTATTCTGTAGAAATCAGATTGTCTAGCTGTCACCTAGCTGTAAAACTCTTTTCACATCTATGTTTACATACATGGGTTCAACCACCCTTTTGAAAACAATAGGGTTGAACTAAAATCTTGCTGTGAAAGGGTAGTATTTGTCTGAGTGATTGTCTATGGGTCTGTCCCTCACAGCAGCATCAGATATTTGTTGTCATTGTTTTGGGAAGTTAGAAAGTTTTGAAAAGTTCAGAAAATCTTGACATATTCAGAATCACAATACAAACTGTAAAACTTCTATTAATTCAACTATTCTATTTTTTCAGCACTTTTTTCTACCTCTACTTATTCAGTTCAAGTGATGTCCCTGCCTGTTGGTTCATTCTTAGTCACATCTTAAACATTTTTAAAAAAATATTTCATAAGGAAATTCTTTTTGTCCATTGACTTACTAAACTGCAGCAACTGAAATAAAAAATTCATTGCAAATATTATAACCATCAAAGCCTGCAGTCTTAACACAAAAAGTGAACAATAATATTTGCACAAAACATAAAAGCAAAGTACTCAGCAAAATTTCAAATGTACTATAACTATAGCAACTCTGCTATATGAAGAAATTATCTCCCTCAAACACCTTTTAATTAAATTAATAGTATTTCAGAAATGTTAACAGCTTTCTTGTTGAATTAATAGAGGTTTTACAGTAACTATCATTTTCGGATAGCACAGAGTGTAACATAAAAATGATGTCCAATGTCACAAGGAGTATAAAAGTCATTTAGTGACACATGGCTAGTCACAGATTGCATGACGTATGGTGACAGTCACATGGATTATGTGACAGTCACATGGATTATGTTAAAGTTATTGATTGTCACAAATTGCTTAACATGTATTGAGAGTCAAATGACTTGCGTGACAGATCGTCACATACATTAAAAAGTTATTGATGATATATGAACAGTCATACAGAGTGTATGACACAGTCATATGGATTCCTTTAAAAAGGTATGCATGATATTTCATCTCTACGATTCCTGGCATTCTCACATAAAGTCCAATGTGTTCATCTTTGATTTCTGTGTTTTAAAGGGACAGAGTTGCTGTTTCTGTTTCTGTCTTTTTTTCAACAATAAACTTAAAGAATTGATGAAGCATGTTGTGAAAGCCGAAAAACCTTGTTAAACAGTGTACCAAGATCTGCAAATGGTTCTACTCCGAATAAAAGGACGTGATGCGTTCTACAGACTCAGTACGCCCAAATAATCACGTGATGCCGGTACAAACAAGCCCACATGTGTACTAACACGCATGGAAATACACGTACATTTATGCGCATTTATGGCTTTGTTTGTACCGTGGTCGATTCGAATTCCAGGTTTGGCCTATTGTAAAACACCATTAGTTATTAATGTGCGTATATTATCAGTTGTACATCAGGTCTTTCTGTGAAAGCTGTTGTAGGTTCATTGTGTATATCACACTTTGAGTATGTCAACGTTCTGACTGATAATACAAAGGTGATATGGAGAATAATGGGCCCAGTCCTCATTATGAAAAACCATAAATTTCTAGGAGGCCCTACGATAGCTTTTGTGAAGCAACTGGACCCCCTAGTATTATGTTGATTGGTGAAATTGCAAATGGTGGACTGGATGTTCTTCAAACCTACAACCAACAAGTTCAAAATACAGCAACTTCGTCCGTTTTGCACTTTGGTAATGAGCCCCTAAGTGTAACTGACAAAAATCCCTGGATACAGTACACCAGACCATTCAGTGATATTGACCTTATATGTATGAGCAGTACCTGTGATAAACCTGTCACTGGTTGATCTGTTTTTGCAAGGATATGACTTGTAAACAAAGACCTACAAAACTTTTGAACAATGGGGAATTTAATTCTTGGATTATGTGCGTTTTACCAATTTATGTGACCACTATTTACAAAAACATAGAGAATTTTCTCAACTTGAAACTGATTTGAGTGTCTTTATTTGTTTTTACAGCCTGGAATGACTGGTATCTCTGGGTGTTTCATTGCACAAGAGTTCTATCAAAGATGCGCAGTGACATCAGAAAAGCGGTATCTTCGCGACAATTACGTCAGACTCATACTTCTGTTGATCTTCCTACCAATAAGTCTTGAACTCCTGTCGGATGATTTTGGGACGGTCGCTTGGTTCTGGGCTTGGGCTTCTCTGAGCTGACTGTAAGACAAATAATGAAAGAAAGTGTGGTTTCCATGTCATTAAACACTGAAAACAAGTCATCGTTGATGACACAGTCCCCACTTGTTAATGGGTACTTTGATTACATGTCCTCAGAGAGGATAGAGTCCTCTTCATTAATTAGGTCTGTGATAAAATACTTTGATACAGATGGCACTCAATGGCCAAGAATGAGTTCTATGGTGATGAAAACATAAAACCAAGTAGGCCACCATCCTAAAGTTCATAAAATGAGTCTACTAGGAATTAATCAACAGGATGTTGCAAACATTACGACAAATGATCACTGATGGCATCGGTGACATTGGGCCTTAGTTAGTGACCACTACCTATCTGACTATAGATTGATATATGGCGGGTGCCACATGTGGGGCAGGATGCGCTTACTATTTTCGAAACACCTGACATCACTTCTTGGTCTTCTGGCCAGAGGTCCATATGTCTTTCTTTCATGAATGTGACTTTGTGTGTGTGCCATCTATTTGCTGTCTGTTCTGTGCTGTTTTGTGTCTATGTTTACAACTTTTGTCTTGTGAATTCTGACCTACTGTCATTGGATTATGGATTGGTATGATTGCGATTATTTTGCATACAATCCTAACACTTAACAGATTATCACTTGTACCATATTTCATAAAGTTTGATGCAGTATTTACAACACTATGAGATCAACATCTGTATCAAGTTTCATCACATTTGACGTTGTATTAATTTGTGGCTATATCACCCTAATTAGGAAAGTTCATTACTTATGCAATTACAAATTAATTAAAATGACACTGATAAATGTCTTTTTCAATGTTAAAGCAATGTGAGCTTAACATCTGTACAAAGTTTCATGAATTTGATGCAGTATTTCTTGACATATCAGCCTATTTACGAAACTTCAATAATTGACATGTTACTGCTACATGACGTGAAACAAATTGAGGAGCATATGTATGAAATAGGTCAATGTCCTTGTACCAACTTTGAATGATACTGGTGGCAATATGTCTGAGTTATGGCTCTGTACATAAGAAAATTGTAACAAATCACACCGCATGCAGCGATATTTGATCTTACTGTTTAAAAAATCAACAAGTATATGTACGACATAAGTCAATGTACATGTACCAACTTTGAATAAGATCAGTTGAGACTTGCCAGAGTTATGGCTCTCGACATGAAACAACCATAACAAATTGCTACCATGTGGCCATATTGGACAATCTCGTGAAACCAATCGACATACATATGTATAAATAAGTCAATGTCCTTGTACCAACTTTGAATAAATTTGCTTGATACATGTCTGAGTTATGGTTCCGGACATGAAAAAATCGGAAAAAATGGCCACACGGCGGCCATATTGGATTGTATCACAAAACAAATCAATGTGCATATGTATGACATAGGTCGATGTCCCTGTACTAAGTTTAAATAAAATCGGTGAATAAAATCAGTTGAGACGTGCCCAAGTTTTGGCTAAGGACACGAAAAAATTGTAACCAATATGGCTGCCATGCAGCCATATTGGATCATATCATGAAACAAATTGACTACATATGTATGACATAAGTCAATGTCCTTGTACCAACTTTGAATAAAATCGGTTGAGATATGCCTGACTTATGGTCTGTACATGAAAAAATCGTTAGAAAATGGCTGCCTGGCGGCCATATTGGATTGTATCACAAAACAAATTGACGTGCATATCTATGACATTGTTCAATGTCCTTGTACAGACTTTGAATAAAATCGGTTGAGATATGTCTGAGTTATGGCTCTGTACATGAAAAAATTGTTAGAAAATGGCCGCCTGGCGGCCATATTGGATTGTATCACAAAACAAATTGACGTACATATCTATGACATTGGTCAATGTCCTTGTACTAACTTTGAATAAAATCGGTTGAAATATGTCTGAGTTATGGCTCTGTACATGAAAAAATCGTTACAAAATGGCCGCCTGGCGGCCATATTGGATCGTATCACAAAACAATTGACGTGCATATCTATGACATTGGTCAATGTCCTTGTACCTACTTTGAATAAAATCGGTTGCAACATGTCTGAGTTACGGCTCTGTACATGAAAAAATCGTTAGAAAATGGCTGCCTGGCGGCCATATTGGATCGTATCACAAAACAAATTGACGTGCATCTGTATGACATATGAAGTAATTCTTGTACCAAGTTTGAATGAAATCGCTCCTTGCATCTCTGAGATATCTGCGTGAACGGACGGACGCACGCACGGACGCACACACGCACGGACGCACACATGCACGGACACGACCAAACCTATAAGTCTCCCCGGACGGTGTCCGTGGGATTAATAACCATCAATGGAAACAGAAGGCGTGACAGGTATGTTTACTATGCAACATTGATAGCACTTCAGTTTCTGCAGTGTGCTGGTTTTGCATGCATTCTCTATGATTGGTAAAGTCAAAGTTGCTGAAAATTAAAGAACTTTTCCAGGAGTTTCAATGCAATTTTCCAGGTATTCCAGAGTTTATTAGACCACTTTTTCAGGGGTGACTATTGCCAGGGATGTAGAAATGAAAATAGCCAACAGTCAGCAAAAAACGACAACAACTGTCGGTTAAATTTGCCTGCTGTGAAAATTATTTGGTCAGTAAAGATCAGGGACATTTTGCACAAACTTAGTGAGTTCACATGCTACTTGTAATCACCAGTACTTTTATTTTTACCCCTGTAACCAAAACCCTCTACATCCCTGACTGCATTCTCAACACGTTGCTTTGAGCATCCAATTAAAAAAAAAAAACAGTTTGTAAAGATTGCATTAGACACACTGTGAAATACTACAAATGTTGTATTATTGGAGGCTTAACCCTTTGAGAGCCATGGTCAATTTTTGTTGCCTTTAAAAAATATTTCCAGTCAATTTTTTCAGATTTTTAAATTTTGATAAAAACTGTAGCCAATGAAATATATGTCCATTTGGTCCAAAATTTATCAAAAATTACAGAAAAATTCATGAAACTTGGTAAATATCGCTTGAAAATTTTGATGGGAAATATTACAGAGCTCTAAAAAGGTTAGATCCCTATTTTAGTGATATAGTTATAGCCATCCTATTTGAAACAATGAGTTTGGACAGTTATACGTAGGCCTTAGGGGAGAGATACATACCTTGTGAGAATAGCATTCTGGAACTTAGCCGCGTTGAGTTCTCGTCTAAGCAGAAGAACCGACCTCTTGGCATGCGTACATAACAGCGGGTGCTGTACGAGCGTCGCGGCTGACGGCCTAGCGCGTGGGTCTGGGTGCACCATACTGGCCAACAGACTGTTCATCTCGTCGGAACACTGTGGTAACCTTGGTAACTCGCCGGCTCGTATCCTGTGCCAGGCTTCACCGTTCATCGGAAGTGGGCCTTTCCCTCCGGCAGTTATGATGGTCAGTGCTAATGAAAATATGTCAGCTTTTGTGAGGTGTGAAAAATCCTGTAAAATAAGAAAATTTGGTTGCATTAAATATTGAAGGCATATCTTCAGAAAGCTGAGTGCCTTACTGACACTTCTTACAAATACCCTGTTAGCCTGTTAACTTAGTATAACCCTATAGCTATCAATGGCAAAACTTGACCTTTACATTAAACTATAGGTGGGGAAGCATGTATGGTTTCAACATGGTTATGTGATGCATCCTTTAAAAACAAATATTTGATCACGTTTTGACTATACAGCTATATTTCTGGATAAAATAAAGGCATGTATAAAGATATTATTTGATATAAGGAATAATACTTTCTGTATGTATTCAATTGTAAAATAACCTACCTCTTGAAGGATTTCATTGGACAGAAACCGAACGTCTCCTTCTTCAACTCTGGGATTGGCTAATGATGTCACATGACCTAGGTCACCTGAAATCAAATGCACAAAATTATATCATTGAAAAATATTCACTCACTCAATGCAGAAAATTGCATGAATCTATATATAATACAAAGATTCGATTAAATTTAAAATGAAAACTCACCAATTTTATAAATTGTTGATTTTTTGTCCCCAGGAAAATAATCATCGTCGTCATCTTCACCACAGCTGTCGTCTTGACAACCGTCACTGCCTGGTGATTTGTTGATTGGTTCCTTTCTGTCTACAAAAATGTTTCCTGTAAACAAGCCAGAAAAATTCAAGATAAACATTGAGATTTATATTATACTGACAGTGTTTCTGAGATATTAAGCAATTTTCATGTTAAGAACGTTAACGACAATTGTTTGGCCACTTTTCTAGCAGATGTGTAAACAGTGATGTAGATAAGCAATCTGATTGGTTGAGCTCACCTGGTTTGATGTCCATATGGACCAATCCCTGCTGGTGGATGTATTTCAGACCTTGAGCAGTTTCTAGAAGGACCTGTTTGAGTTCCGTTTCCGTCATCGGTTTCCCACTCTTCCTGTGTTCTGTTATGACGTCAGCCAGACTGCCAGCTGTAGTCAAATCATCATGTGCAGTTTGTATGTTAGTAAAATACTCTCAGGAAAAATTGTTCTGTACAAGAATGTGTCAATGAAGCTTATTTCATATTCTCATAGCAAAAAGTCACCTTCGTATTCTGTAGTATGAAGTAGAATGGTCGGCTACAACATTTGTACTCAGTCCTTGTTAGGTACCCATATTATGATGATGAATCAATGTTGGAATATTTTGCATGTACCGTTAAAACAACTACATATGTCTTAACATCCATTTCAAACATGTAGTGTCAGCTAGTATAAGTACACCTATTTCACCCTATCACTATCATGGTTGGGCCAAACCCCATTGTTAACAATGATTATTGTGGATCTGTATACAGAGAATAAGGGGTGAGCTAGTCTTTTGAAGAGTATGTAGGGATGAAACAAAAGTCTGAATAGGTTAATGTATCAGCAAAATGGTCTTGAACTCAGGGGAGCTTTTTCCTCCAAAAATAAATTCACTGATGCGCCAAAATGAAATAAGTCAAGTCTGTTTAGATTAATGGATGAAAATTGGTTGCCAAACTCCAACAAAATATTTTATTGTCAAAGATATTATTTAGTTCAATGTTGCTGAAACCACGGTGCTTGAAAATCTGCAGTACTTACCATTGCAATATTCGTTCTGTATTAGCATGTGATCGTCCTCTGCCCATGCTGAGTAGTATCTGACCACGTGTACATGGGTTCCTAACACTGCGTGGGCATACACCTCATTCATCGCCATTTTTCTGTGGAAGAAAAGGCACTCCTACTGTTAAAGAATACCATGTATCAGCATAACTGAAGTACAGTGGGGTCATCTAGGACAATACTGCAATTCAACATTATCCTAAGAAACATTCAAGTTTGTATTGTAAAACACCATAAAGGCAGCCCTTTTGATACCATGTTGATAATGGACTGGGCAGAGATTTCTCCACATGTTCCCAAAGTGTCTCAAATGTTACTGAGAAATCGTGAAAATATAGTACTTTTGAAAAATTTGAAGAGTGTGACTGATAATTAATTTTATGAATGAATCATGAAAGACAAGAATTTTGAGATAATAATTATTCTGTATTAAAATAAACATTTGGTTGGATGTTTGGTTGTTGCAGATTGAAAATGCTAGAAAAAATGGGAAATTATTAGCAAGTGAAATCTGTAAACTATTTTTTCCAAAAGATGACAATACTGTAAGTATGACTTCTAAAATAACATTTTGTGGACAAAGTTTGTAACATTTCAATTTTTTTCAACTTACTCATCCACTGATCCAGCGATTGGTTTTTTGGATTTCTTGATTGCATAATAACAGCCATCTAACTTGTTGATACATTTGTAGACAGAGCCAAACTCTCCCGATCCGATTTTACAAATCTCCACAAACTCTTCGTTGTACCTGGAAATATTGCTTTCTCTGAGGGCAACTTTCTGCAAAAATAAAGAAAGACGAGAAATTGAAACATTTTAATACAATGCTCAAATGAGAAAATTCTAGAATTTTTTATTGTTGTTACTTGTCAAGGTATCACATTGTTTTCAGACCTTGGCAATTGTCAGTATTAGATTACAGTTGAGAAAATCTATATCAGTTAGGGACGGACCATTAGATCTTGGGAGGGGGGGTGGTCAAAAACAGAAAAAAAAAATTTTCAGAGCAGAAAGTTAGGAAAAAAAAAATCTTCAAACTAGTTTGCAAAATAAAAAAAAAATAAATAAGAAGACAAAGGTGTAAAAAAAAATCTGCAAAAGTCTTTAAAATTTTGAATTTTTTTAGATTTTACCGACAGAAAGCAACTTTCTGTATTTTTTAGTACATCCTCCCGGCACATTTTTAATTTTAATTTATACATTTAGAGTGACTGTATCCCTTATACTGGAAGTTGTGATTATTTATCTTTTCAGGACTTTTTATTCTGATCACTTTTGTATTCTGATCACTTGAAAATTATGAAATTATAGAACCTGTTTTCTACTTGTTTCCTGCGTACAAACCAAGCAGGTACACTAGGTAAAACATTGAAACTATGGTATGGTTGTCAAGACAGAAAGTTGTATTTGCCTTTTAAGATCAATGTAAACAGATGCAGGCCACATCAGTTTCATTTTTTCACAGCATTTTATTGCAATGATGAATGCAAGAATGGGTGAACAAGTAGAAACACGTCAATAATGATAAAACAACATATCAAGTCATTATGTATTATTTTGCTTTTAAAAAGGCATTTCAATTCTTTTTTCTCAAAAAACAGCCTCAAAAAACAACAGCAACACATGTTTTAACATTCAACAATACACTACGTAGAATGCCATCTATCCAACAAATCCCAACACAAAACACACAAAGGGGTTGAACTTTGAAAGTTTCTCGATAGCAAATACTGAATAAATCTGCATGAATAATCGTTTTTGTGTAGCAAATTTCAAAGAAATTGGACAAGCCCTTTCAGAGAATACAGATTTTTGACCATGAATGGCATAAATTGCCCTAAAAAGACAAATATTGAAATTTCAACACATCTATACACATCCAATCAATTTGGACATGCTGCTACAGAGAAATAGATGTTTTGATCAAAAAAGGGCAACAATTGCTCTAAAAACACAAATATGCAAATTTAACTATATTATTTAGCTTATTTTAGCTTCTCAGCTTGTCAAAATCAATTGTAAATCATGAGATATGCATGATGTTTGGTGGGGTGAATGTAGCCATTTATCCACGCAGTAGAAAGGGAAGCCAGGAAACCAAAATAGTCAATTTTCAAAACTATAGGAAGCTACTGAGGAGCAAGAAGACCATGTTTCAGAGGAAGATGTGTAATCCGAAAAAAATGCTCCCAAAGTGCCACCAAATAACACCATTTTTATCTCTATTTTTCAAAAGCTCCACAGGGTTTTACATGACGCGCATTTCTGTGTCCTTTACGCATAAAACGGACCCAGGACCCCTCAAAAACTAAACTACGCGTCCCTTCGGACGCACAAATATCTGTTGCTGGTGTATATCTCGCGAAGCTGCTGAACACGTAAAACACATCCCAGTAAACCTTACCAACCCCATACTTTAATAGAATGCTCCGTAGTGCATTGGCCTCCACTGTTTGATGACCAATGGTACCCGCGGAAACAAATTTTACTACCGTGACAAAATGTAAACTGATTCTTAATTGGTCGATTTCTTGTTTGCGGCGATCAATACATATTTATGCATTATGGCGGGTCGTGTCAAATACCCAAAACAAGCCGATCTGCGAAAGTTTTTCGACGGCCGCAGCAACCAGCACGATGTAGGTTCGGTCGAGGCCGAAACAGCAGCTACGCCATGCGATACTGATACATCAGATCCCCCGGCCAAGTCAGCAAAATTACGAACATTCAACAGAAGTTGGCTCGATAGATTTAAATGGCTTCGATATTCTACAGAGCGAAACGTCATGGAATGCGATGTATGTTTGAAATCGAATGTTACATGCCCGTTCACGGAAGGTTGTTCTAATTTTCAACATTCAACTCGTCATCAGGACTCGAAAAGTCATCTCACAAGTGCTAAAATCCTAAGCTTGAGGTCACAATTTACTACTGCTCGCAAATCTGCAGAGGACCGGCAGGTACCTAGGTGCAGGGTATGAGTAACGAACTTGGAGGCGTACGCTGCACAATTACGTACTGTTACCTGATTGCTAAACGTGACCTTCCGTGCGATGTATTCACTGACATCATGCATCTACAGAATCTGAACGGCTTAGACATTGAATATTACAAATGTCCTCAGATAGTTATGGAGTTTGAAGAGTGTATTCAACGTGTGATGGAGAAGTCCCTGATTGATAGCATACATGCAACTTGCAAGTGATTTCATCGGTATTATGTTGGATGAGACTTGTGACATTACCGTTCATAAGAAACTTGCCATATATGTTCGATATATTCAGAATGGCGAGGCGAATGTTTCTTTCCTCGGTAACCAGCAAATTGCCACTGCTGCAGGGATCGAAAACGCCTTGATTGAATTTTTGACTAGGAAAGAAATCTGTGACGCGGCCGTAGACAAAATACATGGACTGGGAACAGACGGGGCGGCCGTAATGACCGGTCGTTTGAACGGGTTGGGTGCGAAATTAAAAGCCAGAAATCCCAACCTTGTTCAAGTGCATTGTGTTGCACATCGATTGAATCTTGCTGCTTCTCAAGCAGGCAGAGAATGAGATATTGAATATTGCAAAGAATATCATAATATAATCCATTCATTGTGTAAATACTTTAATGACTCTAGTGTGAGATATGACAAATTTAGAGAAATGCAAACTCTGTTGAATGGGAAGGCAAAACAAATAACTGAGCCTACATCTGTTCGCTGGTTGTCGGTTGAATCAGCTGTCAAGATGATTTTCATCAGTTTTGAGCCAATTGCCTTGGCACTTGCAAGTGACAAAAAAGGGGGAAAGGCTGATGGGCTGTTGAAATTTGTCTCCAATTCATTGTTTCTGCTATTCACTGCCTTATTGATTGATGTCCTTACTGTGATTGGAATTTTGAGCCTTACATTTCAGAAAGATTCTGTCCCATATCAAAAAAAGTGTTCAGTCTACTAGGGACACATTGAATACAATGACTAATGATTCACACACTGTCAGAGAAGTCTTTAATGCTTTGGGTGATGTTCCTGGCAATGGTCAGAAAAACACATACAAAAACATTCAAATCACTTACAATCAGCCACTCAGACAGAGCTTCTGTAGTGTACGAGAAAATTATATCAACAAACTACTGCAGAATGAGATCTTTCGGACGCACTGAATTTTGATATGTATATCAAGCTGTTGCTAACTGATTTTACAGAGGAGTATCCTGATCTTGCCATTCTTGCTAAAATTGCTCTTGTCATACCAGTGTCCTCTGCCTCATGTGAAGGGGTTTTTCAGTACAAAATGCCATCAAACAGTGGGCACGAAATAGACTCAATCCTCAAAGGCTTAATAGACTAATGTTCATCAAACTGGTTGGCCCCATCACAGATGATTTTGACTTCATAAACAATGCTAGGTTATTTGCTAAAGGAGCTGCTGGCAGAGTGTGAACTCAACCTACTGGACTTGCTAGGTGAATACCATTTCAGAGTATGAAATTACCTTCTTGTCAATTTGACAAATTTGAATACTTGTTCAAATTTCACAACTTTGTGAACTTGTCATTAAAGTTATGAGATCATGTCAATTATGAATAGTGTTCTTTGAATTGATCAATGAGGGACCTCAGTATGAACTAGAATTTTCATGTAAGAATAATTTTAAGAAATGCGCAACCATTTGCCGTGTGTTATAACACTAATTGAACACAGTGAAGACCATGGCATGGATAAACAATAAAATATTCTTTTGAAATAAATTGGGACCCCCATATTTTGATGTAGGACTCCCATTTTCTAACACCAGGGGTCCCCAGGGACTCTCAAAAGTAAAAAGTGATGTAAAACCCTGGCTCCAACAGCAGGAGGGGGACACCCCCTCCTGACCTCCCCCTCAAAAATACTCCCAAGTGCCAATAAATAACGCCATTTTAATCTCTATTTTTCAAAAGCTCCAACGGCAGGAGGGGACACCCCCTCCTGACCACCCCCCGCAAAAATACTCCCCAAGTGCCACCAAATAACACCATTGTAATCTCTATTTTTCAAAAGCTCCAACGGCAGGAGGGGGACACCCCCTCCTGACCACCCCCCGCAAAAATACTCCCCAAGTGCCACCAAATAACATGATTGTAATCTCTATTTTTCAAAGCTCCAACGGCAGGAGGGGGACACCCCCCTCCTCACCTCCCCCCGCGAAAATACTCCCAAAGTGCCACCAAATAACACCATTGTAATCTCTATTTTTGACCTCCCCCCCGCGAAAATACTCCCAAAGTGCCACCAAATAACATCATTGTAATCTCTATTTTTCAAAAGCTCCAACGGCAGGAGGAGGACACCCCCTCCTCACCTCCCCCCGCAAAAATACTCCCCAAGTGCCCCCAAATAACCCCATTTTAATCTCTATTTTTCAAAAGCTCCAACACCAGCAGGGGACACCCCTCTCCTGACCTCCCCCCCCCCCCCCCCCCCCGTGACCGCTTGCGTGGCCGCTTGTGGTGCTTGGCACCACATCTTTGCCCTCTTTATCTTCAGACAGCGACGGACTAAAAAAAATTATAAATCTGAAAATTTACCCTGAAAAAAAAAATTTGCACAGCTAATCTCAATTGAAAAAAAAAATTTCAGAAATTTACAATAGTAAAAAAAAATTTTCACAATTCATTGTGACCACCCCCCCCTCCCAAGGTCTAATGGTCCATCACTTAATGTGTGTGTGTTGAAACCCTTTGTGTCAATATGGTAGTCTGGTTCAACCCCATGATATTCTGTGCCAGTACCTTGCTTCACCACAGACAAGTAAAAAACTCAACTTCAATTTTTTTGTCTCCGATGAATCCCACTTGGACAATGTTAAACATGAACAAAAAGTTCACTCAAAATTAATTTTTGAAAAAAAGGAAACTACTTCGAGTATTACTCAATGAGACATCAGAGTTGTCCAGGATGAAATGATAGGCAGTTGGAAAATATGAGAAATCTTCAGTGAAAAGTCAAAAATTGTGAAATTTGATCATTGACAGTTGCAAGCAGGTGTGTTTTAAACTTTTTTTTAACCCTGGAAAAATATTTGTAGAGACAGACAATGGATTAAATGCCCCATTGACAGCAGTGGAGGTGTGAAGCACCCCAAGCTGAGAGAGTTCCTAACAAGTAATTCTATACACTGGAACTTTTAACAACGGACAAAGGGAACGACCACAAAATATGCTAATTTTTTTGTTGAAGACAAAGATGCCAAAATGAGAAATTTAAAATGTATGGGGGTTGAGATTTAAAATAAGAGCATTGTTCTGGGCAGCAAGCCTGGTTTGTGTGTTGGAATTTGACAAAAGACACAATGGAGGCACTCAGTGTTTTTGTTTTGATGGAAGCTTCCACGTGCTACGGAACAAAAACACAGGAAGCATTTTTTGATTTGACAAAGCTACCGGCAGGCTTCACACTTTCATGTCAGTTTTGTAAAATAAGCTTACAATTTTAAATTCGACGTAATGGCTGGTCTAATAAAAGTTGAGGGGATTTATTGTATTTAACTGCTGTGGTCATTGTGTTGGCATCATGCCTGGCACACATCTGTTTTTGACACAATAGTTATCAGGGGACCTCATAGAATCCCAATTTGACAAAACCTAGTCAAACATTAGATGTGGGCATTGTCTCAACTCTTGCTGTCAGTTTTGGATTTCCTGGGTAAAACAAAACAAAAACACAAAGATTTTTGAGAATCTCAGTCAGGCATTGACTGAACTCTTTGCAGGCATAAAGATAGTCTTGGCTATGTCTAGCAATCTGGTACCAATACAATGAAAAGATCTGGCACAAAATTCCTACACATAGATACGATGTCAGGACCACTGAGGTCAATGTTACTCTGAGTAAGCAAATTGTTGATAGTTGAAGTTCTCATAATAGAGGACATGGATTGAACAATTTTTAAAAATTATTTCAGTGTTTACTTGTTCTTGGAAAAAATTCAGTCAAAGTTGCTATAAGAACAGTGTTAACAGCAAAATGTCTAACTTAGGCCAATAAAAAAATATGTGCTGTTCCGATTACATGGTTTTCAAAAATAGGGTAGGTAGGTAGGGAATTTTTTTTTCTCATTTTTTTTTATTCCTCAATGTGCATTTTGTACGCGTTCAAACAAACTATTAGTAAATAATTTCCTCATGAAACACACTCAAATTGAATATCAAACTATTAAAATAAAATAAAATCGCGTGATTTCATGCGTTTCATGTTTTTTCATATAGTTATGCTTACTTCCTGGTTTATGAACCTCAAAAAGTCTAGGGTCGGAGGATAAAATTGGGGTAGGTCGGGTAGTCGGAACAGCACATATTTTTTATTTTGGCCTTAGTCCCTGCAATCATACCCTTTTCATAATTGTACTACCAAAATTTCAAATGATTTTGCTCAGGGAAGCTCAACCTGACAAATTCCTTATTTACAGATAACATGTAAACTGAGAATTGTTGCTAGTATCAGTGTTATAATTTGTGGCAAATAATCAGAGCAGACAGATATCTCTGAATAGTCCCCTGAATAAAACCATGCCTGCTTTGATAATTTTCAGTATGTCTCACATGCCATGGATGTAAAAAATAAACATCCATGGTCTCGCATACCATGTACTCTATATACATTCTCTTATAAATGAAAATTAAATATTATTTCTCTTTTTCCATCAGGCAATATGCCTTGAAACATCACACGATAAGCAACACATTAACCTGCCATACGCAGACAGATATTTTGCCCTCTGTTAGAGTTGACAGAAACCAGTCAGTTTCCAAAAATTTAAGTAATTGAAAATAGACAGAAAGACAAAGGTGAAAAGTGCGCCCCAAGCTACCTACCTCCCTGGAGTTATTTTCTTTGTTTGAGGACATTTAAAAAACACTGAATATATTTACACCTCTTCAGAAGTCTGTCATAGTGAATTCTGTGAATGGCTCTGAGAAATTGGGGTCAGGGATTTAAATTGCTCAACAACCAATCAAAATGTGTGTTTTGGAATTTGTTTTTATTTGAACTTCTTATCTAATCTAGTGATGTCTGAGATGAACAGTGTGTAAATATCAACATGAGAAGATACTGCGTGTGGTGTAAAGGTATGGTTTCCATGGCTTCAATTTCATAATGACCCTGGTTACTGTCCAATCAGAGAGAGAGACAGAGAGTCCACAGTACAAGACCTTGGACATTGAACTCGACACTTCAACAAAGTTTTCCCCCTTTGGTGAATACTTTGTGAGAATTTTTTTATTTATATTTGTTAAATATAAAAAATTAAATTGGAAGTTGAAAATCAGTGGTAGAACTTGTTCAATTAGGATTACTCTATAATGCTACTCAATCAGATAGATATAAACTAGAAACAAGAAACTGTATCATGATTACCTTTTAAACAAATTACGATGGATTTTCATGACCATTTTACCAAATTACTCCCAAAAATACAAACCATTAGAAATGCTTGTGATTAATAATTATTATGCAGCATCAATAAATACAAGGTTATTTAAGTAATTTCAAAATTCAGAAATGAAATTGACTTTCAATGAAAAAAAATTGAGAAAGTAAACCTCATTGCTTTGTGTCAAAAGTAGAATGGCACATGCAGGTTATATATTGTGACAATAAACAAAATAATGACTTGTATCTGTCTTCCATTTTTGAAGAGTCCAATAAAAACAAAACAAAACAATGATGTGCTGCTAGGCCTTTTATATCACAGATAGTATTTTAACAATCAAAAATTAAAATTAGGCCAGGTGAAATGTAATATTTTTGCACTGCTGATATTTCAATGAGTTGAATCTAGAACAAAAGCACGACTCGCCTTCAAAAAGCCTGCATTCCAGTTTTTTCAATCAGTGCTCTTTTGTTTCTCAATTTTCAAATAATTTACGGCAAAGATTGTTTATGCATGAAGGTAAAGCCAGGGGAGCTATAGGTTGTAGCTGTGCTTGGAGCAGTGTTTGCAACTTGCAGACTTTGCAACGGATGTGTAGGAGACAGCATCTATTTAGAACATTCCCTACATGACATATTAACACCTGATTCACACACCGTCAGTCTTTTTCATTCATGCCCAAATGAACCCTGGGAAACACTGTTGTGTTGTGGGAAAAACATTTTCCCACAGACAGTGGAGCTGCCCCACTGTCTATGATTTGCCTTTGTCAAAAAATCTATGACCTGTGTTTGTCTACACAACTGTACTTAACCTTTTTAAATGTTACCATTACAAACAAAAAAATCAATGAACTTGAACTTGGTAATTGACTGGCATTCCAGTGCAAACTCAAGGCCATCGAATATTTGTCCTACCCTATTATTCCCAACTCAAAAGAAACACTTGAACTTCAAAAGTTCAGCTCAGCAAAGTACCCTGGGAAATGCTTATTAACACAACACAAAAGACCCACACATTGCATAATCCCTGTTTTCTTGCCAAAAAAGGTTGAAAATCTGAAGAATGGAAAAGGTGGAAAATTTGAGGCAAGAAAAACTTGGGCTGCTGGGCACTGGGGATAAGAGGTAAAATCATCTGCAGACATTCCTTAAAATTATCTCTGTTTATGTTTGGGATTACAAAAGGTTTATCCCCCAAACGAATCCCTAACATTCCAGGTTTTTATCAGCATGGGTTTCTATTCCCAACTCACCTTTGTTGGGTTTCCCAACAGATCCATCTCATAGTCATCATCGCTGTCACTATCCGTGATATTCATGCTGCATCAGGAAAGGGAAAAAGATAAAGTTTGGTCAAGTTCAATTGGGACAGATCTTATCAAAAGACAATGTTTGCTTTCTAAAACCACATACCCCAGGGTCCATAAAAGTGACACAGTAAAAATATGGTGGTAGTGGCTTTGTTAGTAGCAGTTCAGACTGTAGAGGGGGCTCTGGCTTCTAGTGATTATGGTAGCAGGTACTATCAGATGTCTTGCAACTAAATCAAATTATATTAGTCCCTTCCTACTTTTACGCCCAAAACTAGTAGCTTTAACTTACTGCCTCAGAATAGTGAATAAAAACCTAGATACACTTGATAGGTCACAGCTATACTAAGAGGTAGTGAAGATAATCTTGTGAACAAGAAATGTTTCAAAATATCACAGATATAAAAAGAATCTTTGAAAATTGTTTTGGGTTCTTTGTTTATTCACTACCCTCATACTGTTGTTGTTGGTATTATTACTATGTTGATTCATGGTAGTTTTTGGCTCGAAAACAAAAAAAGAGCCCAGATAACAGCAAGGTGGCAAACACAGTAGAGAAGCATTTCCATCTAGCTACTGTCTATGGCTAGAGTCTGCAGTACTCTCATGATCAATGTTATTCGAATGTGTACGAACAATGCTACATTAGTACAGAGTACGACATTTCAAAACATGTAACTAAAGACTAATTCTATCCTTGTGGAATACTGCAACACCGTGGCATGAAATCACTTTTTAGAAATTTGCAGGGTGCAATTTTCTTTCACTTCAAATTTTACTGTTGTTTGAGACATGCAGGTAAAAGCAAGACTAATTTTATTAACTTCATGTTTGAGGGCAGTATTCTTCAGTGGAAATCCCCTATGTAACTGTTAAATTTATTTTTATAGATAGTGTAGCCAATTTTCAAAAACACAATTAGATTGACAAAGGTACAAATAAAAGACTTCATTTTACCCTTTTTGCTAAAAAGCCATTGTTGTTTGCATTTCCTTATTAATATTTCCTGCTTTCAAAAGTGTGTGAATAAATTTTAACCAATAAAAGACAAGATAAGATACATTTGGTACTAAATATTGACATTTTAAAGTTATGTGAACATTTTCATCTGTACTTGTACAACAGGTATAAAATCTAATCACCATCGTATACAAGTATTGGTTGGATGTGTGCAGTTGTTGAGAAATTCCATCACATGGAATAATAGATAACTAGCTAAATCACCAATCAAGTGATGATGTCATCTTGGAATGAAAATTTACCAATCAACTCAAAAATTAATACTGAATACGTGGCAACTGATTTTCGATGACTCACAGATTTCCTATAATCATACAATGGACAGAATATCTTTGACTCACCGTCATCATCCTTTCTCGTAAACATGACCATTTTTGGAGAGGTGAGCAACCTCCACTGACCTTTATACCTTCGATAACAATTTAAATTTTCGGATCATATGAAAATTTCCTGTCAAACCTACTCAAAATGTTATATTGCATATGTAAGAAAAAAGTTGTGAAAAATCCAAACTAACCTGAAATCCGACCTCGTTCGCTTTTTCGATACCTGAACCATCGCACCTGGTGTGAAGGGATTGATGTTGGCTACCTGTTTCTTTCGCGTCGTCCTTGGAGCTGTTTGTGGTCTCCGAGCATTTTCGCTGACTGATTTCAGCAACCCGGCTAGACTTCTCCCTTTCGAGGGGGGAGTTCCAGAAGCTGTGGAAGATGCCTTTTTGAGTAAAGTGTTCGGAGTGTGTGGAGTGTCGTAAAGACGAAGATTTCTCATCCGTTTGTGGGGGATGGGTGTGTCTGGAACTGTTGTCGGTCGCTTGAACTCGAAGTCGACGTCCGGGGACGTCGAGCTCCGTCTAGAAATGTCCATGGGCGACGAATTCCGAATTCGGCTGTACGATTGATTTGATACTGGACTTGAAGGTGGGCTGGCAAAGTCGGGATCCCAAAACGGCAGCGAGTCATCGAGATTGTTGTTGTTGAATTTGAGTGATCTGGCAGAGGGGCTGATGAACGGGCCATCGGGGACGTCCTCTTCTCCGGAAGAATCAAAAGCGTCTCGAAAATCCAACCTCTGTACCGGCGATCTTCCGCACCTTGCTCCACAAAATAGACTGATCGTAGTTGGTGACGCCATCACAGGTCGTGTTTGATCAAAAATTTCCGAATTTTGACGAGTTTGTGTTCCGAAAAGAGCAAAAGTACGCGTTGTAATTGCGGCGTTCACACCTTTACTGAAGATCATGCAAGGCAAATTAGAAAATTGGCGCGTCGGTTAACCATGTGATCCGACCGACCAATCAGAGGTCACGGTTGGCGTTTTGAAAAGTAGCCACTGACGTCACGTGGTTAGTGAATGGGTAAAATGAATCAACAACCGTGTAAACAAACGGCGCGGCTTGCCTGTGGCGCGGTGCTTTTCATGTACATGTGAAAAGATGTGCAGCAGTGTAGCGGCATGCCGCTGTCATGACGCTAACACATGTGCGCCCATTGTTTGTTTCAAAACAATAAAGTAACATTTTAGGAAGCGAATGATTACCTGTTCAAAGCAAACCGAGAGCGAGATTACAAGCCCTCTAACATCCCGATTTATAACCTTTGTTTTTGCTCTGAATTCTTTGTCTTATTGTTGAACAGTTTTGCGTGTTATCAGCGTGTTTCTGTTGTTGCGACGGAATTTAGACTGATGATCTCGTGAGGGGCATATTCCCCAACACTTCGTTCTGACAATTAGTCACAAGAAATCAATTTCATTTTTCCCGCCCGTGCATTTGGTCAAGTATTATTTGGGTGAAAGTTAAACCTGGACATTCTCTGATCCCGCGGTCTCTGGTGCATGGTGTTCAACCAATAGACCCTCAAGAAAACGACCGGGTCTGTGGTTCACCTTTTATCATGTTGTATGCGTAGACTCTGGAGGTAGTAGAGTATTGAGGGGTACACGAGTTTCCTATAAAATATCCAAATAAATTTTAAAACAACTCCCTTTACTGAAACATGATTTTCCCAAAATATTTGTTTGACTTAGGATCCATGGAGATGGTGCAGGGAGTAATTTTTAGGGGGTGGGGTACGATTGGAGATTGTTTTGTTTTTTGTCAAACAATGAAGACAGTAATTCCTAAATTCCCAAACATCATTACGTTTTTTTGTGGACACTTTCCGATTAAAGTTTGGCGCCTGAAACTGCTATTGGCCTTTTACTTTCAAAGTTGCTGAGTTCCAGACCATGCCAAGGATGTGCCAAGGAATTAAGTTACAATAATCAAATTTCTAAGTTGCTTGGAACAGGTGCTCAATAGTGGAAAGTTATGAAAAGAAATGACCAGAAACGGAATGAAAGAGTGGAGTTCAAGGCTTTGGGGGAAAAAGGATTTGCCAACTCTGGAAAAATATGGCAAATGTACAACTTGAAAAGTCACACAACATTAAAATTTAGTTTCCCTAAAATATCGTGTTGGCCTAGTTTCACGTAAAGTTTTGGAGTGACAATTTCATTGAGCAGTGGTTTGAAAGTTTTGTTCTTGCAGAATGTCTACCTATCAAGAAAAAAATTATTGGAATGTTTTTATGTCTCATAGTTGTGACGATTAAGTTTGTTTTCATATGTTGTTTATATCCAGCACAATTAAATGTTTTACCAATCTTTTAAAGCCAAAGTTTAGACGCAAGGAAGTAAAAGGTGTTCGAAGATCCCTCAATTGACATTTGATCCCTCTCTATTTCTAATGTTCTGTTGCAGAACTTTATTTGTGCAAGCTTTTTATTCTAAAGTCAAAATACCAAACAGTCCCAGTGCAGCTAAGTAGTTGCTTTAATATTGAAAGACTTCAACTTTTGCTCGAAACTCGAAACCATTTACTTTCAAAATCAAGAGCCAAAAAAAGAGGTCACCATGCAAAATTTGGTGCTAGAGAAACAAATTACCTGATTTTACCAGCACTTCAAATTCATCCCCGTGTAAACTTTTTGTTTAAAAAAAGAATTTTCGATTTTCTCAAAAGTAAGCCAATGAAAACACTACATGTATATGACTCCATGAATTTCAAAATGAGCCCCCTTGAGTGGTAGACAAAAAGAGTATTGTAAAAGTTTGAGGGTCTGAATATTTGTCCCAAGAGATGTATATCAGAATAGGCATGATTATCAAATACAGGCGTTAGGAAGAGATGATATCAGCTTGTTCACATAAAAGTGGAATGCATTCAAACAATTCTTTCAGTTAATTCTTAGCTGAAAAAAAATAAATAAATAAAATCTGACGCTTTCCTATTATTTGGATGAACCATACGATGACACAAACGAAAGTATTTCACTAAATATCATTTGTACATGTAGAAAGAATATGTGTAGAAATGTTGTAAGATTGGAAAGGCAAAGCATACAGATGTTTGAAGTTTTTTCACCCCAATCCTGTGTAAACAGGTCAACAATCACCATTGGACAATGATGGTATTGGGCCAAACCATTGTGGTGAGAGGGTTGAATGAGTGTAGGATGTGCATGAGCTAGCTATTGAATAAAGTATTCTGAGGTCTGATCTCCGTGAAAGATAAGTTTGTCAATCAGGACTAGAATGCTGGTAGTCATAAAACACGTATAAAATATTTGCATACCAACATTATTAAACCTTTGAGTGCTGTAACTTTTCCCACCAAAATTTAACTGCCACATTTTACCAATCTCTTATGAATTTTTCAGACATTTTTTGATAATTTTAGACCAAATGGACATCATATTTTATTGGCTACAGTTTGTTATCAAAATTTTTGCAAAAATCTGAGAAAAATTGACTGTGGTATATTTTATAAAAGTGAGGAAAATTGACGTTGGCGCTCAAAGGGATAAGGTAGGAGGGCGAGATCCCTTTCCAGTCAGGCAATGTAATACTACTGTAAAATTAAATTACTTACCCTACCTTGATTTAACATTGCAAGTCCTTTGTGACCCCTTTTTTTAATTATTGTTAAAAAATCACTTGAAGTTCGTAATTCATTTACACTGCCATGGGCATATATATGCATGATATGATGTAAAATTGTTCAATTTGAGAGAAAAAACAACAATAAACCTCTGAAACTGAAAAAAATCATTGCTATTGATGAAGTATGTAAAATTTCCATCTCAACCATACCCTTCAATAGTGAGTAGCAGTATAGCTGTTCTTATCAGCATGCAATGGAAATTGGTGTGAAAAGGTTCAAATGTTATCTTTTTTACAGGTAACTACTTGGATCAACCTTGAACTTGGTCAAATCAGCTGATGAACTGAGTGGCATTCGATTTAATTTGTTGTGGAACTATTTTCATGCTGAGTTTGACGGAGCTGCTTTGATTGACAGTATTCAACATTCCATCCCCCCCCCAAAAAAAAAGGACTAAACTTATCATTGCCATTAAACAGAAAATTATACCGATGACAATTTTTCTTACGCCAAGAACTTTAAAGTGAGTGCCAACAGGTGGTAGACCAGAAAAGAATCGTAAAAATTTGTTTCTGGATATTTGTTCCAAAGGCCCATTCTACCTTTAAAGGGATGATATCTGTAACTTTTTAAAGGTTGCATGTGCCTCGAAAGTGAAAGACTTAAACTTTTGCACAAATTTACTTCAGGTAATCTTTCAAATATACTCTTTCAAAATCACAAAAGTTGAGGGTCACCCAATGATGCAAATTTTGGTACTAGAGAAACAAATTACTCACGATTTACCTGTATTTGAAATTCAAAACGGTTGCCATATTCCTGTGTTACCTCTATAGAGAAAAATAAAATTTTCGATTTTCGAAACACTGAGCCGGTGAAAATTTTTCTTACACCAAGAGCTTCAAAATGAACACCCACAATTGGTATATCAAAAGAATTGGAAATGTTTCAGAGTCTGAATATCTGTCCCTGAGGTGCATCCTACCTTAATAACGTTTGAAATATTTAGCAATCGGGAAAACAAGTACATTTTCCTATTCTCCCGAAAAGTTGTTTTGAAACACGAAGTATAAGCCTTACCAATGAAGCACGATATATTGAGTGAAATATGCAATGTTATGGTTGACAGACGACAGTTAATCCAGACGAAAGTTCAGCTGTCAACTTATAATATTAATTGCAACATACTGGCTGTATTGAACAGTTGAACTCTTAGGTACAATTTTGATATGATTTGGGGAGTAGAAAATGAAATCGTGTTTTACAATGAGAGCAAAAGTCGGGGAAAAACGCCAACAGTTACGGAGAATTGATTGAAGAAATCATGAAATTAAAAAAAACAGGACTGCAGTTTGGTAAAAAACATCGGAGAATGCAGTCAAGAAATTATAATTCCCATGAAACAGCATTTTTGAATTCTTCAAATTTCTGACTTTTTTGCCTCTCTTATATTGCATACATTTGCAGCTGTTACAGGTAAAATAATTTATGGTTTTTATATTAGCAGAGAAGAAAATTCTTGCAAAATGAAATGGTGATATTACTCTGTGACCTTGCATATGGTCACATATAACAATCTTCTGTACATGATGTAGAGTAGCAATTTATTTTGGCATTTGAAAAGTTGAGCTGTGTCTCAAAGCATGATGAGATTCCATGGCTTCAAATCTGAGAAATATCAACACGCTTGTCTGTTTCTTTGGGTAAATGATCTGAGAAAAATTGGATATATTGAGATCACCTCAACTTTGACCCATGCTGGTTCTGTACTGTTATGATTCTGCCGCTGTTGCAAAATGGGAAACGAGTTATATGAAGCTGTTTTTATTAGGTGGAGCAAAAGATTTGAAAATGTGATTATTTTCAAGAAATTATTGCAGTCGCATGCTTGTTCACCTTGTTGGAATATTTTGCTACTATCATTCAACGAATAATTCATTGTTGCTTATATTTATGGAGTACCTTGTGTTTCTGACAACAAAGAATTTGGATCAGTCTGAAGAAAATGGTTTGGGAAGTTTGTAAGCTTCTGGGCGTTCCTGAGTTTTGTTATTTTTACACTTCAAGACAAAGATGAACAGGGTGTCCTAAAATTTAAATTTCACAAAATATTGCTACATTTGCAAGCTTCCATTATTCGAAAAGTTTTGACAGCACATCACTGCAAGCTAATTTTTTTAAATTTTTTGTAAGTTTTATTCACTCTACGCCACAATTGTGGCTGAATAAAATCAATTAAATACAAAACAAGAGATATCTGACATGCTATACAACATGATTCATATCATATTAATATTTCTAAAAATTCACAAGAATATATATTTGCTTCTCTGGTCACACTCAACTGCAAACATCCAGTACAACTGATTATTCAAGAAAACATACGATGACCAAACTTACAATGTTCTTTTATATGTGATGTAAAAAGAAAAACTGTGAATACATCAACAAGCTGAATACACATTTATGTACTGAAGATTTTAAATGCATAATAATGCATTAGGAAGGTAACAGCTATTATGAAGTTTTTTATTATTTTTTGCTAACACAAAATATCAAAAGTGACCCTGTGAATTCCCAGTGCAGTGATTACGTCAAAATCACCAAAACAACTTCTGGTATCTTCTGTTATTTCTGGTCATAATTATTGCCAAACACACAAACAAGGACAAAATTGAAAACTCATAACATACTCAAATAATTTGAATTGTGTAAATTTGCTCATTTTCAAACTAAAATCATTTTAATTTCAAAGTAAATCAGTGATGAATTGAAACCCATAGGGTTTTTAAAATAATACCCTACTCATCAAATTGTTGTTCACAAGACTCATCGAAGAAAGCTTTGACGACAATGCTGACGTGAAGATTTTATTGTGGTTGAGAAAAAGTCTCAGAAACTGTTTTTACAGTAAAACTATATATAGAGTAAAATAATGTGATGAACAAATGTGACAAATAAATTAAACACATGTATCACACAAACTGCAAAGTTTTCAACATGTAAATGAATTGATCTAAAAATCTTTGTGTTGCGTGCACACAAAGACAGATTCATGTTGGTAACCAAACATGGCAAGGGAGATATTTGCATTTGAACTAGCCTATTTCACCCCTTTTTATTTGCTACTTTGATAATTGATTAAAAATAATGCATAGGTCTAAAACAGTTGAGCATGGTGCGCCACAGACGGAGTGAACTGGCTTGGCGGAACCTAAAAGTTTTCAGACATTTTTCTGAGGCTCAAAAACTCAACTCAACCATAGAGGAGTTAGGTGTGGATCAGACAAACAGTAAACTGAATAGCCGATGAGGAGCTGTGACAGAGTCTGTTCTGAAACCCATCAATGTTTTGAATATTGATATTTTTTCCTGAAAAGAGTATAAAACTGTGTTCCAATCTGACTTTTACCTTGTGAATCTATGAAATTTTCACTGCAAATCTAGATCTGATGAAAATAAATTAGTTTTACAAAGTTTTACAGTGGAATAAAAAAAGATGTGCTTGTAGTCATTTTCACTTACAAGTTATAACAAATTATGACAGAAAAATCTCTCAAATAAATTAATGAAATTGTCTTAGTTTAAAATTGCCATGGATAAGAACACATCTTATATTCAAATTACATGTATATGTATACACACATTTTCAAGACAATTTTTGAGGAATTATCTTCGGGACGTTTTAACTTACATAATTTATTCAGTACATGTTTGGTGAGACTGTTCATTATTGACTGAAATGAAAGGCTGTTCAATCCAAGATGGCTGCCTCCATCAGACGAACTTACAAAGAAATCTTTGAATTTCTGAACCAGTTTTTTGAAAAAATACGACACGTATTTGGTTTTACACTTTTATATCATTGATACACACATGTATATGGTCTTCATTTATTTGCTGTCTACAAAGATTTAAAATTTCGTAATTCTTAAACTGGAGAATGTCAGACAGCATGTTTGCTACATGTAAATCTAAATTTTGTTACTTATGCTTTCATTATATACATATCCTACACAATTATTGTTGTGTGGGATGGTTAAAAATTTACATCATGATCATTACAGTGTAATAAATACTTTTACATTATAATATCTTATCATTACAATCCAACTGTGGCCATGGATGGAAAATAACACTATTTTGATATTGGATACAGATTGATATTATTGTGGAATAACTACAAAAAGGTAAAAATAACCTCTTAAAAATAGTGATAAACAATTTAATAACTGGGCTTGTTTTAAATTTGGAAACAGGTGGACATGTTGCAGAGAATTAATTTTTCAAATATTTCACAATTTTTGGGCTTTATAAAAACAATATCCCACAAAGATCTTGTCTTGACAAAATAAAGTATACTATGTACATGTGACATCTCTCATGTGATATCTGTTTGTTCAGAATATATGATATGAAGTTCTTTGGGTGGGACAAACCGATATCAGAAGAAAGCTCATAACATGACAACATCCTAATCTCCAACAAGATGTTGGTCAAGAAATTCTGATCATGGTGAAAGCAATCTGTGCAGGTCTAAGCCAATCAAAATCGACCCTTGCATGGCAAACCCAATCAACACTGACCTACTACATTGTGGGGCCAATCAAACGTCTCCTACTACAGGTTTGGTCCTACCATGGGTTGAAAGATAATGCCACTGTACTTTGGTATATGTCAGGACACTGCAGGACGTCATAAGATAGAACATTTTCTGAGCATGCATGTTCCATGCAACCACTATAAAAACTTGAATAATGGTTCTAGTCTAGAATAAAATTGGACACAATGTGCTCTACAGACTCTGTATGCCCAAGAGATCACGTGACAGCGGTACAATCTAACCAACATGTATCAACACATATGGAAATATATGCATTTCTGTGCTTTTTTATGCACATGGTTTTGCTGGTACCGAGGTCCATTAGAGTTCCGGTTCAACTTATTTTGAGAGGCCATCTTGTACCAGGCCAACAGGTGCACCATGATGGAATGACTTTATTCTTAATTTTTTTTCACCCTTCATCACCAAATACTGTTTCCGACATTATAGTACTTTTGGAACAAAACTGAATGTGTAATATGAGTCGAATGAGTTACTCATACAGTATTCTCTGTACACACTTATTTACATTAAATAAACTCTGTGAAATTTTAGACAAAAACTGTCATTGACAAAACAGTCAGCACACTGGTTCTTCACAATGAAGTAACAAACCAACAAACACAGGTCCCTCAAGATGAACTCTCATCACATTTGTAAGTTTTGCATTGTTTCTTTGATAGCTTCATTCACTCCCTACTTTCCACCTTTTCCTCCGTGGAACTGTTTTCTGTCTTTGACGTAGCCTTTTCTTTGATTTCTTTGATGATGTCAGCATAGAATGGTGCAAACACCGCTCTGTTGTGTATGACCAGTCTCAGAAACTGTCCGCTGAGGTCGATGAGTTCTTGATGCACTGGTTCCAGTCCAGCGGGGATTTTCTTTTTAGGGTCAAAGGCCGAGGTAGCTGATATGACAAACCTTATGAACTCTTTGGCCCTTGAACCTGGATAATAGAATAAACATGATTTACATATATTTTCTTGTATATTGCTAACAATATAAAAGAAATGTAGAGATTCAATATAAAAGAAATCTGGAGACTGAACTTTAATGTAGCAATTCATATGCATGGCAAACCGTAAAGTTCTTGGCAAGAGTGGAGCTTGTAAACAAAGTTTCAGATATATCGCTGGTAAGTTACAGAGTCATTAGAGGGAGGCGGTAGTCCTGTCTGTGGCTGCACAGATGGGCCCATACAACACCCCTTATTCATATCCAAAATTTGAACATGGCAGCTGTGCTTATACTCAGCTGAAGCAGTTTCATATAAACAAAGGGACACAACTAACGTTTATTTGGCAGTCTTGCAATTAATGGAAAGCTTCAAAACTGGTGAACTATGAGTATGCATCAAAAGCTGAATTTGCTTCACATTTGCTCGACATTCATCGGCAACTTACAAAGTCGTGCAGCTGCAGACGGGACAATCGGTAAAGGTCCTATGGTTAAAGCATATAGGTAGAGGCCTGCAGGAAAAGTTTTTGCAAAGGGTTTGTATCTAATGCTTTGAGTCCGCTCATCAACACTTGTACTAAATTTTTTGAATCTGTATCTGAACCCAATGCTGATGCTGACGCCTGTTTGTCACTGTTGTCATGCATTGTTTTGCCCAGTTTGTAACTAACAACTTGAAGTCAATATCTTGTGTATCAATGATTAATCATGACAACCCTCAGCATTCCCAATAATACGTTGCATGTGCTTTACAAGTGTGTGTGCCTCCTGAAAACTGTGTGTGGATATTACGGAGTTTGAAAAAGGTGCATCTAGACTGTTAGCAAGATTAGGGCATGACTGCTTAATGTAACCTAATTGCTGGTGAAAAAACCCATAAGTAAGATTTATTGAGCTTCAAAGTAGTTTCTAGAAATAAAAGTATTATAACTTACCTAAAAGTTTACGGACATTGTGTTCGGGATCCTTCATATCTTGGACGTGTTTTTTCAGTGAACTTTCTTTAGATTCTGTCATGGCAGGGAAGCTGTGCTCTGTCAGACACTCATTGACTTCCTTGCAGATTTGTTCACTGATATTAATCATTACTTCATCTAGCTCACTGGAAAAAACAGAAACTTGTTCAAATTTAGGAATTCTGTCGAAGAGTTCCCCTTCCATTTTTGTTTCATAAAATAGATAGAATACACTACACATTGATGTGCTTTGCCACTCTACAAAAAGACATCTTATTTTATTTTTCCATTATATTTATGTGTAATATGGGTGTGAGGGATACATATACGACAGGCAGGAACGGTGGTTAAAAGTTATGTGACACACGTTCTGCAAGAACAAGCAATACTTTTCAAAAATAAGTGTTTCTCCCATAGTTTGAAGCACAATAAAGCCATGAAAGACTGGTTATTATGAAAATGCATCTTGTATTTTTTGTTTTGTCCTAAGATTTGGAACAGTTCATGGTATAACAATTTGAGTAGTAAATATCTGCCTGTCTGCAGCAGCTAAATCTTCAACCAGGCAGTTAAAATTTCAGCTACCTGCCCATTAGACAGGTGAAAACAATTTCTGATTTTTGCTTTGCTTAGATAAGATCAGAGGAAAGGTATCAGTATGCTAGGCCATACAATGTATGAATATAATTATCTACAGCAAGGTCTTGTTAGTCAGGTCGGCAACTTTTCAAATTTTCCTGCCTGGACGTATGGTTGTTATTTCCACAAATTTCTCCCTCTTCAACAATTCTGGGAAATGACACAGTTGGAATTTATCTCAAGCAAGTTACCTTTCTCCTTCAAGAAGCACATTGATGACATTCTTGAGTTTGTCCACGAACCCCTTAATTCCAGATATGGCAGCCCCGACTACTGAGTAAGTCATGAGTAACACTGATGACACAAGTACAAGTCTGTTTACTTTGTCTCTGAGATCCAAAAATCTTCCTTGGTCCATCAGTAATGTCTGTAAAGTAATATAGATTTTACTTGCATTAAACACAGCTCTGACATCTCCCTATACTTAACATTAGAGTGTGCTATTACAGATGATACAACATGGGCGTGCAGTAAAACCTGTCCTTATACATCACTCAAACCAAGGTATTGCTGTCTGTCATGGACAACTATTGAACAGCTATATCTTCAACATGTATATTTCATTGGATTTGATTTACTGAAATGAAAAAAAAATCAGATCTTAATCATTTTGTGTATAACATCACTGTTTTCAGCCACAGATTCATGCAGTCCTGCCTGAAATGTACATCACAAGACTACTACTTTGCGTGACAAAATGTTAAGATGGTGATAAATATCAAAATGTCAACTTCATATGCATCCTGTTAGTTAACATGTTAATCTAGGACATGAAAACCCAATTTAACCAAGGATATGATGATTTGGCCAAATAAAAATATATATGTTTCCAGTAACCCAACCTACTCCAGAAAAACCTGCCGACCCTATACATTTTTTTCAAATTAAACAAAAAAAATTGAGTAAATTCTCTGAATTTTACTGTATTTTATGGGTCTAAACCAACAAAAATAAAAAAAATGTCAGCTGACCTACATACCATAATTTAACGTAGCATATGTTACCGGAAACACAATTATTTTCATTTGGCCTTATGTGTTGTCAGTTTACATTTCTGAGTTATTCTGGTCCTATGAATCAAGAGTTACAATATCCAAATGTTGACCTTTCACCTGAGTAGAATTACAATATGCAAATTTTGAACCCTCACCTCAGGAAAGAGCTGTGAGTCATCCCATTGGAGGAGATTCATGTATCCCTGATTTAGCATGACAGCTGCTGGAGCTGTTGCCACGGCAGCAGACGCAGAGGCGCCATCATTCACTGTGTTTGATGATGAAGCAGATGGCGACGGGGATCGAGACCTGAATGCTTCTTGAAGTGAAACAAGTGTGTCCGCTGCAGTCTTCAGCCACTGTTTTGTGAACTCTAACCCATCTGTCAGAGAGACGATATCAAAAATGTCCTAAGATTAATGCAAACTATATATTTACTACCCACTTTCAAAGTTATAGATTCTCAAAGAGTATTACATATTTACAGATTTGGAATTGCTTGCTTGATGGAATTAAAGTCCTGTTTTGTGAGAAAGAAAACTGCTACATAAACAAAACATTTACATTAATAAGTTGATTTTTTCTACAAAGCAAGTACCTTTTTTAATTCTTCCCATAAAGTTTTTTGAAATACAATGTTTGGCCTTGTACAAGACAACACATTGTGTACTGGTACCAGATGCAGTCATGAGTTATGAATCATAATCGTGGGCATTACAAACATACATGATACAGGCTATTTTTACAAATGGCACACTTGGGTTTTTGACATGATGTAGGAGTACACAAAAAAAACTACTTTACAAACAGTAGAACATGAAAATCATATCAAAAAGTTAAAGAAGCTCTAACTTGAAACTGGTAAATAAGGACTCGCAAGTGGACAAGTTAGAAATGATAGAATACTTAAGAAATGAAAGATTGCGTGCACTCAGACCCAAAATATGGACACTTTATCAATTCACTCCAAAGAGATACAGACATTTTCTGCAAGCCAACTGCCAGTATTGGAAGCCCACAGGAACCACTTTAACAAGACTGGAGAAAAGTGGGCCAACAAATAAAGATAATCCTAGGGGACTCACTCACTTAAAAAGTGATGGAAAGGCCCCCTAACAAACCAAATATTTTCAAGATGAAATTTGGACTCTGTGTTCTTCAGGTATACATGAAAATTTAACGGAAAATTGAACAATAAATAAAACCTGCTTACCTTGCTCTTCCTGGGTTTTAAGAAACTCTTTGAATTTCTTTCTCTCGTATTCAATAGAGTGTTGCTGGATGTGAGGCCTCATACTCTGTATTGTAAAGTTGGCCATGTCAAGTTTCATCAGATCTATGATACGGAAGATTTCTCTGTCAAAATAAAAGAAAATACAATTTTTTGATTGCTATGATACAAAATATACCACTTTTCTCTTGGAAAGGTTAAACAATAATATGAACCAATCAAATTTAGTCTGGAGTCTTTGTATCACAGTGACAGAGAAAGAATACAATGACTGCTATTGTTTTGGTCACATAGTTGCATATTATCACTTGTATGCCACTCCATCCATGACACACAGGCCTCGCTGACCATTTACAATTTTCATTTTGCGCGTTTTTGTAAAGACATGGAGAAGAAAATTTCAAAAAAACTCTTAAACCCTGTAATTACCACATTTTAGTATTGCTTTTAAGTTGCGAACTTGACTTCGATACAGAGAAATGGGGGAAGGATTTTGTTTGCTTGAGGATGTTAAGTTACAATTCCTTTGGGGACAGATATTTGAACTTTCAAAATTTTACGATTCTTTTCTGACCTACCACTTATGGTGGTTCATTTTAACCCCTTGACTACCAAGGCCAATGTATTCCTATATACCAGGCCCCTTATGTAATATTGATAAAATCTTGGGTGTGGTCATTGCATGAACACTGCTTAGAGTAAAAAATTAAGTAAGTACCAATAAACCATATATTTTCTGAATCAGCATGAAATTTCCACTTTTTCAAACATAAATTTTGTATTTCCAGGTCACGTGACTGATCACATGACACATCATGTGACCAGAGTTGGCAAAGAATATGAATATTTGAGGCATCAGGACGTGTTTTGAATCCATAAAACGACGCAAATTGGAATACAGTTGCAATTTCCATGGCATTGTCTTAACATACCGGTATATGTAATAATAACTACCCTTTACTTTATTTATAGATGTACCGATTTAAGATTTTTCTCACAAAAGGCAGAGTAAATGAACCACAAACATCAGCATCTGACATGATTCTGTATTTGAAAATCAACACATTTTGTAATTGTAAACACCTGCTTTATGTCTTCCTTGCAGAAACATGCACCTAAAATGGTTATGATTTATCACAAAATAATTCACAATATTTAAAAATACATTTTAGGGAACAACATATCACATGAGCAAATACATGACCAGTCATGTGACCAGTCATATTGATATTATGGCTGCTATAACATTTCACTGGCTTATAGTAAAATATTGTATTTTCTCTAGTTTCATTCACGAATATTGCTGTTAATAGAACATATAAATCCTTTGTTTTCAATAAATAAACATTTCATTTCATTAAAAAAATAAACCATAAACATCTTCACGATCGTCCGTACTTCAGGAAACTGTAAACAATCAGCGCGACGCTTCTGTGATCAGCCTGACCTTTCAGGGTCGAGGTCATGGGTCACGACATTAGCTTCCGGATTTTGGCCATACTCGGACGTACGGGGGTGCAATCACATTCAGGCCAGATCGGATACATCAATCTTAGTCGTGCTGCGTGCCGACGCCGAAATTACGGATTTTTAGCGACAAAAACGAAGCAAACACGCCTATTTAACTGTGCCGGATATTTCCGGCACTCAAGGTATATGGTAATTCAATATGGCGCCGGATATATCCGGCGCCATAGGTAGTCAAGGGTTAAAGCTCTCAGAGTAAGAAAAATTTCCATTGTCTCAATTTTTTGAAAATTGAAATTTTGTTTTTTCCACTGAGTTAACAAAGAGATGTGATCATTGTTGATTTTCAAATATTGGTAAATGTTATGTAATTTGTTTCTTTCGTACCAAACTATGCATCCTTGAATGAATATTTTTTACTGAATTGGTCAGGAAATGATGGAAAGTTTCATTGAGCCTGAAGAAAGTTTGTCATGTCTTTCACTTCTGAGACACCCACTATTTTAAGATATGTTGTGTGCTAGAAGGCAAACTGACTGCTAGTTTAACCCTTTGAGCGCCAAAGTCAATTTTCATCACCTTTATAATACACCAGTCACATTTTTTTTTCAGATTTCTGCCAAACTTTTGATAAAAAGCTTATTAGCCAATGAGATGTAATGTCCATTTGGTCCAAATTATCCAAAAAATTGCAGAAAAATTCATGAAAATTGGTAAAATGTTGCACTAAAATTTTGGAGGGGAAAAAATTACAGCACTCAAAGGTTAACCAACTTTGGAGAGTTACACTTACTTGAAGAGTTGTACAACATCTGTAATCTCTCCTAGCTTTTTGATTTCATCATCTCTGGCAGGGGCACACAACTTAGCCATGATGGACATCACAAAGTTGGCATACTTAAAAACGTCGATGGAGTCGTGCTCGGCTTGTTGTTTGATAAGTTCCAGGTCCAGCGTCTCATTGATTTCTGTCCTGATCTTGGTGTGTGCTGGTAGAAGTAAGGATGACAACTCCTACAGGGAAAAAGTGTTTCACCCTTTAATCATCATGGTTTGGCCCAAATCAATTGTTAGCAATGGTGATTGTGGACCTGTGTACTGGGAATTGGGGATGTGAACAGGTTAAACGATGTGCCTTACCTGTTTAACTTCTCCAAGTAAGTTCACAGCCTGGTCGAAATTTGGTGGATCATCATTCAACCCTTCCTGCAAGCTATCCCAGAATGCTTTGTGTACAATGTCTTTTATTTGTTTTTCAAGCCTGGAATGAAATTTCAGTTCATGAGGACTAGAGTCTTTGTGTCAAGCCCTCAATGAAATATCAAACTTTGTTAACATAACTAGTGAGGTGATTCTAAATGTGATAAATTAATTTTATGGCTTCAAATCATGAGGTACTGGCATCAAAACTAACTGTAAGAACATATGATATTGACATTACGATTTCAAACAAGTACTTTCTAGAGGTGCAAAATGAAATGGCAGGAGTTGGAGGAAAATTTCATTGTTACTCCTAAATGTTGATAACAATTATCCCATTCAAAATGTGCCATTTTCACTGTCTAGATCTCTTTGAGTAAAGTTAGGAATTATATTCAATACATGTACCAGTAATATATAATATTTTCTTGGGTTGTAAAGAACACTCTTAATCCTTTCACCAATGTGGTTTGGCCCAAATCCATTGTTATCAATAGTGAGAGTGGACCCATTTATAGGTAAATTGGGTTGAGCAGTTAAGTCCAGAGGTACCTCATATGGGCTTGCTGGACATGTTTACTACAGTCCAGTGGAGAGTTCTTTTTGGAAAAATGCAAATTACTTACGATGATTCTGGTGGCTCTACTGGTTTGAGTGTGAAGTTGTTATCTACGGCTATTTCATGAGCTAACACCATGTTACCGACACCGCTTGCAGCTGCCATTATTTCTTCCATAGATGCAAATCTGGGAGGGGAGGCTGTGGTTTGGAGGAAAGAAGTAACGAACAAATACTGTGAATTTGAAAAGGAAAAAACATAGACACAATATGGTCGTGTTTCTACAGTGTGTGAAATGGTCAGAAATGCACTGAAGAACAATAATATTATTTTTAAAATTGCATTGAATTTGAGCCATTGTCTTACTTTTCCAAATTTCATCAAAATTTTAGCCATTTCCTTGTTTTATGTCTGTGTGTTATATATAAATAATGTCAGTGAAGTTATTTTTTAATGATCACACATTTTTGGGAAACATTTTTAAATCATTTCAATTTGAATCATAGAAAACTGTACTTTGTTTTGAATACAAACATTATAGCTTTCAGATTTTTGGTTGTTTTCATCTAACATTTCACAAATACCCTTGGTTCAATGTAAATAATAATAACAGTAAATCACATTTACCTTGTGGTGTACCTCGTGGACTCAAGCCAGGGCTTGGTGATCTCAGCCTCTGTCTTTTCCTGAAAACTTCTCCTTCACCTGAGGAGTTCAGTTCATGAGACTCATCAGAAGAAGCCCCCTTAGCTTCATGGTGATCAGTGTCCTCTTGATCTGTTTTCTTGTCCAACGGCATCTTCAAATTTCAATTTCTTCTGGTTCTGGGTAATAATCTAAAACAAGGAAAATACATGATTAATATGTTTAATCATGGAAAATTCAATCAAATGAGTGTACCTTGCATCAGCATTTTCATTTTTAACTGGAAATCAGACAAATTAATTTTCTACTCATACATCTCAGGTAGCTACTTTCCTCGTCATTTATTCTCTGATAAGGGCAGCCCATTCTCGCAGGCCAGAGCAATAATTTCCGCTCCGCTGACCTACGCAAAAATCAAGTTGGGTGATAAGACTCGCCGAAGAGGGCGTGGTTTACGACGATGGGGGCAGCCAAGCAGCTGATTTTGAGAAATTGTGAGCACTGATATTCTTACATGTAATATGTTGTTCTTCTGTATTGAGACAAAGTTAAAATTTGGAGGGGAAAATTATGGCTACAATCACTGTCCTCTCATTATGATTTGAACATTGCCCCCCCCCCCCCACCTCCTCACAGGTTTTCTCCTCTTGAAGTTCCTACTCTCTTTGCTTCCTCTCTCCCCACAAAACACTCCCCACTGCCCAAAGCCAACTTCAAACCTCACTATAAAGTTCCCATTTCATTGACAAACTCCCTCTATGCCAATGGAGCCTTTTTCAAGTTGCCTACTTAGTAGTTAAAAATGAAATTTCTCCGCCCAATGATGAGGAGAGACAGTCCACCATCCAGTTGATTCAGAAAGAATTTGCTTCTCCAGGGGAACAGGGGATTTGCACAAACTCTGGAGTAAACACTGGTCCCTAACAACTTCCCCATTACCCAAGCCTGAATCACAGCTTCCTTAACAACCAATTTTGAATAACAAAACTTTTTTTGATGGATAGAACATTTTTGGTTCGGACTTCCCTAAATGAAAACCATCAGTTTTTTGGCCTTTGTAAATTTTTTTGAATTGATTTTCAAGAATATCAATGGATGAGATGATTTGCAAGGTCATTAGGGTCATCTGTACTTGATTTGTTGATTCAGTCAAAGTATTTACCTATTTGTTAGCTTTTTGCCCTGGATGAATTCGGCTACAGAAGAATTACATCAAGTCTGAAGACATAGCTTACACTTGACAAGGTACCATGACAACAAGATTCCCTGACTTAATAGGATTGTGTAAGCTGATGTTTACCTAGGGGAACACAGCTGTGCTAAACCAGCACAGGTAGTGTACATATAGCATTTATATTATAAAAACAATGATATATTGAGCTTATCTTATGGATTATGTATGGTTAGTGAAATCAAACAAATGTTTATCTGTAGCTTATCATAGTAATCTATTGACTGGAGAATCTTTCAATTGATCTGATACAGGGTTTGATTAGGGTTCCAAAAAAATTGCTGAACCAGTTGGCTACTTGTATTTAGAAGTCAACAGTGTCCAGGACTGGAAAAGATCTTGGTCAATCAAACAAAAATGCCCGATACAAAAGCATCAAAATTCCACCGATGCACATCGCCAAGCAGATGGGATCTTCAACAATTGTTGCAAAGTTGACTTTTATATGTGGCAAACATTCTGTCTGCATCTGAGTATTTGAGTGTAAAATCCATTTCAACAATGTACTTTGAAGCACATTATGGCACTGAGAAGCCAATATGTCTCAATCCAAGTAATCTTGATTCTACATCTGGGAATTACTGAAGTATAAATAAGGTTATTTATCATCATTCTAAACTGAATATATGATTGAGCGACTTCAATAACAAACTGAACCTTTACTTATCACTATGAGGGGACACAAAAATCCCAGCTACTGAGCTAATACTGGGAAAAGCTAACTATCAGGTATCAATTACAGTATTGCAAGTCATACCAATAAAAGATTTCAAAGACTTCTACTGTAATTCAAAAGAACATTATCAAAAAGAAATATTGTCATTAAATGAACTATAATAAAAAAAGTCATTTTATTGATTTCATAAAATTTCCATAATATAACATAGTTATAGATTTTAATTCCTCTCAATGAACAGCATTACAATGAAGAATTTGAAACTGGGTCTACATTAAAACATATGTAAAATTATTAGTTGAAATTGCATTTTTAACACGGGTGCAATTTGATGGTAAAGTATTTTGTTGAAAATACTCCATTCAATGTATTCTGACATAAAGAGCTATATCTATACTTATAGCTCTATACACATGCGCATTCACTATAATGAACTCAATTAACATCATTGATGCAGTAACAATACAGTTTACAACAGTGAATTCAAATAAACTTTTTGTGCGAATTTACATGTTGTATTCTATTCAAATTGGCAAATACAGGAAGTGCAATGAATTTCTGACGATGTAGTAAAATGACAAAAAAATTAGGCCTGTTAAGGTAGATTATTGCACTGAATTAGTACTGCGTAAGTTGTAAACAACTTCGTCCTTGAAAGCTGGCCATCTGACCTGCCTTGGCAGCATCCAGGTTGGATTGATTTCCTCAGAAGAACCATCAACATAATTATAAATATTTATGAGCAACATTCATTATAACAGCAGGATCCATGTCCTCACGGTGTCGGGAAAAATTCCTATAGGTACAATGGTCACTTTTATTTTTCCTGCATAAACCTTCCCCTCAAAAAGTAATTGCGCACCCCTGCTTTGCACAATGGTGTGGAGAACTTCAATGGAATCTTCATATTGGTTTAATCCATTTTGTAAAATGTATGGAAGCTTGTAGGTCTCCAGACATGCAGTATACATTTCACTTCTTAAAATATAGTCAAAATATCTGAACCAATATTCATACAGACAAATCAAATATTTTGCATAACCAAATATTCAAAAATGCAGCTGTGTTATATCCATACACTTCACGTTAGTTTATAAATATGATACAGTACAGTATTCGATCATTCAAATTTCAAAATCTCACTATTTCTTCAAAAAAGTTCATCCCAGAAGTACAGCTATGAATAAAAGCAATTATGTGCATTATTTGACCAACAAAGCCTGTTGGTTAATCAAAGGACCTTGTAGGCTGTTAGTAATGGCTGTAATTGGAAACCATGAACAAAAGAATTCTTACTTCAGGCTCTTTTCCCTCAAATATAAAACTACAATCAATATCATTGCCTGAAGGAAAATAATTTCAGGATGATACACATAACGTTGAGTATTTTAACATCTATTTTGTGTAAATAAATTCAAAGAGATCACCAAATTGAAAATAATTTCCCTATGCTATATCAGAAAAAGTCTTCTTTGTTCAGAAAACCCAAAAATGTACCCCACAAGAACCACAAAATTGATACAACCTGAACTTTCTGCCAAGAAATGAAGACATTTTGAGGGTTATTTTTATCAACAACAGAATTATCTGTGTTAAATATCTCCTCCATACCTGAAGTTGAAGGTCAGTATGCTGATGATGGTTGAGAGATTGAATTATAATGTTCCCCTTCAGATATCAGCTGAGTTTACGGTGTAAACAAAGCTCTACAGCTGGACTGCTCAGCAGATGTGTGGTTTCAAAATAGATGCTGGGACCAAAACATGCATTTGAATATGATAATCTTGATCTGTGATGTTAGGACCGTTCCACTTTGTGACGGGGTGGTTTACTTAACCATTGTTTTTCACAGTGAACAATTGCTTTGTAAGTCTCTTTTGTTTAATGTACAGGAAAACGATTGAACAAAAACATATTATTCTTTACTATCCATAAATACTTTCCATATGATATTACTGTCTAGGTGATTTGATAACTAAATCTCAACCCCATGCTGATTTTGAACGATTCAATATTTTCTCTTTTGGAATTGAACAAAGTTAATCTTCAAATGCTTTCTTTTCGCCAACCTTCATTTTCAGCGCTTTATAGAGTAAAATTCGTAACGTAGTTTCCTAATTGGCAATCATGAAAAATTTCTGCGTAGTTAGTTACAAATAGTCGTTCCTCGAAGTCCGAATGTTTTCAATCAACTTTTATTGTTTGGGCTATGGAAAAATACCAGGGCTGATTTTGTTTGGGTACAATAAACGACAGTAGTTTGTTAGTTGTGTCATGAACGAGAGAGACTCTCCTTCTGCCATGTTTGTAAGAACTTATTATACAAACTGGAATTTCATTCCAAATTCGCCAAAATTTCCATGAGTTTCCTTATTAATTTAACATAATTGAAAGCATAGATTCAAATTGCATACGTCTGTTATTAATGCCAGGATTTCCCTTTGAAATGCAAAAAACTGTCGGACTATTCTTAACGCACCTGTCTTCGACATCAGATCAGATAGTTTTCGGAACAAAATAATGCCGTAGACCGCATAAAAATGAAGTCATGTGCACGATGTGGTATCTGCTGTTTGCGACATTCATAATGGAATGATTTTCAAGCTGTAGTGTACCACCAACTTCACCAAACTAACCTTATCCTGGTCAGGCCAACAACTTCGGACGGTTAAGAACTTTCGTATGCACCGGATAGATACTGGTCACTTATGTTGAAATATTTCGGAGGCTCCACCTATATATACCAATGGAAGTTTCTAGAAGGACCAGGATCATTCGCGATCGCACGGTGGTGATTCCTTCAACGGTGAGCTCATTCTTTGTTTACGGAAATTACGTCATGTACCCTCGTTCGCTGCCAGGTATCTGGTTACGTCAAAGGGACGCCCGAGATGTTTTCCTAACTTGAAGAAGTGCTTTATTTGCATGAGGCAAGCAATATTTTTCATCTAAATCTCTATTAATATGATGTAATTATTTTGATTCGGGAGAAATGATACACAAAAGTGATTTTATTAGTACCTTTAACTTGTTAATAATTTGCAACTACGTCGAGAACTGTTGGAAAATAAATATGTGTATGAATTTTGTGTAGCGCCGAATTTTGAAGAACAGACGACGGTACAAGTATTAATATATCAACTTTAAGGTCACTTGTTCATTTGTGTAATCAAGTGGCGTTAAAACGGTGTTATTTTTCTCATCTAAGGCTGCCATACGACCTTGTAGTGACATGCTCAGAATTTCACAACATGGAGTTGAGGTAGGGATACAACCCGTTCTCTCCATTACTGTATTGTTGTTCAATTTAGGTATTATACAGGTCCAAATCTACAATATAATTCTTCATATGGAATCACACTTCTTACCTTTCAAAACGGAAAACTCCAGGCAGAACGAAATACGCCTTCCCTCCTTCAACGACGTTGTCTTGTGCGATCACCAAATTCACTCGAGACAGAGATCGACAGTCTGTGGTTGTAGTACATAGGCCAGCTTCTTGGAACACCAACTGTAATTTTTCACCGTATGCTATATGTCGCAGCGTCACTTTGAGCTTCGAAAGTTCAAATTTAGAAAGGACAATTTTGAAAGCCGAAAGGTGATACATGCAGCTTATCAATATTTCGAGCCCCTTGTACTGTAGTAGCCTACTCAAGCTGTGTGGCAAATGCCAAATGTCATCTTCATTGTCTGACCTGAGGAGGCTTTATTATTCACAAGTCCAAGAAAATCGTCATGACAAAATTGTTATAATATCAATTGTTTAAAGTGAAATCTTTGATTTCACAATTGTTTTCGAAAATTAAACAGTACTGATATATTGAAAGAAAAGACAATGTATTCAACCATGGTCAAAAAGAACATGTATCATATTTGTATGGATTCACATATTATAATTGTTTCTTGTTTCATCTTCAGGTGACCCTGTAGAATTACGCAGATCTTACCCTTTTCGCTGAGCAGTTCACCTTAGAATGGCCAACTCATTTATACAGAAAGAACTGGAGGAGCTCAAGAAGAAATACGGAACAGATCTCCCCGGCAGTGAATTGATATCGTGCCATCCAGTGTCTGTCAGGATACGATTTGTGTTAGTATCATGGTGGCTTCACAGTCACTATTCACATAAACCACTTTGCTGCTTCACCACTTTGACCATCACCATTTGTCTCAAAAGTGACATTTCCCCCAACCAGTTTGTACCAAATCCAACTCTTCTCAAATTCTGCCAGCAGTCATAATGATTTAATATTAATTTTGTTCCTGAAATGCATTTCCAATTTCAATTTGAAATGCAGCTCTTTATTGGCAAAATGACTTTGGCACTAAAATGGTTAATCACATAGTAATACATAAAATTGCCTAACCCTTATTTTGCCAAGTTCATATGCCACCATCAGGTCAAGTTATTTAAAACCAGGAGTCATAACAGTTTCCATTTGTTGTATTTTGACAAAAAATTAATATTTGAAGGCCTGTGAGTACATGTACTTAGACGCTGCAAGTATAATTTTTACCGACTGAACCTCTATAACATACCAAGCCAAGTAGGTGATTTGGTTTAAGTACCACATTTTATTGAGTCAGAAAATGAGAAAAAGTGATACAGTCAGGCAGGAGTTGGGTTAACTTTGAAAAAATCTAAGCAGAGGGCCAGACCATGTTCGTCAAAGATAATAGGATACTATATTCATATAGGCAGTGCTGAGACGTTCAGCACTAGTTGCTTGATCAGCAACTATGACACAAAGTGAAAGAAATGCTTGAAAAATAAATGAAAACTTACAGCTAATGGAGCTTTTTAACCCTTTCACCACCATGGTTTAGCCCAGACCAATTGTTACCAATGTTGATTATGGACCTGTTTACAGGGAATTGGGGGTGAAAAGGTTAACTCTACTGAACAATAGTACTGAGGGTTGTGGATTTGATTACACTTGGTAACTCTGCTTTCAAGTTTCCACATATTCCCTGTTTTCTGTTTGCAGGAAAACTCAGCATCGGCAGTTTGACGTGTGCGTACAGTTCTCTGAAAAGTATCCGACCACTCCCATCATTATAGAGTTGAAAAGTAAAACAATCCCGGAAAAACTATTGGCTGGTTTAACAAATCTCAGTGATGAGGAAGCAAAGAAACTATTAGGAAAGCAACAGGTGAGTTTCTGACACACACGTGCAAATTCATTTGATGTTTAACCCTTTCACCACCATGGTTTGACCCAAACTCATTGTTATCATTGGTGTTTATGGACCTGCTTACAGGGAGTTAGGGGTGAAGAGGTTTTGTGATACTCTGACAAGTATTAAAGTTACTGCAATGAAACCATAACAAATACCATATTTTATGTGTGACGCATGAAGCAAAAGTGTTGACCCCAAGTAATAACCTGTCTGTTGCAGTTTTGAAATGTGTCTTTTTTGACACTTTTTGATAAATTTGTACCAGGAAAAATTATTACAGATCAACACTTTCTGAACCATCTTCATGCAATTTGCACATGTTTTGTCCTGCCACGACAGAAATCATACCTATTTGTGGTTAAACCAATCTTTTGGTACTTAGAAGAAGAGTAAGCATATAAAGTTTATATATTCCTGTGTACAATTTTGTACACTGTGTGTGTTAAAGACAGGGTGGTAATCTCCATACATGAGAACCTGGGAATTTCATTTTGAGGGGAGAGGGGATTATCACCAAACTCAGGAATTGCATTTCCAGTGCGACGACCCCCTTAGCCTGAACAACTTTCATTTATAAAACTTTGTTATCCTAGGTTCTACCAGTAATGAAATTTCTGTGGCAGTTTCTGAATGACAATCCGTTCACGGTCTGCAGTGAGGAACTGAGCTACATCAAAAAGTCACTCATCACAGACAAAGATGAAATCAAAACAAAACAGAAGTCAGGTGTCATCACCATGACGATTAATCAAGATAATTATTACTTTCAACTAAAATTTACAGTCCCTGAAGACTACCCTTGTACGCAAGTTAGGTGAGTGCTGTGACTTTTAAACTTTAACCTTTGACCTGTTGATGCTTTTATAGACTTCATCAGAGAGCAAGATGAATTCAACACCCAGTTTCTTTGTTCTTTGAGTTGTGTAACAATATTTCAAGAGTATGTGAATTGAATCCATCGCTGCATAAGCGCATTTTAGATTATATGGTGCAAAAGAGTAAAAATACATTCTTTTCATCATACTTTATCAACGTTTTATATCATTGCATCTTACAGCATAGAAGAAAGAGGTAACAATTTTCCAAAGCATTTCAGTACAGTATTTATAAGCCAGGCAGTGGAGTTAGCCAGACGGCAAATTCAACCTCCCCTGAAGAAAAAACCAAAGTGAGTAAAAAGCAATTCTCTTTCCACCTGAGCATTACATTTCACAATGACTCCAAGAAATAGCAGTTTTTGTTAAGTTCGGTACTTTGGTAAATGTTACCGGGGTTCCCCAGTCATTTCACCAGGGTTACCCTTGGTATATCAATGCAGTCATACTGGTGGACAACAGAAATTTTACCAGGGTTTCCAAGTAATTTACCAGTGTTTCCCAACCTTAGCAAAAACACTGAATAGTATGCCCAGTTCTCACAGAATTTGCAGTCATGTTTTGCAAAAGTTATATATCATGTAGTCAAAATCCATCCGTAGTCTTCATGTGGCTGGTAATTTTTAACAAAATGATTCTTACAGTAGTTAGAACTTGATTTTTCAACATTTTGAAATTACAGACGTAGAAAATGAAAGTCATACAGGGTGCAGCTTGGTAAAATAAAGTATTCACTATTTCAGACCAAATTAAGGATGTCGAGCGGTATGCGCGCGTGGAATTTGTCACTTCCCATAGGATTACATGGAAATTTGCTGGAAAATCAATTTATACTAATGTCATTTTCATGAAAATTTGCACAAAGCTCAGTCTAGAGAAATAAATAATACTGATCAAATAAAATTATATGGTCACCGCGCTAAATTTTTAGATAAACAGCATCGAATTATTTCGTCCATAGAAAATGCATTGGTGAAAAACTGCTGACTCTGCATTTTTTCTCACAAATGGCAAAATTCATGGTCATTTATCTCACAAACGAGCGCGGTGACCCCTATATTTTATCACACATTTTGATAATACTTACAAAGGAGAATCCAAAAATTGACAATTTAGAGAAATGGCATTACTTTTAATTTTACGATCGTACATCCTTAATAAATTGCGTTGGGTAGCTAATGCATTTTCAAAGTCATAGTTTGGTACACCTTGTCAATATGCTGAAAAATATTGCCAAAAATTGGTGACATGGCCTTCATAACATGAAGGGAACTGGTACAGTATAAATAATTGGTTCAGTCACAGTGTCACCAATGTGACGCAATACCTATATGTTTGATTTTTTGAAAGAAAGAGTTTGTGATGATGTTTTATCATGTACATAAAAATACATTATTACATGCCTCGTATATCGAACATCGCGCGCTCCATAGGATTCAATGGTAACTCGCCGATGACGTCGCGGGCCGCATAGTCATCACTGGACTGAAAGTGAACCGGAACTATTTTCAACTTGAAAACTTTTGGATTTAAAAGTCTTGAAATTTCATGTTTTGCACAGAAAATCCGGTTTTTGGAAAATTTCGCATAAAAATTTTGATAAACCGCATAACAGTAGTTTTAATATATCAATGCGCCATTCGAGGATGAAAATTGTTCTATTTTTAACCGTTTTTCGTCTAAAATGAAAATAAAGCATTTGACTATAATTTGCCAATAAACGTAAATATTTTTGGTGCAAACTGAGTAAGAGAGGCATGTAATAAAAACATTATAGCCCAAACATGGGACTATGTACCCTCGGGGCAGGAGACCATTTGCCCTCCTTACGTCGGGCAAATGGTCACCTACCCTCGGGCACATAGTCCCATGTTTGGGCTATAATATATAATATACTACTGTGGTATCACAGCATCTCTCATATTTTTTAGTTCATCTATGTCACCCCTTCAGCCCATTTTCACACAGTATATAAGTCCGACCACACCCATTAAGACAATGGTAGTTCACCCAAGTTGGGAGATTATATCCCAAACGTTATCAACAGGTTTTGAAAATTAGGTTTAAATAGGTAATATTTTCTGTCACTTATGTCATTCTCATTTCATTTTGCAGAGATCCTCCGTTTGAACCGAAACCATCGTTAAAATTAGTAGCAGAATTTCTTGTCAAAGACTGTGTAAGACGCTACCCTAAAGAGCCTTGCCAGATTTGTAAAGAGAATGGATTTCCTCCAGATCCAAAGGTATATTTGAAAGCTCAATAAAAAGGCAGTTAACTTCTGCCTAAACCAAGTGCATGCTTCACAGGCTAACCTAAAAAAATATTACACGCACTGGGCCGCTGGGACAAGTTTTCTCTGTCATGAACAGCGCCCTCAACGGGACTAAACTATTTGGTTGTATGCCCTGTGCATGAGAGTGACCTCCTTACGTGATCTTATCAGCCCAGATTTTATAGTGCCAAAACTTTATCAATATTTTGATTTCTTGAGTTTTCATGACAAATAAATTGATTATTTACATTCAGAATTTTTGAGAGAGTTTGTAATGCACCAGATTTTATTCCAAAACTATTTTTAGAGTTATTACTGTCTTCATCAGTTTTTACGTTTGTTTCATGAACAGAGTGTTGTAACAGATGAAAGCAGTGACAGATTTTTAGAGAGAGTTTACTGTGCTCATTTATACCATCGTGGCTGTCTTGATACCTATATGAAAACACCACCATTTACAGGTAAGCATTGTAATTATTAGTCTCGAACCAGAAATTTGGAAAAACCCTGTATCCCTTCAATGTGGTTTGATATCACTTGCTTGGATATGCGACTCCCATTGTGTATCATAAATATGCTAGATTTGCGTGCTCCTTTTAAGTCTTGGAATTTGAAAGTTGTTTTGGAATGTCCTTCAAGATACTTGACAAATTAAATTTACTTCTGGAAAGTCTTTGGTAGTGTTTGTTTTAAGTTATCCAAGGACATGATTTTTTACACAATTTCTTTGTAATAAATCCTGGAAAATAGCATTGGCTTGTGACTTTGAGCATATGAATTCTGAAATTTAACATTCTTACCTAAAATGTACACAATGAAAAACACACCTAGTGTATTGTAGCCTATGCCTGAAAACTGACAAGCTGTGAAATTGGGTCTGGATATTTTCTTAAAATAGTGGTTGATCTTCACAAAAACAAGATGGTGTATAAAACAGAATCAAACAGACAATCATTGCTTTAGCGTCACTGTAATCTCATAGCTACATGTCTTTTGTCAATCTGTGATTCTTTCCGGTAGGTGGCAAACTATGCCCTGGATGTAAACAGAGGATATACCACGGTGAATGGAATATCACTCCAAAACTCGCAGAAGACAGATGGGCACATAAAGAAGCCAAGAGGAGAGAACTTGACGAAGTGGTGGACTTTCTTGAATAACAAAATTTTAAAATTCAATACAATAATATTACTTTCTTTTCAAAATACTGATTTATCTATTATTTTAGCTGACTGGTTACTTACACTGCAGGTAGTTTGGTGGTGAAATTGTCTGTAGTTCTACTGAAAGAAACATTTTCTTGCTGGCAACGTCTGCAAGCAAAGTGCAGTCTGAAGTCATTCATGAAATATGATAAGCATTCTATACGATATTGTATTGACATGAGCAATTAGTCTGCTGTGTTGAACTTCACTCTGTTCCACTGCTGATGTAGTGCTCTTCCCAGCAGATACTTACAAATGAACTTTGGTCTACAAATGCAAAGTTACTTTTTAATGTTGATTTGTAGCTGAAGCTTGAGGCTACAATAAACTTTCAGTTTGCAGTTTGATGTACCCAGTTCTTTGCTCAAAGCAACCTTTGACAAAAGTCGACCTTTGCACTTTCAATTAACATACTGGTACGGCTGATTTAGATACAGAATCTTGTAAGAGGTGATTTCAGTGAAAAGATGCCGTGTCAGCAAAACTGATGAAGCTTTCATTTTACTCAATTTTTTTGGAGCAGTCTGTTTTTATTTACTTGCTTTATTTTATGCTCACTGTTTCTACATAAGTCTTCGATCATTTGATCCAATTGCTTCAGTCACACTAGATGTGATTCTCATGAATTGATGTAAAATTATCACCGTGGACACTGCAATCCAAATAATAAAAAAAATCTGTGAATCACAAATTCTGTGAAATTATTACTCTGCACTTATGTTTTTGAATCCTGTGAATTTGATTCAAAGAGACCACCAGCTTTTAATGGTAGACTGGTATCCTGAGGTCTGTATCCCCCATGTCAGTGAAATTTAGTTATGTCTACATGTAATAGCCTGCCAAGTCAACTTACACAGACCACATGTCGGTGGACTGGAAGTCCTGAGCCGAGTACAAAGTACTTAAAGAGTGCTGTATGTAAGAAATCCTTTTTACCGACTACGCAGATGAAAAGCCCAGCAGGAAACAGGTTCAATCACATTCGTAAAGATGGTGGAATATTGGCAATGTGTTCCTCTGGAAGATTTTACTATCATGAAAATGTACACAGGTGTATATTCGGAGCATGGCAGATGTCACAATAAATTGCAATAGATTTATTACAGCAAATTTGAGTTCCTGTAATTTTTGCACTTGGCATTTTCACAATGAAAACCTAGCTTATGTTTTTGTATTCTTAAGCCAAAACAGAGTTATGTTTCTGCATCAAACAGACAGTAACTTCCTTAACCGTTTGAGCACTGTAATTTTTCTGCAAAAGTATCAGGGCAACATTTTACCAATTTTTATGAATTTTTCTGTAATTTTTTCCGTGATTTTAGACTAAATGGACATAAATTTTCATGGACTACACTTTTTGACCAAAAGTTTGGGAAAAATCTGAAAAAAATTGTCTACACATGAAAGAAATTGTTGGCCTTATATTGTATAAAGGCAACAAAAATTTACTTTGGCACTCAAAGGGTTAAACGGCCGTGCATGTCCCAAATTTTACATCAGTCTGTACGCAGGATTGGCCGATGATACTGGCTGTTACCGACTCGTGTTTACCTATGTGCAATATATTTGTGTTACACAGATGAAAGACTACTTGATTTGAAAACAGTATTAGGTGGACATACAGAACTAAATTCAGTACCATTCTAATAGACTTGACAGATTCTGTCATATGATGGAGGTCCTTCAGCGCCCTCGTTTGACCGAATCTGTCAGTCTACAGTTTTACATGTAAAGCTTATTCCAATGAGGGCTCAATCTTGTTTCAATGCCACATGAACAAGTTTAAAACTTTTAAACATATTTTTGTACTTCAGGAATGTACCACTGTATAACCATTTTCATATGTTAAAGGGAAATTTGTCGAAACTGAGCTCAAAGGCTGATTAGGCCATACGACCAATGTAAATACTGTATTCAAGGTACGATGGGGATTGGTGAAAGTTAAAACATGTTTGTCACAAAACATACATCATAAAATTTAATATTGCAGCTATATTGATGCGATGCATCTAGAAATCATGCATTAAATACATTGTAAACGAGAAAGTCGCACACGCGCAGTTTATGACCCCTCCTTTCAATTCTTTTTATTTCAAAGTCTCTATATCTCATGTCACAGTTGTACCGTACTGGATAAGCAGTACTAGGTACCATTGGTCATATCTGCAGAAACACAAGTTCATCGACTTTCAACATTTTATGTAAGTGTAAGATTTCAGTCGAAGGTCTGAATGTATCACCAACCAGAATGCCATTTATTCATATCAGATTTATAATAATTGGCCGTGTCCCTTCTATAGCAGTAGAGGAGGAGAAAAACATACCAATAGATATCACCATAGTTTTAAATACTCCGTATGGAGTTGCAACCCTCTATCGCAGGTTCAGTTTAGCCAACTTTCCAGATTTTGTATGTTACAGAAATGGAAAATGTCTGTGATGCTATCATGCTGTAAGCCCTAGTGAGTAGAAATGTCGGCCTGGATTTTAATTTTGAAATAATGATAAAAGTGTTAGTTGAAATAAATATAACACTAAAACAAAATGTTCTCTTTTTTGTTGCTTACTGTAAAAACAAAGACATAGATTTCTCTTAGCCTATCATCTTTGAAAAATAAAATTATTTTACAGTAAAATATTTAAACTGAGTTCAAAGAAACTATCATTTCTTTGTATGGTAACTGAATGTAAAAATATGGCAATTTTTTTCGGTATTCTGTAGGATGAATTAGCTTTTAAGTACACATGTAAAAATGATGGAAACTTCATTTTCTGTGTACTTTAATGTCAGTCAAGAATTGTGCAAGTTGGAGGGTCTGTATATCTCATGCCAGATCAATATTCTGCCCTAGATTCATTTGTCAAAAGAAATAATTTGCCAAATTTTGTGTCACAGACAGCCAACCACACATTGTCAGACATCCAACTACATGAATTGAGAAAACCCAAAATTCTGCAGGTAGGCTAAACGTGAGAAACCTGATGTTTTTCAAGGGATTTCAAGAATTGAAGTGAATTCTTTCTCAGATGACACTATTACAAGCATCTGTTGGCACATCACAACTGAAAGACAACCATTCATTTTGGATAAATTCAAACTTTATTCTTGAATTCAACTGCCCGGTGCTGTAACAATTCTATTTTCAGACAATCACATACTCTGTGATATAAACATTTTCCCTGCAATGTTGGAAAAGAAACAAGAATCATTGCACAGTCTTTCCATCACTATTTTTACAAGTTACATATTTAAAATATTTAAGACTTAAAAAAAAAAGATTTGCCTAAAAATTGTCTATGATTTCTTCTTTTTCTTTTTTTTCTTTTTCTTTGTTCCCCCGACAACCTGAGAATCACTCTGTTCAGTATTAGCTGCTTCAGTCTCCATGGTAACATCTTCCACAGCAACGGCGCCATCTTCTTCCATCACAGCTGAAGCTTGGCTAGAGGTTGAATTGACCGCCATGTCGACTACTACAAGCTCCCTGTTTCCAAAATGATTTGCAACTGAGAACAGAAAACAGACAATCCTCACATTTACAACAATAACAGTGTTCTCCACAGCTTAGAATATCAGAGGGGCAGCCAATTTACATAACACTAAACAATTTGCATATTCTTTTGTTGTGAAAACCTATTCTTCTATTAATGATTATTAACATATCAATAGAATGCTTCAGAAAGAGAGGGGTGACCTACCTTACCCTCAAAGTCCCCTTGTGGAGAACCCTGAATAAAACATATCCTCTAAATCTTCAGATGAGGTTACAAAAGATTCTTGAAAATTAATGCCCTGCAGTTACATTATCTCCCTTGCCTTACCTACACCCTTCAAAAATTTCACGTATATATATATATATAATATATATATATATATATATATATATATATATATATATAATATATATATATATATATATATATATATAATATATATATATATATATATATATAAATAGTCAGGACAAATTCTGGTAACTGCTTCACTTCACCACAAACTGATTCAATGGCTCAGTGGAAGAATGATCGAACTAATTATTCTTTGGTTACAAATGATAGGTATTACATGAATGAATAAAATATTGTGGTGGACATTTGTGACAACTGAGCCATTGAATGAGTTTGTTGATATTTTTATTCACAATTGCAAATCTATCATTTGATTCAAGAAGAAAACTGGGAAAATGAATGTGCATATCAGCCTTTCATGCAATATCACAGTAGAAATGTCAACCCCTGGCATTACAAGGTTTTGAAGACAATTTTCCTTTCGCTCAAAAGGAGGACTTTTGGCACCAGGACATCAATGTAAAGAAGGTCACACTTTAGAACACTGCTGTGTAAAAAACTAAAGTGATGAAAGGTTTAAAACAAACATGATACTTACAACTTTTGAATACTGTTTTAATTTACAAATCATTACTTGTTTCAGAACCTTATGCATATCTTTCACAACCAAATATTGATATTTCAATATTACTCAGATCTGTTTCTGGTTAGCACTTACCTGCGGTATATGCCATGATATCAAACACTCTCAATCCTTCCTTCTCTCCTCCTGTTGCCATGACGGCTGCTTCATCAGGACAGCAATGGACGCAAGTGAGGGCTCCCATCTTGAAGTCTTTTGAGAGCACACATTCAGGTTTGTTGTTCTAGATTGAAATAAAAGTTACGAAAATACAATTAAACAGAATACAGTACCCTTTGACATATAATCTTCTTTTCACTCCTTTAACTTTTTGAACTTGTCAAGTTATGCCACTGCACTGAAGGTGAGAGTTCATAGGTCAAAGGTTGAACAAACTGCGTACCATAGATGTGAAAGTAAAGTAAACACGTGTTCTGGGATTCCTGGCATATAAAATACAACCAAAATGCCCATGTATTGCATGTATTGTATTGGAACAGACAAGTCTCTGTCATGTGGTACTACTAAGACACAACAACATTTAAAAGTAATACCTGGGAGTTTCTGTACACATTTACATATCGACATGATAATATAATTTCCCAAATTTGGAAAACACTTAATTTCTTACCTGGATATCCCAGACTTTGACATTTTTATCAGCAGATGTTGTTACCAGGCAACCAGGAATTTGACTGCTGAGAGCAAGGCCAGTCACAGCCTCTGAATGTGCAGATAATGTAAATATTGCCTGTTGTTGTCTCACGTCCATGTAATATACATAACCCTTATCTGTACTGGCCTACAGCATAAAAGAATTATAGATTTGATTAGTTTTAATTAATTTGCGGCAAAAACAAGTCATCGTTGATGATGTAGGGCATGCTGATAATGTTATCTGTAGTTGCTGAAAATCATATTTAGCCTGATTAAGAAAGGCACTTTAGTTTCAAGTCATTGATAGGAGGCAAATGGTACACTGCAGTGAATTTTTTATTTTGTAAAGATAGACAGACAGACAGATGACTGATGGACAAACAGACACACAGACAGCAAGTGAGATGAACTGACAGACAATGGGTGAAGGTGTGACTCACCAGGAAATTGTACGGTGAAAAGTGATTCCACAACACCCTTTCAATCTCTCCATTGAACGACCAGTTCATGTGGGCTTGGTCAGCTTTCCTACAATCAAACACTTTTACATTCCTGAAAAAAAAAGTCAAAAGTTTGTTACTGAACACCTTTCAAAGCTCTCAAACTGGACAACTCAAGTAGTGAAGGGGTACATTATATGCTGTGAAGTAGTAAGTTGGCAGATTTTACTTGTCTTGTCAAGTCATATTTTGCAGGAGACATTTTCTTGAGGTTTTGCACAGTATCTTTGTTTCAATGTTTGAACTTAGAGCTTTCTTGCTTATTCTTTTATGTGAGCTGGTTCTGTAAACAACAACAACAACAACAACAACAACAACAGAGACAATATAACTAACCGTGAAAACACCATGACTTACTTATCAAAAGCCCCTGTAAGCAGTGATTGTGCTTCAAATGGATGCCATTCCAGTGTTTGTACCTGAATCAGAAAACATCAAAGATGTTCATACTTGCTAGAGATGAAGGAAAATTGGAGATAAAAATACAACAGTACATATTTTATAGTATGTCACATGACACAACTTTCATCAATCAGCGATTCAAACTGCAATAAAGAGATCAAAGTTTGCTGAGTGGACATATTGACAGGATAAGCATGTGAGAAATTTACGAAAGGAAGCATAACACAGGTACAATACAATTCACAATGATTTCCCGTATGTAGGCTTTCAGTAAACCAATTACAAATGATGACAATTTCCAACAAACTAACAACTGATCCACTTTAATATTCTTCCACAATTATATATTAATTTTTTGTAAAATATTTTTCAATATATTTCAAACATAGTCTTTCCCGTTGATTGAACATAACAATCAACCCACTACAAAGGCAAGCCAAGTGTTGCAAAATTCAAAAAACACATTTGTGTGTTCTAAGTTTTCATTTTTGTGTTCTAAAAATTTATGTTTATGTTCATAAAACCATGTTTATGTTCTTAAAATGTATGTTTATATTCTTAAAATTTATGTTTATGTTCATAAAACCATGTTTATGTTTTTAAAATGTATGTTTATATTCTTAAATTGTATATTCATGTTCATAAAACCCATGTTTATGTTCTTAAAATTTATGTTTATATTCTTAAATTGTATGTTTATGTTCATAAAAACCATGTTTAGCTTCTTAAAATGTATGTTTATGTTCTTAAATTGTATGTTTATGTTCATAAAAACCATGTTTATGTTCTTAAAATGTATGTTTATATTCTTAAATCGTATGTTCATGTTCATAAAACCCATGATTATGTTCTTAAAATGTGTGTTTATATTCTTAAATTGTATGTTCATGTTCATAAAAACCATGTTCATGTTCTATAAATGTATGTTTATATTCTTAAATTGTACGTTTATGTTCATAAAAACCATGTTTATGTTCTTAAAATGTATGTTTATGTTCATAAAAACCATGTTTATGTTCTTAAAATGTATGTTTATATTCTTAAATTGTATGTTCATGTTCATAAAACCCATGATTATGTTCTTAAAATGTGTGTTTATATTCTTAAATTGTATGTTTATGTTCATAAAAACCATGTTTATGTTCTTAAATTGTATGTTTATGTTCATAAAAACCATGCTGTTATTCAACCTTTCACGCTTATGTTCATGAAGGTCATTTGTTTGTTCATTGAACAAATTTTATGTTCATTAAAACACTGCTTATGTCCATGTTTAAAAGCAAAGCTTAGCACATCGTGGATCTCGGACAAGTAAGGCGTGCTCGAAAACGGAATTCGATCACAAGTTTGTACTAAATATCGGCTGTTCTCGGCAGAGAAACTGCACGCTCTCATTCGGAGGCGCAACCAGCGGTTTAACGTTATAAATGTCTACGCACTTTCGAAGTCCGAAGTCAAAGACTCCGGGCTGTGGGAGGCACTCTGATCCGATGTAGAGATGGGTCTGTCACTAGTGAGGGGAGGACCGCACAACAAAATACCTTATAAATACGATAACGTAAAAGATCGACCAAATACCTTCAACTGCCCGATGCAGATAGCCTATCAAAGATACGTTTTCCATTTGACAACTCGCAGGTCATATTTCACTGCATCTAAAAGTCGCGGGTCGCTCATTTTTGAAACTCTCAGGACGCAGGTCACATGTGTAACCTCCATAAATGTAATAATCTCCATAAATGTAATATCAACCATAATTGTAATAAAGTGCATCCACAAATGTAATATCACCCATAAATGTAACAAAATTCAACCATAAATGTAATAAAAACATCAACCACAATTGTAATAAATGGTAACCATAAATGTAATAAAAAAATCACCCATAAATGTAATACTTGTCAACCATAAATGTAATAAATCTATTTTATCGTTGCAATTGATGAATTAGCCCTTAAATATTGATCTATGTTTTGTCTCGCCTTTTTCTGATTATGTTCTCAAAGTATTCTATTCTGTGTTTCGGAAAGGAAACCTGGTTTCAGGAAAGTATGCAATAACATTACACTAGTCTTATTAAAGTTATTATTTACTCAGGGCATTGATAAACAAATGATCACATACGCAAGTTCAAGTTTATTACATTTATGGTTGAGTTTTATTACATTTATGGGTAATTTGTTTATTACATTTGTGGTTGCGGGTTGTTACATTAATGGTTGACTGTTTTATTACATTTATGGTTGATTTTATTACAATTGTGGTTGATATTACATTTGTGGAGATTATTACATTATGGAGGTTACAGCATGTCGTGAAGACCGGAAGACCGGTCACCACTATAGCTCTGTGTACGATGCATGCTGTGTACGGTCTTTTATGTTATCACAATTAGGTCTGTTTTTGTTCGGTCGTCTTCTCACTAGTAACGGACCATTCTCTACATCAGATTTTAATGAGAGTGCCTCCCACAGTCACAACAGCCCTAAGTCTTTGACTTTGGACTGCCAAAATGCCATAGGCAAACCGCTGGTTTTGCCCCGAGTCAGAGAGCGTGCAGCACAATCACCTTTGGTCGGAATATTCCACTCGGCGTCTATGCCCTCATAGACGTGTGTACATATGCCTGAGAAGGAGATGTCCCGGGGGGGGGTAACTCCCATAGATGGCTATACGGGGAGGGTCCGCGCGAAAGGGGTCGTTTTTTTGCACTGTCTGGTATCAGAAAGGGTATACTTTTCACGAGGTGTTGGTATGAGAAAGGGTCCGGTTTTAAACACAAACTGACATTTGTTAAAAAATCATGCTGTCAACACTGGAAACCCATGTATCTACATCCCAGATCTACCATCAATATTTCCGATCTGTCGGTTTGACTGTTGGTACCCCTGGTACGCAAGGCGGGTGAGTCGTATGTGTATACGTATGGTATTGTATGTTGGCGGGGTAGCGTGAGTTGTTATGCGGGTCAAAGGTCAACCCCACGCTACCCCGCCAAGAGAAAGCTGCGTTTCAACAATTAGGTATCAGAAAGGGTAGGTTTTTTCGCTCAAAACTGGTATCACAACAGTTTGGGTTTCCATGTTCGTGCGGAGCCCCCCCGTACTATTAGCCATGGAGTTACCCCCCCGGGGGAGATGTACACACGTCTATGGAGGCATAGACGCTGAGCGGAATAGACCGACCATAGGTGACTGTAGGTGTGCGTGCAGTTTCTCCGCCGAGAACAGCCGATATTTAGTAACCACACAGCCCTGAGTCTTTGACTTTGGACTTCGAAAGTGCGTAGACATTTATATCGTTAAACCGCTGGTTGCGCCTCCGAATGAGAGCGTGCAGTTTCTCTGCCGAGAAACAGGCGATATTTAGTAAAAACTTGTGATCGATCTTCGTTTTCGAGCATGCTCTACTTGTCTAGATCCACGATGTGCTAAGCTTTGCTTTTAAACACATGTAAAACCCACGTTTCTCGCTGTATGCGGTGTAACTGTTCGGTCCGCGCCATAGCTGTGTCGTGCTGCTAACTCCAGAGCGCCCTCAGTGTTAACAGGGAGATATGGACATAAGCAGTGTTTTAATGAACATTAAATTTGTTCAATGAACAAACAAATGACCTTCATGAACATAAGCATAAAAGGTTGAATAACAGCATGGTTTTTATGAACATAAACATACAATTTAAGAATATAAACATGGTTTTTATGAACATGAACATACAATTTAAGAACATAAACATGGTTTTTATGAACATAAACGTACAATTTAAGAATATAAACATACATTTTAAGAACATGAACATGGTTTTTATGAACATGAATATACATTTTAAGAACATAAACATGATTTTTATGAACATAAACATACAATTTAAGAATATAAACATACATTTTAAGAACATAAACATGGTTTTTATGAACATGAACATACAATTTAAGAACATAAACATACATTTTAAGCACTTAAACATGGTTTTTATGAACATGAACATACAATTTAAGAATACAAACATGTTTTTATGAACATAAACATAAATTTTAGAACACAAACATGAAAACTTAGAACACACATATGTGTTTTTGAATTTTGCAACACTTGGCTTGCCATACACTACAAATGAAATCCATTCAAGAAATTACAGGAAGGTTGAGTTTTCTCTGCTGGACTGAGCTATGTCATCTATGAAAAAATTTCCCAGCATGCAGTTCAACCATACAGAAAGTTGCTATGCAATATTGACTGCAGAGAACATGATATTTAGGAATTCAATATTGCTAAGTAGCCATACCTTGTCAGTGTGTTGTTTGAGAACTGAAACTGTTTTGCCTTGTGACAAATCCCACAATGCAACAGTGTGATCAGCTGACGCACTGGCTAGTACATTCCTTGCATGTCTGTTCCAAGACAGATCCAACACTGCGTCTTTGTGACTGTCAACTTTCTCTTTTGATTTCTGAAAGCAAAAAGTAGATCTGGTGAGTTTAAAATATTTACTCCACTGTTTCTGTGTGTTCAAAATACTTTTGAATTATGAATGTGAACACCACAAATCAGTGACGACAGGATAAAGAAAACCAAGAAACAGTAACAGATGAATATATCAATATATATATATAAAACAAAAAATATAAAACAGTAAAAATACTAAACAATCACAAATTTGCCACTACAGATCCATCAAAAATGTTTGACAACAAAAATCACATGTATGTCGTTCCTGGGAAAGAGGGCGTGATTTGACATGTACCAGTACACAGTACTAGAGATTTCCCACAATACATCATGATTTGTACCAACGTAGATTCCCCTGTGAAGTCTACCATGTCTCCCATGTGTAGACAAATTCCTGGACCACTTGTAAAAATTCTGAGAACGTACTTTTAAAAACACCTTTCTTCTCAATTCCCATTTTAAAGGATTAAGAAATTGTGCTTGATTGAGAGAAGAGAAAGGATTTTTGTAAATTTTCCACTGATTGTGTCCTCAGCCATACATAATAAAGTGATGGAAAGTAGGGAGACTAGTTGCACCTGTTTTATGAAACAAAAGGATATTGATTTTTTCCAAATAGAAAAGACAAAAGAAATTTACATGCTAACTATTTTCAGAGAATGACCCCTTCAGTTGGTAATTACTTGCTTCCCAAAACTGTGACATTTGTAGTACCTAAAGAATGTGACTTTTATGGTTATTTAATGGTTTCTTTGAAATTTAGACTACAATATTTCAACGTACTTTAATAAAATATAATTAATCAATTATCGTGAGACTTCACATTATTGCTTTTATACAGAACTGAAAAAGTTATAAGAAAACTAACGTCGTTGGTACAAATCGAACAGCATTGTGGGTAATTTATTGTACTGTAGCAGTACCTTTGATTTTACACAATGCCAATATACATGTAGCTGAATGAGTATGAGTAGGCAGTTGACTCAGTGAGCTGATAAAATGTATTATTGGACCTCCACGCCTCCAGGCAACAGGAAATGGGAATGAAAGGGCTGATATTACATGATATTTGCCCTGTTACCTTTTTCTTTTTCTTCATCTGGTATTCACCCAGTGTAAATGCCGGCTCCACAGAGTCTACAAGATCTAAATCCCAAATTTCAATCACAGGTGTCATGTTACCTACGGCAACAAAATTGCCTGAAAAGACAAAAAAGTACAGATTGCGAGCTGCATAATACATACACAGAATCAGTCTGCACGATAACCCGGCTTTTGAGGTGTGGCCGGTACCATTGATTTGATTGGGTATTGTAGGGTGATTGGCATGTGTGACATCATGTCAGAAACCATTTTCTTTCATGGGTGGGTTCAATCACTAAGGTATAAATAACAATTGATATTTGTTATCACATGAAGATATTTTACAATAATTTGATATTATTTGTAATTGATTTAATTAAAATAACTATTTTCTTGATGATTTGAAGACGTTGAGAACCTCAGTATGCACGTGTTCTATGACAGTTAAATTTCCCACCCTGCGCATAAATGGTTGACACTTCGCGAGAGTTGACCGAACATCAAAACATTAGAACAAGAAACTCACACGGTTCTTAAAGTTACGGATCAAATTTAAAGCTAATTATCTTTCTAGAGTAGAAATGAAGATAGGTACAAAATGGCTTTGCTGGAACGAAACTAGATTGAAAGGTCTAAATATAGCGATCACAAACTTCCCGACCGGTCCAACTACCCGTCGACTGCATGCCGTCACAGTCCCTTCACATGGAGGGACTGTGATGCCGTATTGTCAAGATTCGATGTCTAAACACCAAAGAGCTGCTGTTTAGCCCCTGCTGATGTGTACCAGCCCCCAAAGAGTACTCCCACATTTATAGAAAGCTACAAACTATATGCGTCTGTTTTTACTCACAATGACTGAATCCTGTCTCAAGGCTGTCATCAATATAATTTCCTGACGGGCAGTGTGTGAATACCGGGATACGATCATCGTTGCATGGGCATACCACAGATGATCGTTGACACTAGTTGGAAAATCGACCGCTAGGACTATTATTTTGTTTGGTTTTACAGAGAGTAATGGGCTGTGGTACAGAGATATCGACTAATTACACACATTGGAAGGTAAATTGCCTGTCGGGCAGTGACGGGCAGCAGTATGACCCTTTGATCGAACACTTGCAACACTGCCTGCGATCGCAGACGTAGACCAGTTGTGAGATCGACAGAAATTTTAGTTGTTGGGATTTTTTCAACAAATACGGGCGACCAAAAGTTTACCTCTGAATGCAGTTGTAATTAGCAACCTCTACTACAGAAAATGTACTCATACGCTGACGAGTTATTCCGTATTGTGCAAGTTTCAGAAGTTTCGTGTATTTCGAGTGGCTCGCCGTGGAATGAGCATGCACAAGCGAGTAATACACGACAGCTCATTATGCATGACCTCATTATGTCTAGCCTCTCAACCAATAGGCGCAGCTTTGAGATGTCATGTGATACTATTCATGAGCATTTGTTTACAACATATGCGATTTTCCCGCCACGTCGTTAGCCTGGGTTTTTTGATTATCTACGCCTATTTTACCTTATTAAGGCATAGCTGATGAGTCATACTTTGAGGGCAATAATAATCAGCTAAGCTGCATTCAAGAAACTGGTAAGGGATTGGCTAGTACCGCTTCGCGCCCTTACGACTTGGATTGACATGTGTCAATCAATGGTTTTCACTGCAAGTTACTCGAAATCGTGTCAATCAGAGCAATTACCGACGAGGGGGCAAGCCCCCGATGAGTAATATGAAGCTGTATGTTGCCAGGAGTAAACCATTGCCGATTGGAGAGGTTTGCATTAGTCTGACGGTACTTAGGTGGAACATAATCGGCTTGAAAATTTTAGGGTTTTTTATTGTTTCGCTAAAAAGTTAACAGTGCTGAGAACACATTTTAATGAACCACAGTAACAATTAATCATTTTTAAACAATTAGTAATACCTAAAGGCCTATTTTTTCATACTAGATTGTCTACATGATTTTTAGACCAAAAATTACAAAGTTTCAAAGAGAGGTCCTGTCAACCCCATAGAAAATGTACCCTCCATTTCTTCGTGCAGTGAGGTCACCAGCCGAGCGGGAGGGACTTTAGCACACGTTTACTGTATTGTGGAAGCTATGCTAAAAGTGACACTTGTAGCCTTTTTCAAGCAGCGTCGTGCTCAACAGCAGGATTATGCCACAAAATTGACAAAATTTTCATATTTTTGCCGTATATTCACACACGTGAATTCGCTCCATTTCTGCCGACGATGGCGTGCCTAGTGAACCAGATGACTTTATTTTACGTTACATTGACAATGGGGTGCGTTTAATCGGCATAGTTTGGCGATTGTGTCTTTAGACCAAAAATTACAAATTTTGAAAGTTAAGTTCGTTCAAAATCAAGTCATTTTAGCTATCCGATTGAAAAGTGATGAAATTATATTTTAAAATATGTATATTGCCAAAATATTTGTCGACAATATTCTTCAGACCTATAGCCGACACTTACCATCTCAAAAACAGTGAAAATATATCTCAGTTTATGAGAAAACCACGTCTTTATTTTGGCGATATTGCTTGCTTTTGTTTACGTTCAATGACGCCACTGAAAGACGCCATTCTTGCCTATATTACCCGTCATGCAATGGTACCGGAAAAGCCCGGTCATCGTGCAGACTGAATGAAATATGTTACAGCTTTTACAATAATTTTGTCATTATTTTGAACTTGGGATACTTTGTGACATTGTTGTATGACGACAACAAATTTACATGACACCTGGATCTGATACACTTATTATTCAAATGAAGCACAGGACAAAATGCCCATGTATTGTATAATTTGTTGACACAGCTTTTGTTCATATAAACTCCAATGCTACTATTGACGGCTGAACAGTAGCCCAGACTAGAATTTACTTGTCAACAATAACTTCCTATACAGTACACATGGTGTTGTATTTGCAATGTTGATACTCTTTAACAGAAAAAAAATTTAAATATTGTCGAGAGTTACATCTTTTGTTCCTATGACAACACTGAATATTCAAAAGACACAGTGCAAGGTTTTAGCTGAGGATTAAAAACTGAACTTTTTGATTTCATAGTTTGAACCTGAAGCAGCTTTACACTGAAGCAGTTATACCATACCTGGTTTGTCCTCTCCGGGGTCAAAGTTCAACCACTCTAGAGCCAATGGGAATGCAGATAGCATGATATCATGATGGCAATACAAAATGTCATCAGCTTCATTGTAAACTGAAATCATAAAACAAGGGTCATGGAATCCTTATTAATATAAGGTGAATGTCAGCATTGGACTAAAACCTAAGCAGTAAGAGGAGTTTTAGGATTAGAAGTGATGAATGAGATTTTTTGAAGCAAACTTGTAATATTGAAACTGCTTTTTTATGTTTGAAACTTCTGTGATAAGTATTGACTTGATGTGTCGGCTATGTATATGTTCATGAGATGACCTGTACAAAACATGTGACATCAACACAGATTAGAACTCTACCAGACAGAAAATTCTGATAAGGGACGATTCAAAATGTGTGTCTCTTTTCTGAGAACTATGCTTCTATACAAGCCCAGCGTTTTCATCCATGCATGCAGTAACAGGGATTAAGGTAAAATGCACCTCGGGAACAGATATTTTGACTCTCAAACTTTTACCATCTTCTTTTGACCTACAACTTGTGGGTACTCATTTTGAAGTAGTAGCTGTCTGAACATACCAAATATTTCCAAGTTGCTGCATTCTTCTTCTGCTTTTCCAACCAAAATTAAATTATCTGAAGGTTTAATTTTGAAATCTTCAATATCCTCTTCATCCTGTAAGTTACAGTAGAAAATTGAAACAAACTGTACAACTATTGTATACGTCAGCTTGTCAACCAATGCTGAGTGATATTGAACATGTGCTAAGTAAGAGGACGGTAGTTCTGGGTGTGAAAGGTGAATCTAGACACTTTATTCCTGTTGAACTCAAGACTCTTCGAGATTTTTCCTGAATAGACTTCGAGAAATTCGCTTTCTTTGACAACGCCACTTCCATGGCTTCTGGTGGTCTTTTATTTCTTATTCTGTCTGTACTAGCTGATAAGCTCGTTCAGAAGTACCACAATTCTACACACATATACACAAATGACTTGCAAACTGAGGAAGAACAGGATCATAAGATGAATTATTTCGAGCCTAATCCCTTCATTTTGGGGTAAATGTGATAAGTTACCAGAAAGTCAGACATGAAAGGATTAAGGGGAGCAGAATATCAAAGAGGACTAGTATGGATTTTAGAGTACAAAATAATGACAATATCATCTTTTAATCTACCATACCTCATCTTTGATTGTAATGTATGGATCATCATCTTCATCTGCATACATAGTTAGTCCAGCTAGGGAGTCCACCAGATTCTTGCTGCCACCATCTAGGATAGTGCAAATACATTCTTAGTGGCTTGGTCACAAAAAATTGAAATGATAATCGTGTAAGCCACTGTTCGAATTACACCAGCTTTTGTATTGGTTTTCTCACTTTCTTTGCAGAATAACATTTTCAAAGTGTCGTTAAGGTAGTAGGTGCATTGAAATTCAAGGCCTTAAACTTTTGCTAAAACTTCCCGTTAAAAAACTTTGCACCATTCCCTTTTGAATAAAAGTCAGGGGGCGCTGTGCAAAATTTGGTACCAAAGTTACAGATAATGAAGGTTACCCCTTTCACCACAATAGTTTGACCCAAACCTATTGTCATAAATGGTGAGTGTGGATTTGCTTACATGATATTGAGGGTGAACAGGTTAAATAACTTACCCATGTCAGGCTCATCATCATAATGATCTAAGTCATACTCAGCAAGTTCATCATCAACATTGCTTCCTCCTACAGCGCCACCATTCTCAGCACCAACATCTTGATCTTCAGCTTCCGCATCATCAAGTTGCTCTTTTGCCTCCTTGATGAGTTTCTCAAGCTGTTCTTTGTCAAGTTTTACTTTCTCAGGCTCTTCCTTGGCTGCTCCCTTTGTCACCCAGGCAACGCACGACACAACTGATCTGACCATTTCCAAACCCTCTGACTAATTTACAAATTTCTTGATCTTCAATATGTGTTCACCACAGATGGGGTAAAACAGGTGTCTCTTGAATTGTAAGACAGACTGCATAAGAACTGGGGAAAAACATAAATATAACACTGTTAAGGTAGAACGCACCTCGGGACAGACATTCCGGACTCTCAAACTTTTACAATTCTCTTCTGATATACCACATGTGGGGGTCATTTTAAAGCTCTTGGAGAAAGAAAACTTTTCACCAGCTTAGTTTTTCGAAATTCGAAAATTTTTATTTTTCCTCATAGAGTTAACACAGGGATGGCGGCCATTTTGAATTTCTGATATCAGTAAATCTTGGGTAAATTGTTTCTCTAGTACCAAAATTTGCACAGTGACCCCCTATTTTTATTCTTGATTTTGAAAAAGAATGATTGAAAGATTCCTTGAGGAAAATTAGAGCAAAAGTTTAAGTCTTTCACCTTCGAGGTGCATACTACCTTAACATTAGTGATTATGCATTACTTATTAAATTATACATATGGTGAAGCGCAAAATGGTGTTACGGATGAATCCCCTGTCAACCTCTACTTGTGGATGTGTGTCATTGTTATCATGTTGCTAAGTCAACCAACATCTCCTGCTATATATGAGGCTGGAGATCACAGTACAGGTAGTATCTTTAAACTGCTATGATGTATAGTGGATCTGTTGTGTGCACAACCATCAGCCTACCTATACTTTAACAATCAATTGGTTGTCAAGGTTATCATAGTACCTGCTGTGCAGCAGGGGCCACGGTTTAATGGCTCTGTTGATAACATTCCTGCATATGCAGATATGTGTTGGCCAGGTCTAGCTGCATTACCGTAGCTCGAGGTTTTGCCTGGGTATTTGGGTTGGACGGCAAAACCAGATACCCAGGCAAAACCTCGAGCTACAGTACTGTAGCTAGGCCAGGTCAGGTCCACAGTAGAAATGGATTCCTTATGTATGGGAAAACATTCCTGCTCGGTTTCAATTGAACACATAAGAACTCTCTCGAAATCTTTAATTTCAATTTATAAACTGTTAATTTTTTTGGAAAAGGGACAGGTAAATGCCAATATAATGAGTGTCGATAAATTTAAAGGAAAATACAGAAGCCATGCATAATAATACAATCGCGAAGACTCTGGCTGGCCGATTTTGCCACATATGATGACATAAAGTCTGATGATAAACAGAGTTGTTTCGCCTACAGCACCAAGGTTTATTACGTTTATCGCTTAAGTTATTGTTTATATTTTAACAAGTCATCGTGCATGATTTAATTTAACCTCTCACTTACGTTTGGAAAACTCACATGGATATCTTCATTCGGTTTTATCCATCAACGCACGAAATGCACATGTTGCATGGTGAACTTTCGACCCGGTAGTGTTAAAGTAGTCATAAGCATTGTGGGTAATAATAAAAGAGAGCGCCGGCTTCATATAAGATAATGTCAAAAACCTATTGTGAATCTTTTCAACCCTTTATAAAGAAATTGATGCCTTCACATAAATGTAATTTACTCCTTCAAAGTTAATTCGGTCAAATTTAGTTGAAAGGGACTATGGACAACAAAAAATTTGTGACGTAATTTATGCACACGTAGACTTTCCCTTCGCCATTTATACCACGTGATATTCTGCTGACGTCACCGAGGTATTATAGCAGTCTAAAACGGTGTAAGTACCGTGGTACTTTTTGGGTCAATGGAGCGCCCACTTGCGTTGACCTCGCGTAGTTTCTGCAGATTGGGTATGACTATATGGTTGCTTCGATGTTGTGTACGGTGTGAGATCAGGTAGCTAGCTAGCAGAACGTGTATGAACATTCCAAAATCATCGACAGTATAAGCTAGAGATTGCAGAAAAGGTCAGTTTGACTTTACAATAAGATAAAAGAGATGTAATGTTGTCACCTCACGTAAATTGCGACACTCCCCCAACACAACCAGCAAAGGGAGTGGTAGGCAGCAATGTCTGACCGCAGCAATGTCTGACCTTTCATTTTAAACCTTCCCTAAACAACGGAGTATTATCGATTTACTCATCGTGCTCTGTTTACAAATTACATCGGACAACAGAACGAATACAATTAATAAGCTTTTCGAAACAGATGTAGTACCCTGTACAAATCGGTAAAGTATATGGGGTCCACCATTGATTTTATTCAAGGTGTTATTCCAGGTGGTACTGGTACCACCCCGATGGCATTGGTATCAGAACATGGCACACCGTGTTACTAGCCCTGCGTACATGTCTTTACCACCATGGTGGTACCTTATACCTCCTGGTGAGGTATAGAGTACCACCATTGATTTTATACATGGTGGTATCTATACCTACTGGTATGGCATGGGTATGTACCACCATTAATTTTATACATGGTGGAATACTGTACCTACTATTAAGGTACAACGTAAAGGTACCACCATTGATTTTATACATGGTGGTACCTATACCTAATGGTATGGCATGGGTATGTACCACCATTAATTTTATACATGATGGAATACTGAAGGTACGACGTATAGAGTACCACCATTGATTTATACATGGTTGTACCTTATACCTACTGGTATGGCATGGGTATATACCGCCATTAATTTTATACATGGTGGAATACTATAAGGTACGACATATAGGGTACATTCGTTGATTTATACATGGTGGTACCTTATACCTACTGGTATGGCATGGGTATGTAACACCATTAATTTTATACATGGTGGAATACTATAAGGTACGACATATAGGGTACATTCGTTGATTTATACATGGTGGTACCTTATACCTACTGGTATGGCATGGGTATGTAACACCATTAATTTTATACATGGTGGAATACTATAATGTATGACGTATAGGGTACAACCGTCGATTTATACATGGTACGTGGTACCTTATACCTACTGAAATGGCATGGGTATGTACCACCATTAATTTTATTCATGGTGGTACCCTATACCTCCTGGTGAGGTATAGAGTACCACAATTGATTTATACATGGTTGTACCTTATACCTACTGGTATGGCATGGGTATATACCACCATTAATTTTATACATGGTGGAATACGACATATAGGGTACAACCGTTGATTTATACATGGTGGTACCTTATACCTACTGGTATGGCATGGGTATGTACCACCATTAATTTTATTTATGGTGGTACCCTATACCTCTTGGTGAGGTATAAAGTACCACCATTGATTTTATACATTGTGGTACCTATACCTACTGGTATGGCATGGGTATATACCACCATTAATTTTATACATGGTGGTACCTTATACCTCCTGGTGAGGTATAGAGTACCACCATTGATTTTATAAAAGGTGGTACCCTATATGTAAGAGTAAGTTCTAGGGTACCACTATGATTTCATTCATGGTGGTACCTATACCTACTGGTATGGCATGGGTATGTACCACCATTAATTTTATACATGGTGGAATACTGTACCTACTAATAAGGTACGACGTATAGGGTACCACCATTGATTTTATACATGGTTACTATACTATGGTATGCATGGATTACTACATAATTTATGGCATGGTATATATACTACCATTAATTTTATACATGGTGGTACCTTATACCTCCTGGTGAGGTATAGAGTACAACCATTGATTTTATACATGGTGGTACCTATACCTACTGGTATGGCATGGGTATGTACCACCATTAATTTTATACATGATGGAACACTGTACATACTATTAAGGTACGAGGTATAGAGTACCACCATTGATTTATACATGGTTGTAGCTTATACCTACTGGTATGGCATGGGTATATACCACCATTAATTTTAAACATGGTGGAATACTGTATCTACTAATAGGATGCGTATAGAGTACCACCATTGATTTATATATGGTGGTACCTTATACCTACTGGTACGGCATGGGTATGTACCACCATTAATTTTTTACATGGTGGTACCCTATACCTCCTGGTGAGGTATAGAGTACCACCATTAATTTTATACATGGTGGTACCTCATACCTCTTGGTGAGGTATAGAGTACCACCATTAATTTTATACATGGTGGTACCCTATACCTCTTGGTGAGGTATAGAGTACCACCATTGATTTTATACATGGTGGTACCCTATACCTCCTGGTGAGGTATAGAGTACCACCATTAATTTTATACATGGTGGTACCCTATACCTCTTGGTGAGGTATAGAGTACCACCATTGATTTTATACATTGTGGTACCTATACCTACTGGTATGGCATGGGTAATTGTACCACCATTAATTTTATACATGGTGGAATACTGTACCTACTAATAAGGTATGATGTATAGGGTACCACCATTGATTTATACATGGTGGTACCTTATACGTACTAGTTTGGCATGGGTATGTACCACCATTAATTTTATACATGGTGGAGTGGGGGAGTACTGTACCTACTAATAAGGTACGACGTATAGGGTACCACCATTGATTTATACATGGTGGTACCTTATACATAATAGTATGGCATGGGTATATACCACCATTGATTTATACATGGTGGTACCTTATACATAATAGTATGGCATGGGTATATACCACCATTAATTTTATACATTGTGGTACCTTATACCTCCTGGTGAGGTATAGAGTACCACCATTGATTTTATACATTGTGGTACCTATGCCTATGGCATGGGTATGTACCACCATTAATTTTGTACATGGTGCAATACCTACTACTATAGGTACGACGTATAGGGTACCACCATTGATTTATACATGGTGGTACCTTATACCTACTGATATGGCATGGATATGTACCACCATTAATTTTAGTCCTGGTGGAAACTGTACCTACTAATAAGGTATGATGTATAGGGTACCACCATTGATTAATACATGGTGGTACCTTATACCTAATGGTATGGCATGGGTATGTACCACCATTAATTTTATACATGGTGGTACCTTATAGTATAAGCTTCTGGTGAGGTATAGAGTACCACTATTGATTTTATACATGGTGGTACCCTATATGTAATAGTAAGTTCTAGGGTACCACCTATGATTTCATTCATGGTGGTACCTATACCTACTGGTATGGTATGGGTATGTCCCCCATTAATTTTATACATGGTGGAATACTGTACGTACTAATAAGGTACGACGTATAGAGTACCACCATGGATTTATACACGGTGGTACCTTATACATAATGGTATGGCATGGGTATATACCACAATTTTATACATGGTGGTACCCTATACCTCCTGGTGAGGTATAGAGTACCACTGATGATTTTATACATGGTGGTACCTTATACCTACTGGTATGGCAGGGGTATGTACCACCATTAACTTTATACATGATTGTACCCTATACCTCCTGGTGAGGTATAGAGTACCACCATTGATTTAATACATGGTGGTACCTATACCTACTGGTATGGCATGGTTAATTGTACCACCTTTAATTTTATACATGATGGAATACTGTACCTACTAATAAGGTACAACGTATAGGCTACCACCATTGATTTATACATGGTGGTACCTTATACATAATGGTATGGCATGGGTATGTACCACCATTAATTTTATACATCATTGTACCCTGCAAACTGCATTTTGATCAGTCACGTGATTTGGCTGCAATCTTGGATTTTTTAAAAAAATACCAATTTAAACTCTCGTTTAGGTAAACGCCAGGTCAAACAGCAAAGTACTCAGCCAAGTTGCTGGGTAATTACCTAATTTGGTGTTCCAATAACTGGTGAGCCAAGTGTAAATCATTTGTAATTGCTGGGCATGAACCAGGTGAAGAGACTGTAAAATGTGATGTACCATCACAAGATGGATGACCTGTGATCAAACATGGGATTTGATGGACAAATCATATCAACTGGGTAGCTGGCAATGTCTTATTTAAAGAAAATAACAATTCTATAACACTATGGTGGACTAAATACATTTGTGTACCTTTCCTAGTTTGGCAAATCTTTTTCTATGAAGCAAGAACCAGGGGAGGCACCATACAGTGGGCAGGGTACCTAGAGCATTTACTTTGTACTTACTTATTGTTAAACATGTGAGTAATTTCTTGACAATATGAGAAGAACAACTAGGTCAATAGTCTATTTCTGATCTAAGGACTATTAACTTGTGTACCTCATGACATGCTTTTGTTATTAATTGTGTGGTTGCTGATTTAATTACAGGTGAATAAATTTGTTTTCATGGAAAGGAGAGCAGTATATAAGTTTCACAGATGTCAACGTGTGGCTGTACTACCGTTTATGTGACATCAAAAGATATAAGTTTATGCAGTCTTTACATACTTTTCTGTCTGAAGTATCGACAGGTTAGTGAATATGTCTTATGTTACAGATGTAGAATAGATGAAAATTTGAACCTGGTATAATGTAAAACATTTTGCTGTCATCACAGTGCACATCAGATTTGCATTCTTTCAGTCAATTTACTTTTTAAAGCTCTATTTGTAAGTATACAACTTCTCATTCTTTTGTCTGTTTGAAATTATTGTCCCATTTGATTAGACTTTCTACAGATGTTGATTATACATTCATGTGATAATGCAGAATATTTAGCAGTTTTTAGCTCATATTTGGTTTTATATATAAATACCAAAAAGAGCTTATATGATGAGTCTGAGTGGCGTCTGTGTCTGTATATTTGTGGGTATGTGCGGATGTATGTCCGTCACACACAAAGGCTCCCATACCGCCAAAGCTACCATCTCAGTATTTGGTGTACAGGTAGATGTAGGGGTTGAGATGTGAATTTGTTCAAATTAACACATCAGTGTGAAAAATGTGCAAATGAGGTAAGAAAATTGGAAATACTGCAAGTGTGCAGGAGTGGTGGCAGTGAACTGAATCAGCCCACACATCTGGATAAGAGGATTTTGACCTTTAATGTATTTGTATGCAGGGTACCTATTATGTTTGGGAGTGATAGCAGTAACTGAAACAGCTAATTTGTCATTTCCTGTCATTGTTTATGAACTGTGACATATTATCAGATCTGCTGAAACCATATGGATGTCTATTTTTGTACATCCATCAGGGTTTTACATGACGCGCATTTCTGCGTCCTTTACGCATAAAACCGGACGCAGGACCCCTCAAAAATTAAACCACGCGTCCCTTGGGACGCAGCAATATCTGTTGCTGGTGTACACCTTGCGAAGCTGCTGAACACGTAAAACACATCCCAGTAAACCTTACCGACCCCGTACTTTAACCCTTAAAGTGCCGCGTCGGTTTAAAACCGACACGGCATTCTCGCTCTCAGCGCCACGTCGGTATATAAACCGACAGTGATTGCGTTCTATGCTTATGCCTAACTTAGCTATGCATTGCCGAACTCAGCCAGAAGGAGGGTATTCCTGACCCTTTGAACCCAGTTTAGTACCATATAAGGACTAAAATAATGACATCATGCAGCCTAACAATCGAAAATTCCAGTAATTTATGCGAACTTTCTTCAAAAGAGGTCAGCGGTTTTCATGAATATTTAATCAGGTCTGCAGTTTCACCCGTACGCGGATACGGCCACAGTGCATTGAACGAAACACGTACGTACGTTTTGAAAGCTTTACCATGCCGTAGACACGGAAGACAACTATATTATGCCAAGCTACTGCCCTCTGGGTGATAGAAATGATAGATTTTACAGTTTTTTTGAGAATATTTTATGGAAAAATGACGCGATTTGGTGACCAAATCGATCGCGATAGTGAACTTCGAACGTATCGGCGGCCAAGATGGCAGCACTGTGTGATGCCTAACTCTCGACATGGAACCCGAGGTTAAGGTTTTCGAAGTCCAAAACATGCAAGATTGAGAAATTTGTAAGGATTCGGTTAAATTGAAGTGTATTTTGTGAATTTTCAAGCGTTTGACTGCCAAAAAGCCCCTTTAAACTGTTGATATTTGACCTCCGGCCGTCCTGAAGCGAGACGGCCATAACAGTCGACCCGGTTTGTAAATGAAATGTAGTTGTTCTGAACTGTTGACATTGCGAGACATTTCCTACGTGTTACGCATTTTTTTAACTGAAATAAACCGGACATGAAACTTTTTTCTCGATACTTAGTGGTTTCTTTCCATTTTGTGGCGGATTTTGTGGCGTGCTTGTCAAAAAATGTGATCAAACTTGGCGAACGGATTGACTAGTATGTATGGTAGTACGAGTCCGTGACTCGATAAGCCACAGATAGTTACACACGCGTACGTGAATTAAACTAATGTAAGTTGGGTCAAACACCAAAATTAATCGATAAAAAGGTTAGTGAAATGTGTTTTTGTCTTCAACTCTTCATTATAGTTATACAGGCGGTTCAAACTATACAGAGTCAGTTGAATATGCCCTATAGTTGTGTGCATGTGTTGCACAATAGTTACCCCTCCATGTACAATATGGAACCTTGTTGTCTCTGTGTATGCAAATTAATACTAATTGAACACAGTGAAGACCATGGCATTGATAAACTATAAAACATTTTTGTGAAATAAATTGGGACCCCCATATTTTGATGTAGGACTCCCATTTTCTAACACCAGGAGTCCCAGGGACTCTCAAAAGTTAAAAGTGATGTAAAACCCTGATCCATGGTAGCAAGATTCTCCTGCTATGCATGTTGCTAAAGTTGACCTTCAATACCTAAAGTTTCAGACCTTATTTACTTTTGTCATTCTTAATTTTCTGGTTTAAATACTTCTTGTTTTTCTGGTTGTATTTCTTGTTGTTTTTCTGGTTGTACTGTGCAGAAATTGTCATAAAATCAATGCATAATTTTCCTGCACTGAACAGATAGAAATAACACTATTGTTGATCTTTGGTATGTACCAATTCTGATCAAATTTGAGCGACACCGTATAATTGCAGTATTTTTAGATAAATGGCAGTCTGCTTTGTTTGACTATTTTTTGAAATTGACTATACAAAGAATATCCAAAGAGCACTGCACCAACTTGATAGAACTTTTGACATGTTCTTCTTACAAAACACTTGAAGAGATTTTCAACCAAGGTTTATAAAGCTAACTTTGTTTGATATGAGTTCATGTACTCACCTCACATTAACTTAAAAACATGAAATGAGATATGACATACATGTACAGCATGTTGTATTTTTTGGCCAACAGACTTCTTACTGAAATACCCTGATTGCATTCACTGTCAAGTGACCAGAAGTATCGCTGAAGAAATAGATAGTATTGTGAATGTGTCATGAGCATCATACTTTGAAGGTAGGAATGCTTATGTTGACTGAAAGACATAAAATTATACAGCATTTATTTCAAAGCAACATCATTATTTCATCAGGAGTAAGGCATTCTTTGTTATAAAATCCATAAGGGTTAATTTTGGAACATACCAGACTTATAGTTAGCTCAGATTTTCTATTAAGAAGTACTGTTTTTACTAGTAATTCCATTTACCACATACAGATGGATTTTCTGTCTGTCTAGCCATCCATTAATATTTTCCGAAGGAGCCACTGGCAACAACACAGAATTTAACATGTCATCTCTGTCAACATTTGCAGGAAGAGGCCTATTTCTCTGCTACTACCGGTACTAGCTGTGAAATTTGGTGTGGGGGCAACCTGAGTCAGACAGTTACAAATTGTACAATATTTGCATATTTGTATTTTGGACAACTTTGCCACGTTTGGTCAAAAAGCTATCGTCTCTGAAAGTACTGGTCTGATTGCCGTGAGAATTTTGATGCATGTTCTCAAGTGACCTTTGTCAGATGTGTAAAAGTCCTCTTGAAATATGCATATTTATGTTGTTGGTGCATTTTTGCCATTTTTGTCAGAAATTCTATTTCTCCAAAAAGCTTGTTGATTGATTTTAAATTTTGTGTTCTCATATCTTGTGATGACCTAAAACAGATTTGTAAAAAATGTTTGAAAATTACATATTTGTATTTTTGGCCAATTTTCACCATTTTGTTCAGAAAATTGTTTGGTTTGACTGTTATGAAAGTTAGCATGCACAGGTTCTTATCAGTAAAGTGGGTAAATTTCCCCTGGGAATGGTGAAATTTGCACATGTTTTTGGGGCAATTTTTGCTTTTTTTAATAAAAAATTCTTGTCTGTCTTGCCAGTAAAATTTCTTTGAAGTTTGCTATGTAGGTACCTTAAGTTGACCTGGTTAAGATTTCTTTAAATCATGGTGAAAGTTGTATAAGTGTAGTTTTAGTGCAATTTTTGCTGTTTTTGTGTGAAATTCTTGAAAACATTCGTCCAACTGCTTGTTTTATATTTCTGTACAAATTTATTTGCACAGTTGCCTTGCGTCAGTATGTTTAATATCACAGCTGCTCTATCTGCTGCTAGGTGGCTTGCTTTGCATTATTTCCTTATTTTTTTCAAACCAAGTTCATTCATGTTAATATTCTAATGAAGAACATTGTGTAGAAGTATCAATAGTCACTAATTTTGACTACCGTATGTGCACAAGTTTGAACAGGTTAAATAATAAAGATGCTTCACTCGTAAAATTGCTGCCCTCATGCAATACTAAAGCTGGATTTTGCCTGTCCAATGCACAACACTCACTGACTTACATTTTGTAGTTGTGTTCTTTTATCTGTTACATGGTGTGTTTTTAACAATATTTCCTGCTTATTTTTTTACGTGGTCAAAACTGTTGAATTTGCATTACAATTTTTACACTATAACATTTTTTTAAAAATAATGATTTGAAATTTCAACATTCAATTTCAGTTTTCATGTTTCAATTTTCACATTTAGTGAAGTAGGTTTTGGCTATATACAATCATCTATTGTGGTTGACACAATTTTGAGAAGGCAAATTTAGCAGTGTTTAACAAATAGAATTGTATTAAAAGTGTTGCACTGAAGCCTTTGCATTAGAAAGCAAAATAAAGGAAAAAAAAGAAAAATCTGTAAGTATTGCTCTTCTTAGGGGCGACGTCAAAAGTTCAATGTAGGATAAAAAACTTAATTCCCTTAGTTTTCCCCCAACCCCACCCCCCCTAGAAACTTAATCGACTTATATTGAATCTATTGGCAGGCTCTTTCTATATAAAGCGAAGCCAAGGACCAGTCCATTATGGAGTGAAATAAAAAACGACTAAAATAATACTTCATTAACACTGAGAACACATTTTAATTTTGTGTTTTATCCAATGAAAATACAACAATATTAACAACAATTTGAAGTTTATCGATGATTGAACAAGAACAATGCAAATAAAGCCCAGGTTTCTCCTTTCAGAGGTAAGACCTCAAATCGATTTGTCAGATAGAAACTTTTTGGGGTCAAAACAACCCCTCCCCTCTCCAAATTAAAAGGATTTAGTTATTTATCTGACATCCAACTTTTGACGCTGCCCCTTACAAAGTTAAGGCTTTATGGTATGAGCTTGTCAAGAAGTTCTAAGAATAACACTCTTTGCCAAGCTCTTGTTGTGGTGACCCATAACGCCACTTTTACTAGATTAATTGATTCCTTTGCATAATTTGCAAAAACATTTAAGATAGAAATTTCCTGCTTAAAGACATTATAGTTTAATGGAAGGCTTTCTTTATTTATGCAACTGAAAGTAGCTTTTCCTCCTACATTTTTACAGAGCATACCTATGTCCACATTGTACAGGTAGACTGTTCAGGTGATGGTGATGAAGTCAGGGTAAGTTAACATTAAAGTTGGGTAAAGTTAGGTATGGATACCTTGAGCAGGGATTGAAATTCATATTTTCTGGTAGAGTTGGCTACCACAATCATGTACATGCATTAACTCATTGCCTTTGAAATTGAAATGAGGACAAGACACTTTAACCCTTTTCCTGCCAAGCCTCCCTGTCCATTATCCTGCCAAGTCGTTCAAAACCGGCCCCCTTTTCCTTGTCTACAGAAGATTGGCTCTCCTGCACGCTTTCCTGCTAGGCATATTTGGCGGGAAAATACCGCATTTTTGGGGTATGATTACCGACCATATATGTGTTCGACTTCCAAAATTTTTGAATGCCCGTATAGAGGGGCACCCTCATGGGGTTGTGAAAATAATGAGGTCTTTGGCGTTGTTTGCCCTGGGGGACGTGTACCGGTACTTTTATTGCCGTTTCTAGCTTACTTTTGCAGAAGTAAAGCCCATTCGCCATCACGCACGTCCACACTGCGGAAACATCACCTCACTCATGGGTTAGTAGAAGACCCAGGGGTTAGTGCTATGGGTGCAGCAGCACCCTCAAACCTGTCCTGTTCCCCCTGGGTTGTGTCACTTGGCCACGTACTTTTAATGACTTAGCAGAGTCGCACACTGCAGTCAGTTTTGACATGGTGTCAACGACTTAGCTTTGCCATTGAAGGAAAGAGTGTACGTAGTTTGGCTAGTTCAGTGCACAGTTAGCTTGTTAGTGTGTTACCGTTTCCTAACAGGTTAGTTGTGCAGTTGTTAGTAAGGTGCAGTTTTGTACCATCTTAGCTCTGCGTAGTACAATTGCTGTATTTACTACCCATACAACAGATGGTTGGTAGAACATCTGCGTTGCACAAGCACAGCCTCCGTTGGGCTGTGCCCCTCCCACGTGATACGACGCATGTTCATCCATTACTATAGCGTCCTTACGGATCTGCCAAAATGAAACCGGGGTACAAATGAAACGAACAAAAATATGCAGTCATGGTAGAGTAGTTTATTCGGGAATAATGTACAAATATGCCAAACAATAAATCTTTGAGTCTGTCTCGACGTCCGAGTGCCAGGTCCGTGTTACAAAAATTACAATCGGGGGAATTGTAATTTATGTGGACAAAATAATCCGTGTTTCAATTTACAATCAGCGGATCGTAAAGCACAAACAAACGGCATAAACATGCTCGAAATTTGATCATGGTCTGTGTTAAATCGTAAGAATACAGTCAAGAAGAGCACCACTGTAGGGAGAAGCTATCCCGGTCCATGTTATTAGTTTATCTACATACGTCGGGTTCTCTTGATGATGGGTGTTGTCTGGGATGTGTGAGCAGAGGTCTGCACTCCAACACTCCTCTTACCTCGCAGCACCATCTGATGATGAAATGCTGCAAAACAATCGCCCTCGTGAAGATGAACCCCGCACAGACTACATCCTTTGGACGTCTCAGACAGTCGTCCACTGGCAGTGGTCTTACCCTCTCTGCTGCACACTTTACAACATTTCTGCCGTCCCTCCAAACGGCTGACAACGTGCAGGTGCTGAACTCCATTAAATTTTCACAGCTGATTGTCAACAAAAACATTTCTCAGTTTTTCTGTAACTTTTTTGAAAGTCAAGTTATCGCCACATCATTAAGCTTCATGGTGAACATATTCAGCTGTTAGACTTTGACAAACAATTGTGAAAAAAGTAAAGCCCTATTCAAAAATCTGAGACATGTTATTTTAGACGGTATCCGGAAGCTCAATTACCCTTGCTTACTGAGGCAGTTGACCTTGTCTGTTGTGACTTATACTTTTTTAAATCAATTTGGCAAAATTCAGTGTTTTTTACTTAAATCTCGAACATAAATGATCTCATTTAAATGTTATTAATAATATAGTAAATTCACAAAAGCAGCTGGTGGGTGATATATAATACCTAGGTCAAAATTCACATTTTGATGTCCAAATTCAAGTCCGAAAATAGGTAGTCGGGAACCTAACACACTAACATAACCTCTCACAAGCACTGTATGGCTATTTCAATCTAGCCATCACTACCTTATCAAAATTTCAAAAATTTACTGTTTCTGAAAAAGAGTCCTGACACATCCTCTAAGTTTGTTCTACTTTTACATGCCTTGAATTGACATACCTACCACATGTACATCAATATTATCCGGCTTTTTTGTTGATTCACATCAGTAACAATTCACTGTACAAAGCTTGATAAATGTTACTTCTGTTGTGTTGTCAGTCAGGCAGATTGAAACGATGGCACAATTTGGTCATAATGAGTTTGAATTTAAATTTTGAGTTATAGAAATGTCAAACTAAATAATTTTTTTTTCTTTTCCAGTGTGCTGAGAAGGCCATGCATAATCCGTCTGCTTACAGCCAAATGGACAAACTAAACAGCCAGGGTGCTGAGGAGCACAACTTCAGCCTTAGTAAACTAAAGTCACAGTTGTCCTTCATGAATATGCATAACTTTCAAGAACATTGTAAATTATTCATGTGGAATCAAAACCAGAAGTCAAAATCAAAGGCAAATATGATGAATGTCAATGTATTCTTGGAAGACTTAAAGTCTTTAGTGTCACTGTAATTGGACACCAGAGTGCCTTCAGGCTGTGTGATGCCCTGTATTGCCACTGTGTCTATGTCTGGTGCCCAGTGACTGTAGATAGATTTGAGCACTGATAACTTAAAAACCTCTTTGTCCAAATCATACATTTTAGTACATGGTATTTTCATGTAGGATATACATCTGATTAAAGTTTGTTAGCTTGGCTTGTAAATAAATTTCAACAAAATGTCATATTGCAGTGCATCTTTCATCTACCATTACCATATTTAATGATTTTCTGTAGGTAAACATTAGCACAAAACATAATCAAGCAAACTTAAAGCCCCAGTGCTGCTAACTTCGGATGGTTTTTTCATTATTTTTATCTTATAAATCAATTGCAACTTCTTATTCTACTCCCCAAAGAATGTTGAAACACCCACTATTTAGCTTGTCAACTTAGCGTCTATATGTGTAAAATGCATGAATATTGTTCACATTTGAATTCTAGTCCGGACCAGAAGTCAGTTTTCAACAATAACAATGCATTTTACAACCATAGGGGCTGAGTTTTCAAGCTGGATACTGTGTATATCAACATTTTTTGGGGAGGAGAACAAGGAATTATTGTTCACATTCAAAATAAAAATGATGAAATTATCATCAGAAGTTAGCAGCACTGGGGCTATAATAATAAAATTACAGATACTCTGTCAAGTCATAGGATATTATGCTTTAAAGTTGGTGAGTGTGGCTTACTTATTTAGTGCTCATCTGCATTTTTAGCTCACAATTTGTTATAACAATGTGAAAGTATCATATAAGCTGAAGTCGGTGGCATCTGTATGTATGTATTTATGTATGTCGTATGTACAGTCTCTTTACAGAGATTGTTGCGGCGTGGAAAATTAAAACATAGCTAGGGAGTCTCAGCAGTATCTACACTAATCTCTGCCACAGGTGACGGATTTCACCAACTCTTTGGGTATTGCGCGTTTTCTATGATATTCATTTTTTGTCTTTTTTATATTTAATACTTGGAACAAAAAAAAATGAATAACACACTGGTTTTCAATATCGATAGTCTATTCCGTGAAAACTTGCAAAACATAGACCTTGCTCTAGGTTACATGGATGTGAATTGATGATTCAAAATATATGCCCCAACGGCTGTCTGCTTTGCAGACGCAATTTTAAAGTTTTAGCAGAATATTATATTTACTAGTGTATAATGTATCAATTTTACGAGTGTACAGAAATTGCAATCTCTAGCTAGATAGCTCCTATCAAAATCTGCTATTTCCGCAAAGTCTGTTGAGCCAGTTGGGCACGCCCGGGACTGAAAGAAGTCCAAGTTTAGAATATTCAAATTTGCCTGCAGCAGAGATTGGTGGGGGCGCGTGGTCAACTACTCTGAAACCCTGTAGTTTGGTTCAAATTATCCACGCAGCACTGCTTCCCCGTTGCTCTTTAAAATCTCTGTGTGGAGATTGACGTACAGTATGTCCTTCAACTTCAAAACTCACGCACCACTGCTCTTTTTAGTGCGGTATTTGTTCTGTGGATGCAGCCTTGGCTGTAGATGGGATTTTGTTCAAATGAAGTTTGCAGTGCCCAAATTATGCAAATGAGCTTTAAAAAATGTGAAAATGGTCAAAATGCTGGTTTGATTGCTTTGAAAACTAGTATGCAAATACCTTAGGTAGACTTTATACCGTCTTATGTATACCTTGAAGATATCTTGAAGTTTGTATTTTTGCTTAATTTTTAGCTCACATTTGGTATACCAATGTGAGGTTATCGTATAAGCTGAATCAGTCATTTGCATCTGATTTGCATGTCTGTATGTCTGTATATTTGTGGGTATGTGCGGATGTATGTCCGTCACACACAAAGGCTCCCATACCGCCAAAGCTACCGTCTCAGTATTTGGTGTACAGGTAGATGTAGGGGTTGAGATGTGAATTTGTTCAAATGAACACATCAGTGTCAAAAATGTGCAAATGAGGTAAGAAAAAGGGAAATACTGCAAGTGTGCAGGAGTGGTGGCAGTGAACTGAATCAGCCCACACATCTGAATAAGAGGATTTTGACCTTTAACCTATTTGTATGCAGGGTACCTATTATGTTTGGGAGTGGTAGCAGTAACTGAAACAGCTAATTGATCATTTTCTGTCAATGTTTATGAACTGTGACATATTAACAGATCTGCTGAAACCATATGGATGTCTATTTTTGTACATCCATGGTAGAAAGATTCTCTGCTATGCATGTTGCTAAAGTTGACCTTCAGTACCTAAAGTTTCAGACCTTATTTACTTTTGTCATTCTTAATTTTCTGGTTTAAATATTTCTTGTTGTTTTTCTGGTTGTACTGTGCAGAAATTGTCATAACATCAACGTATAATTTTCCTGCACTGAACAGATAGAAATAACACTTATTGTTGATCTTTGGTATGTACCAATTCTGATCAAATTTGAGCGACACCGTATAATTGCGGTATTTTTTGGTTATTTTTCTCATTTTAAGTAAAAATTCTTCTTCTCTGTAATCGCCAGCCCAGTTTCTCTCAAATTTGGGTTGGATGTTTTCAAGGGTGTAACCCTTCTAATTTGTTCAAATTATGATAAAATTGGAAAAATTACTGTTTTGGGGCAATTTTTGTCATTTTGGTCAAAAAATCATAAAAAAGTATTCTTTTTAAAGCCCATGGACAGAAATTTTTGTATTTGGTGTACAGATGTCCAGGGATGACAATATGTGGATTGTGAAAGTTGTCCTGAAATATGCAAATTTGTATTTTTAAGACAATTTTGTCATGTTTGGTCAAGAAAACTTGTTCTCAAAATTACTTTGTCTGATAGCTTTTTAATTTAGTACAAAAGCCCCGAGGGATGTGATTAGATAAATTTTCTGTTCAAAACGTTGGGAAGCCCCAAAATTTTTATATTTTAGGTAACTTTCTCAGTTTGTGACCTTGAATGACCTACACCAGCCCAGGATATGTTATGAGACAGTTTTGAAAGCTGTGAACATAGTTTTGTCATATTTGGTACTGATTTGTAGTAAAGTTTGTTCCAGAAATCAAACCTGAGGTAATTTTTTCATTGCGGATCAATTTTTGCAATATTTCCATGTAAAACACAAGAACTGATGAGAAATTTGGATCCCGGATATTTCCAAATGTTGTAATTACCCCCACAGTGGAAGGCATTTTACTATCTGTAACTAATTTAAGTGCTGTTTACATTCGAATGATAGTACTCATAGCATTAATTAAAAAATCCCATCAGGTGTCATCCTATCACCAAATTCCATCTACTTGAAAAGTTAACGATTGTAAACGTAATGATTAGAAAAGGTCTTCATTGTAAAGTTGAAAAAATTGCTCTACTAGTATAACAAAATTTAACACATATGAAAATTCTTGGTGTTAGCATTTGAAACATTTGTTTTTCTATGGAAGACACATGAATTCTGTAAATTGAATAGTATTAAAAATTGTTTGATTGGCACATAATATTTTACATAGCCTCAATATGATCTGCTTATTTCTAAACTTTTGTTGATCTATTCTGTAGTCAACATGATTACAGCACTCAGACTGAGCCAAGCAAGACAGTAATATCAACCAAGTGATTTCCTTGCAATGTTCTCCAATTTACCCAATTATACGTTGCGGAGGAAATGGAGAACGTATTCCCTGTTGAACTCCCAACATGGCACAGTAATATAGTCAGAATGTAAATGTATGATTAATAACATTACTGCTGTTTCTTTGAAGAGAGTGCATGAAAGACAACTTTATAGTCAGAAAATGTATTTATATATATCTTTGTATCACAAGCTCTGATTTGTTGATGAACATTGAAAGCTGCATTCTTGAGTCTCATTTTCTTATGAAAGGGTGTATGAAATGTATCTATTGTTGATTTTTGTACTATTCAGCATTTGTGGTAAATAAAAATTATTATTATTATTATTATTATTATTATTATTATTAATATCCTACTACTACCGGTACTCAATTACTGCTACTAATACTACCACAACAGGCCAAATTTTCAGAACAAATTAGTACCATGAAAATATGACATGGACATGAACATCATTTTGTGCACTATGATTAAAGACACAAGATCAATTTTTTCAGGTGATCAATTTATGGATGTTCAGTGTGAAAATATACTTTCTGAAATTGTTACCGTGGAAAAATACCAAACTGAAATGAACCCAACTTTTGTGCTAGCTCAACCAGAATACCCTTCTTAAAATGTTTACAGTAGTGATTAATGGCATATTAAATAGAAAGACTTAAATTTTCATGTTCAATTAAATACTTCCCATTAAAACTTGTCATGATAAAGTGAATATGATGTTTTTAGCTCCGCTGTCAGCGACGCGGAGCTTATCAAATAGGTTGATTTTCCGTCTCTGTCGTCATCCGTCGTCCTCGTTCGTCAACAATTGCCTCTCCTCTGAAACCGCAAGTCCAATTGCTTTGAAATTTTATATGCAGTTCACTTGGGGTGACCACACTTAAGTTTGTTCAAATCGTGGTGAAATTTGCATATTTGTATTTTTGGGGCAATTTTTGGTGCTTTTGGTAAAAAAATCTTCTCTGAAACCGCTTGTCAGATTGCTTTGAAATTTGATATGCAGTTTACTTAGGGTGATTTCAGTCAGATTTGTTCAAATCGTGGTGAAATTTGCATATTTGTATTTTTAAGGCATTTTTTGTCATTTTGGGTAAAAAAATCTTTAAAAATCTTCTTCTTCAAAACTACCTGTCAGATAGCTTTGAAATTTGGTAAACAGGTTCCTACATATAAACTACATGATATTTATTGAAATTATGATGAAATCTGCAATTTTGTATTTTGGGGGCAATTTTTGCCATTTTTGGTCAAAAAATGTGTATTTCCAAAACTACTCATCTGATAGCTTTGCAATTTGGTATACAGGTTTCTACAGATCACTTTAATGATATTTGTTGAAATAATGATGAAATTTTGGGGCAATTTTTGCCATTTTTGGTCAAAAAAGTACTGGTCTGATAGCTTTGAAATTTGGTATACAGGTTTCTACAGATGAGCTAAGTAATATATATTGAATTTCTGATGAAATCTGTAATTTTGTATTTTAGGGCAATTTTGCCATTTTTGGTCAAAACGTTTATTTCCAAAACTACTCATCTGATAGCTTTGAAATTTGGTATACAGGTTTCTATAGATGAATTAAATGATATTTATTGAAATAATGATGAAATCTACAATTTTGAATTTTTTGGGCAATTTTTCCCATTTTTGGTCAAATAATGTGTTTCTCAAAAAACGTACTGGTCTAACAGCTTTGAAATTTGGTATGCAGGTTTCTATAGATGAAGTTATGAACTAAATTTGATCTCTTGAAATTATGATGAAATCTGCAATTTTTATTCTTGGGGGTAATTGTTGCCATTTTTGGTCAGAAAATTTTATTCTCAAAAAACTACTCATCAGATAGCTTTGGTTGACATGTTCTTAGGAATGATCCGATGTGATATACCGGGGTATTCAAAGTATGATGAAATCTTCAATTGTGTATTTTTGCAGCTTATTTTAGCCACTTTTTTCTGACCTCTGCATTGAGCTATCAAAGATTTCCACCTTCTTCATCAACATGGGTAAAAAATAGTTATTCTCTACATAAACACAGCGGAGCTATATCGGCTGCTAGGTTGCTTGTGAGAAATGCAACTTAACAATCAATTTTCAACAGCAATCAACTGTATTTTCAAAGTAATTTGGAAAAAGTAATACTTTTGGCCCGAAAACGCTTGCCAAGCAACACCAAACCTTTTGTTTGCTAACTCAAACAACCATAATGATAATGGTAAATATGATATTCATGCCCGCTTTTGGAATGCCACTATTTTGGCCAGCTCTTAGCTATAGTTTCACATTAAACATGTTTCTAATTTATCAGGTATAATAAAAATGATGATGATTATTATCACTATTATCTCTTATAGAGTGCATTACATTTTTAAAAAATCTCAATGCGCTTTACACAACATTAAAACTGAAAGAGATAAAAAAAACCAATTGCGTGATAAAAGCTGCAAAACACTAGGAGATAAAAAAAATTGCAAGATAAAAGTAAGAAAATGAACTACTCTAGGAATAAAAATATGGAAGTACCATAGTGTTTAAATAGTGACGGTACACTATACGTGTCTTTCAGGTATAGGGTGCCGTAATGATTAAACACAGTACGGCACTTTATACACGAGAGACGCTATAGAGTACTATTGCCATTTAATCATTACGGTACCCTATAGGCTTACCTGTATTTCAGGTACAGGGTACCGTAATGTTTAAAGACAATATAATACAGCACTTTATACAGGAATGATGGTAACGGTACCCTACAGGCGTCTCGTGTATAAAGTGTGGTACTGTGTTTAAACATTACGGTACCCTATACCTGAAAGACAGGTATAGGGTACCGTAATGTTTAAATGGTAACTGTACCTTATTTAAACATTACGGTACCCTATACCTGAAATACAGGTATAGGGTACCGTAATGATTAAACACAGTACGGCACTTTATACACGAGAGACGCTATAGAGTACTATTGCCATTTAATCATTACGGTACCCTATAGGCTAATACCTGTATTTCAGGTACAGGGTACCGTAATGTTTAAAGACAATACAGCACTTTGATGGTAACGGTACCCTACAGGCGTCTCGTGTATAAAGTGCGGTACTGTGTTTAAACATTACGGTACCCTATACCTGAAATACAGGTATAGGGTACCGTAATGTTTAAATGTTAACGGTACCCTACAGGCGTCTCGTGTATAAAGTGCGGTACTGTGTTTAAACATTACGGTACCCTATACCTGAAATACAGGTATAGGGTACCGTAATGTTTAAATGGTAACAGTACCCTACAGGTGTCTCGTGTATAAGGTGCCGTACTGTGTTTAAACATTACGGTACCCTATACCTGAAATACAGGTATAGGGTACCGTAATTTTTAAATGGTAACTGTACCCTACAGGTGTCTCGTGTATAAAGTTTAAACATTACGGTACCCTATACCTGAAAGACAGGTATAAGGTACCGTAATGTTTAAATGGTAAAGGTACCCTACAGGCGTCTCGTGTATAAAGTGCCATACTGTGTTTAAACATTACGGTACCCTATACCTGAAATACAGGTATAGGGTACCGTAATGTTTAAATGGTAACGGTACCCTACAGGTGTCTCTCGTGTATAAAGTGCCGTACTGTATTTAAACATTACGGTACCCTATTCCTGAAAGACAGGTATATGGTGCCGTAATGTTTGAATGGTAATGGTACCATACAGGCGTCTATCGTGTATACAGTGCCGTACTATGTTTAAACATTACGGTACCCATATACCTGAAATACAGGTATAGGGTACCGTACGTAATGTTTAAATGGTAACGGTACCCTACAGGCGTCTCGTGTATAAAGTGCCGTACTGTGTTTAAACATTACGGTACCCTATACCTGAAATACAGGTATAGGGTACCGTAATGTTTAAATGGTAACGGTACCCTACAGGCGTCTCGTGTATAAAGTGCAGTACTGTGTTTAAACATTACGGTACCCTATACCTGAAATACAGGTACAAGGTACCGTAATGTTTAAATGGTAACGGTACCCTACAGTGCGGTAAGTAGTGTTTAAACATTACGGTACCCTATACCTGAAATACAGGTACAGGGTACCCTACAGGCGTCTCTCGTGTATACAGTGCCGTACTGTGTTTAAACATTACGGTACCCTATACCTGTATTTCAGGTATAGGGTACCGTAATGTTTAAATAAGGTACCATTACCATTAAAACATTATGGTACCCTATACCTGTATTTCAGGTATAGGGTACCGTAATGTTTAAATAAGGTACCGTTACCATTAAAACATTATGGTACCCTATACCTGTATTTCAGGTATAGGGTACCGTAATGTTTAAATAAGGTACCGTTACCATTAAAACATTATGGTACCCTATACCTGTATTTCAGGTATAGGGTACCGTAATGTTTAAATACAGTACCGCACTTTATACACGAGAGACGCCTATAGGTTACCGTTAGTATTTAAACATTACGGTACCCATCATCATCATCATCATCGTTATTAATTAATTAATTAACTTATTTATTAATTTAGCCTTCAAAAAGAAGAGTGAGATAAGCAATATGACATAAAAAAACAGGATAAAATACATCAAAACCATAGCAGAGCAAGACTAAAACGGCATTAGCGACATGTTTAGAATGTGCCGATTAAGTGCATCTCTTGTCGACGAACACTGTCAGTTAATCCATCTAGTACATAACAAGATTTAACACTTTTTAATACTAAATTTGAACATTACTTATCAAAGATGTATCGAAAGAGTAAAACGTTATGTTTCATACAAATCATACTAACATGTGATAAATCAGCGTGACCGATAAATTTGCCAAAAATTCATATTCAAACGATGCAAATAAAATATCATTAGAGAAAAATCAATTTCAAAAACTCAAGAAAACTATCTCCAATGACTTTCAATTTTCATAAGATAAAACGCCTTCAAGAACGGAATTTCTGATCTATAAGCTTAATTTTTTCGCATACCAAAACCAGCTTTAAGCAATAGCTTTTTCTTTTAAACCTCATTCAGCGAAGGTTTAGAAAATTGTGCACAGTTAATACCACACGTCAGAACTGGCCTAATATCAACATTCTATACATAGGCAGCATATTATATTTACTAATACCATATTACGGGAGCCGGCACCTTGACAACTGTAAAATGCCTTTTACATGCATTGATTCCTATTCAAAATATGAACATTGGTATCGATAGATGACAATGTAACACCAAGATAATTCACACTTTCACATTCAGCAAGTCTTACACCATCCAGAGACCAAAATGGACTAGGAGTAAGATTACATCCACAAAAAATATATCATACGACTGAAACAGCATACGATGGATGTAACCAGGTTCATGAAGCATGAAAACGTCACGGAATTTTCCTTTTTAGTGCTTTGCGTGCTTTTCATATGGGCTCTTAATTTCCGACCCTGTTCACATTTCCTATTGAAATTAGATTGAAAAAACACGTGCATGTTTGCTGCTTTCGTTTTATACCCGTGGCCTGGCTTTAACAAGAAGAAAGTTCAATAATAACGAATTATTTTCACCACAAAGAACACCTTTCCTCATGGCTATGGGAAATTCCCAAAGATCCATCTTCAGTAGCTAGATGATGACAAACTATACCAGAATTCTAAGACTGTTTCATACTCATGAAATAAATTGACCAGTTCTGTTTCTCACAAAGTACTTCTCTCAGATTCAATTATTTGAGGAGTAATTTCGATTAAAGAGAAACATATTGTTCCATTTTCATCTTCATTTGTTCTGTCAAGGTGATAAGCTTATTACATTACCAAGATGCAACTCGGGCCTAGAATAAATGCTCCCGATCTCTTCGTGATTGTTGTTCAAATCACACAAGCTTATTGAATGGAAATTTATGTACCTGTACAGTGAAATTTGTGTTTTGCCCATTTTCGGATGAAAAATAATGGAATTTTTGCACCATTTGTATCTCTATTTACCTTTACTTATTTCGCCGAGTCCATGAAATCTTTCTGTAATAAAACTTTCGATCAATACCTATACCCTGAAAAACCACAGCAATAACACATGCAAAATAACACCTGAGCAAGTGTCATAGCATCTTCTTATGTTTGTTTTTCAAAAGACACTTTTTTCATAACGTTGTAATCTATATCGCTTTTCAATTACATATACGGTTTATTAGAATTAGGGCCTACATTGTTCTAAAACTACTGTAAAAAAATGTATACAGCAATTGTCCGGACAAAATTATATTCCAACTACCCTGCGAAACGTATGTCAATTGGGAAATTCCTGATGAATTAACCATGAGCACGCAGCCATAAAATATTTAATCCCTTATGCCCCAATATTTCAAAATATTTTCAAACTTTTCAATTTTAAAATGACATTCCAGATGCTCACATTTTTACTTCTTTATCCAAACCAAACTTGAAGCGCTTTAACAGGTTTGTCTAAATCCAAGCCAGGACCTATTTTACCCAACCAACGCTCTCTGTGATGTATGTATTATGTATTAAATGTATTAATTTAAGAAACGATGCGTTTTTCCAAATTTTCAAAATTACAAAACTGTTTCTACTGACGGGGCAATTTTTTAAATATTTCTATAGGGGTTCCTGCATGGTAGTATAAGTATATAACATCGAACAACTTGAAGTTTCTTAAGTACTCTTTTAACGGAGAATATTGGTTGGAGCATACTGTGCACCATTTGAAAATTGGACCCTGTTACGTGATTGATACAGAGTTTCCCAGCGTTCAGTAACAAGTAATTCAAAATGAAGAAATGTTCATTTTCCCACAGTGGTAATCAAACACATTTCATTCCGCGGTTTACTTCAATTTGAAATTTTCGGTAAAATCTCTCACAATATTTTAACCCTTGAGACACAGTGCGAGTCATGATTAAAATCTACATTTCATGATCTACAATAATGTTGATCGATAGTAAATTTTGGGTAATATTTATTTTGCTTTTTTGTTGAGGTAGGACTTTCTTTTGTTATCTTCGGACACAACGAGTTTGTCAACTTATATTTTTTTCTAAAACAATAAATTTAACATTAATGCCATCAATACTGAACTTTTTTACCAATTTTTGTGTCACATCATTATTATAGTGACGGTACCCTATACCCTACGCGTCCTTCAGGTATAGGGTACCGTAATGTTTTCAATACTATAAGACCTTATACCCGAGACGTGTATAGGGTACCATTACCATTTAAACATTACGGTACCTATACCTGTATTTCAGGTATAGGGTACCGTAATGGTTAAATACGGTATGTCACTATACACGAGACGCCTGTAGGGCCTATAGGGTACCGTAATGTTTAAACATAGTACCGCACTTTATACACGAGACGCCTGTAAGGTACCGTTACCATTTAAACATTACGGTACCCTATACCTGTATTTCAGGTACAGGGTACCGTAATGTTTAAATACAGTACGGCACTTTATACACGAGACACCTGTAGGGTACCGTTACCATTTAAACATTACGGTACCCTATACCTGTATTTCAGGTATAGGGTACCGTAATGTTTAAACACAGTACCGCACTATATACACGAGACGCCTGTAGGGTATCCGTTACCGTTTAAACATTACGGTACCCTATACCTGTATTTCAGGTATAGGGTACCGTAATGTTTAAACACAGTACGGCACTTTATACACGAGACGCCTGTAGGGTACCGTTACCATTTAAACAATACGGTACCCTATACCTGTATTTCAAGTAGGCCTATAGGGTACCGTAATGTTTAAACATAGTACCGCACTTTATACACGAGACGCCTGTAAGGTACCGTTACCATTTAAACATTACGGTACCCTATACCTGTATTTCAGGTATAGGGTACCGTAATGTTTAAACACAGTACCGCACTTTATACACGAGACGCCTGTAGGGTACCTAACCATTTAAACATTACGGTACCTATACCTGTATTTCAGGTATAGGGTACCGTAATGTTTAAACACAGTACCGCACTATATACACGAGACGCCTGTAGGGTATCCGTTACCGTTTAAACATTATGGTACCCTATACCTGTATTTCAGGTACAGGGTACCGTAATGTTTAAACCCCGGGGGGGTAACTCCATGGCTAATAGTACGGGGGGGCTCCGCACGAACATGGAAACCCAAACTGTTGTGATACCAGTTTTGAGCAAAAAAACCTACCCTTTCTGATACCTAGTTGTGGAAACGCAGCTATCTCTTGGCGGGGTAGCGTGAGTTGCTATGTGAGTGGCGGGGTTGACCTTTGACCCGCATAGCAACTCACGCTACCCCGCCAACAGATAGCTGCGTTTCCACAGCTATCTGATACCATACAATACCATACGTAAAGTAAAGTATTAAGTACAATAAAGGTTTTGCAAAAAGAGCAATGAAAGAGTATATACAATATATATATATAAATATAAATAACTATACATGAGGTCAACATATTAAAGGTTCATAAATAGTTTACTTTGTCTTTGTCTGAGTTAAAACATGTATGTATGCATTTTCCCAATCCACATAGTGATGCTTTATCTGTCCTTGAAAAGATGCTTACTAAGGTCTTGTGTGCCTCTGAATGCGTTTTTACAAATGTTTAGTTTACAGAAAAAATCATGTCTAATGTCTGTGTATCCTTTGCAATGGAAAAGAAAATGTATCTCATCTTCTACTTGTTTGTTTTGGCAAATTGGGCATGCTATGTCTATGACATCAAGGTTTCTATATCTACCTGTTTCTATGTGTAGTATGTGTAAACTAATGCGTAACTTGCACAGGGCTGATCTGTGATCTGGGTTTTTTATAACATGAAGGTAGCTTTCGAGAGAGAAATCTTTTTTCAACTCTCTGTGTGTGCGAAGTTTATTTTTATGGTGCCCTTGTCTGGTATCATCATGAATCAATTCAAATGCACATTTTTCAAATAGCTGTTTAACTTTTACATTGAAATTAGTTTTAAACTGTTTGTCATTTTCTATCTTTACATTCATGGCATCTCCAATACTTACGAGCAGCAACGATTGTTTAATTCCTGACACCCAATTATCTGTATGTGCATTGTCCAGTTGACAACCCAGATCATACAGATTCGACTCACTCGCCTTGCGTACCAGGGGTACCAACAGTCAAACCGACAGATAGGAAATATTGATGGTAGATCTGGGATGTAGATACATGGGTTTCCAGTGTTGACAGCATGATTTTTAACAAATGTCAGTTTGTGTTTTAAACCGGACCCTTTCTCATACCAACACCTCGTGAAAAGTATACCCTTTCTGATACCAAACAGTGCAAAAAAACAACCCTTTCGCGCGGACCCTCCCCGTATAGCCATCTATGGGAGTTACCCCCCGGGGTTTAAACACAGTACGGCACTTTATACACGAGACGCCTGTAGGGTACCGTTACCATTTAAACAATACGGTACCCTATACCTGTATTTCAAGTAGGCCTATAGGGTACCGTAATGTTTAAACATAGTACCGCACTTTATACACGAGACGCCTGTAAGGTACCGTTACCATTTAAACATTACGGTACCTATACCTGTATTTCAGGTATAGGGTACCGTAATGTTTAAATACAGTAGGGCACTTCATACACGAGACGCCTGTAGGGTACCGTTACCATTTAAACATTACGGTACCCTATACCTGTATTTCAGGTATAGGGTACCGTAATGTTTAACCCTTTCACCACCATGGGTTATCCTAAATCCATTGTTTTCTATGGTAAAGTTGGACCTGTATACAGGGAACTGGGGGTGAAAGGGTTAAACACAGTACCACACTTTATACACGAGACGCCTGTAGGGTACCGTTACCATTTAAACATTACGGTACCCTATACCTGTATTTCAGGTATAGGGTACCGTAATGTTTGAACACAGTACGGCACTTTATACATGAGACGCCTGTAGGGTACCGTTACCATTTTAACATTACGGTACCCTATACCTGTATTTCAGGTATAGGGTACCGTAATGTTTAAACATAGTACCGCACTTTATACACGAGAGACACCTGTAGGGTACCGTTACCATTTAAACATTACGGTACCCTCCATACCTGTATTTCAGGTATAGGGTACCGTAATGTTTAAATACAGTACGGCACTTTATACACGAGACACCTGTAGGGTATAACCGTCACCATTTAAACATTACGGTACCCTATACCTGTATTTCAGGTATAGGGTACCGTAATGTACAGTACGGCATTTTATACATGAGACGCCTGTATGGTACCGTTACCATTTAAACATTACGGTACTCTATACCTTTAGATTTATGGAAAACATATCTACCTTATTCTTCACATTAAAATTAGGAAAATTAGGAAAAATGAGTATCCAAAATGTCAGTAGTTTTAAGCTCTTGTTTTCCATCTCTAAAGGGATTTGCTTTCAAACATGAAAAAAGTTATGAGTCAGAAGAGTGTGGAAACACTTTTTTCTACGCCTAAAATTGGTTTTATGGGTTTGAGTGTTCTCTGATTAGTGGAGCTTGTAGGCATATTTGCTGTCTGTCAATCAATCAATCAATCAATCAATCAACTCAAGTTGTACAAGGTTGTCTTTTATCATTTTTATGCAGCATAAATCTGGACATATGTGCATGCAATTGATTGCACTCCTGAAATATACACTTTTTTGCAAGAAGTGTTCCTTTATGTACGCAAGGGATCAGATGACCTTGATGCATCACATAAATAAATATATTTACCATTCAGACAAGCTAACATCTTGTAAATTTAGGTCTACTCGTTGGCCTTTGTAAAAACTACAAAACAAAAACTTCTCACTGTTCTGCTTGTGAACATAATCTGTGCAATTGTAATGACAATTATTACTGTTGAGAAATGAATCAAGCTTGAAATTCAATTCTAACAATAACCAGATGTGAATCGAATATGCAATCGTTTAATTTCAGGCCTAAACCCCTATATATAGGGGTAGCTCTTTTAAGTTACAAGAAAGTCAGGCCCGAATGGGTTAAACAATATGTTATGTGTTATATTGTCACTATTTATACAAAAATAGTTGCCACTGGTGACATATCACCATACACGGCTTGGCTGAAGAGATATCTCATCAGAACAATGACAGAATAAAGAGAGATTGCAAAATAATTATACACTGCATTAATTTACTTGATCCTACTGCTTACCAGTATAGTCAGATATCTGCAAAATCAATGTCTGTAGCAGGTTTCATCAAGTTTGAAGTAAGTCGCTGAAAATCACTGAGTTTGTAAGATATGCAAATGAGCAATTTATAATGTTTATACTGCTAAATGCTTCATGGCAGTCAGACAACTATCCGATCATTTTCTGTAACAGGTAACTTGACAATGCTCAAGTCCTATCAGATATCTTTCAGATCAATAAATGCAGTAGGTGTCACAAAATTCAGTGCAGTGGATTATATCACAAATGACATATGTTCATTAAATATGCAAATCCAAAAAAGCATTGAATAACTTTACATTACCAGATGCTTTATAATACATCACATATCTGTCAGGTCAATGTCTGAAGCAGGTGTCATCAAATTTGGTGCTTTAATTTTTTAGTTATATCACTGATAACAAAAGTTCATTAATACGCAAATGAGAAGGTATTTAAATGACACTCACAGTACCACTGTAACATTGTCATAAGCAGAAAGTTTAATAAAATTTGGTGCATTATGTCTACATATATGCTAACACTGTCATTAATGTCTCCATATAAAACCATTACAGGAAAAAATTTTATCGTTGATTTCTTATTTAATATACAAGCCACACCTGCTTAACTCTAATCAGTTCTTGTAATTTCAAACAGTACCTTGCAACTAAATTTGATCGATCCGATAAGCCATTCTTGAGATATCAATGACATAGAGATAGACAGAGTCAGACAGAGACAGACTTTGGTAAATCATTAGCCCCTGTGAACGGGTGCTAAAAACTGATGTACTCTATTGGTTGTGGCCTCATAGAGATTAAATCCTCTTTGGTGTATACAATTTATGTTATTCAACAATCATATTTAACGTACACCATCAGGGTACTTCCTCACGTCAAATATTCAAAATACACATACGCACACACACATACAAATGACAGATCACATAAATAGACTGAATGCAACTGTCTCAATTGATTTAAGGAGGTTTATTAATTAAAAAAATTTCAAGTAAACAATCATTATTAAAGGTAGGGGACAACCCAGTGACGATGTTGATTTCTATAACATTAATTACACAAAGTGATCTTTTGTCACCTTTTGCTAATCCTGCAAATAGAGTTTATACAAGCGTTTGATTGACAGTCGGTTCAAATCGCCAATGGTCACTAATTCCCTACCACAATGCTCGAATTTCCTAAAAAATTGTCTTCTAGTCGTCTTGGAATTTGAATATAACCCTAGAGTTTGATCGGTAGCAGCTTCGCGCTGACCGCTTGGCAGTCTGTCTGCATTTTTGCGGCCGGAGAAAAGTGGCATTTTATGGAGCGTGTATCAGTGTGTTGCCTCATGTCCACGTACACAATGAACACCACCATAGCTTTGCGTCCTTTTAAAGGGAGGCTCCATCTTTAAGACTGGCAATAATGCAGCATGGCCCTGACAACCGGCCGGAACACTGCTGCATTGCTGTATTTCATGTTCAATTTCACCTCATGATCAGCTGCTTCAGCAAGAATCTGGAAATGAGAAAAAAAAAACAATACCAATATTAAAGCTGCAAGCAGTGTTGGCGGGGCCCAAGGGATTAACATTGTTTCAAGTTCTTGCACTGATGATATTATGTGCAAAATTTGAGCTTGGAAAAGTCTTTTGTATCTTTTACCTAAAGAAGGATTTCGAACATTATCTCATACTTACTGTAGGTTTCTGTGGTAATCATATCTTTAATGCAAAATCAAATATGGCAGCCAAATCACGTGACCAACCAAAATGCTTTTTGCAAACTTGGAAGAGATCATTCTAAGGATGATATGAGTAACATTTCAGCTCAATCAGTGTGTTAGTTTTAAAGCAGAAGAAGATTTTTAAATATTAGATTTGGTATTTTTCAAAAATCCAATACGGCGACCAAATCATGTGACCGATCAAAATGCTGTTTGCAAAATTGATAGAGATAACTCTAGGGATGACATGAGTAAAATTTCAGTTCAATCAATATGTTAGTTCTGTAGAAGAAGATTTTTTTAAAATTAAATTGATATTTTTCAAAAATCTAATATGGCGGGCAAATCACATGACCGATCCAAATGCCGTTTACAAACTTGAAAGAGATCACTCTAAGGATGACATGAGTAAGATTCCGTTCAATTGGTGTTAATTAGTTCTGGAGAAGAAGATTTTTAAGATTAAATTGGTATTTTTCAAAAAATCCAAGATTGCAGCCAAATCACGTGACTGATCATAATGCAGTTTGCAGGGTACAATCAATATTAATGGTGGTACATACCCATGCCATACCATAAGGTAAAGGTACCACCATGTATTAATCAATGGTGGTACCCTATACATCATACCTTATTAGTAGATACAGTATTCCACCAGGACTAAAATTAATTTCGGTACATACCCATGCCATACCAGTAGGTATAAGGTACCACCACGTATAAATCAATGGTGGTACCCTATACGTCGTACCTTATTAGGAGGTACAGTATTGCACCATGTATAAAATTAATGGTGGTACATACCCATGCCATACCAGTAGGCATAGGTACCTGATGTATAAAATCAATGGTGGTATTCTATACTCACCAGTAGGTATAAGGTACCACCATGTATAAAATTAATGGTGGTATATACCCATGCCATACCATTATTATAAGGTACCACCATGTATAAATCAATGGTGGTACCCTATACGTCGTACCTTATTAGTAGGTACAGTATTCCACCATGTATAAAATAATGGTGGTACATACCCATGCCATACCAGTAGGTATAAGGTACCACCATGTATAAATCAATGGTTGTACCCTATACGTCGTACCTTATTAGTAGATACAGTACCACCATGTATAAAATTAATGGTGGTATATACCCATGCCATACCATTAGGTATAGGTACCACCATGTATAAAATCAATGGTGGTACCCTATACCGGTACATTGTACCTTAATAGTATGTACAGTATTGCATCATGTATAAAATTAATGGTGGTACATACCCATGCCATACCAGTAGGTATAGGTACCACAATGTATAAAATCAATGCTTGTACTCTATACCTCACCAGGAGGTATAAGGTACCACCATGTACAAAAATTAATGGTGGTATATACCCATGCCATACCATTAGGTATAGGTACCACCATGTATAAAATCAATGGTGGTACCCTATACGTCGTGCCTTATTAGTAGCTACAGTATTCCACCATGTATAAAGTTAATGGTGGTACATACCCATGCCATACCAGTAGGTATAAGGTACCATCATGTATAAAATGAATGGTGGTACCCTATACGTCGTACCTTATTAGTAGGTACAGTATTCCACCATGTATAAAATTAATGGTGGTACATACCCATGCCATACCATTAGGTATAGGTACCACCATGAATGAAATCATAGTGGTACCCTAGAACTTACTATTACATATAGGGTACCACCATGTATAAAATCAATGGTGGTAATCTATACCTCACCAGGAAGTATAAGGTACCACCATGTATAAAATTAATGGTGATACATACCCATGCCATACCATTTGGTATAAAGTACCACCGTGTATTAATCAATGGTGGTACGTCGAACCCTATAGATCATACCTTATTAGTAGGTACAGTATTCCACCAGGACTAAAATTAATATCAGTACTGTACTGTACATACCAATGCCATACCAGTAGGCATAAGGTACCACCATGTATAAATCAATGGTGGTACCCTATACGTTGTACCTTATTAGTAGGTACAGTATTGCACCATGTATAAAATTAATGGTGGTACATACCCATGCCATACCAGTAGGCTAAGGTACCCAATGTATAAAATCAATGGTGGTACTCTATACCTCACCAGGAGGTATGGGGTACCACAATGTATAAAATTAATTGTGGTATATACCCATGCCATACCATTATGTATAAGGTACCACCATGCACAGTATACGTCGTACCTTATAAGTATAGGGTACAGTATTCCACCACTCTACCATGAAAAAATTAATGGTGGTACATACCCATGCCATACCAGTAGGTATGAGGTACCAGTGTATAAATCAATGGTTGTACCCTATACGTCGTACCTTATAGGTACAGTATTGCACCATGTATACATTGTATAAAATTAATGGTGGTACATACCCATGCCATACCAGTAGGCATAGGTACCACAATGTATAAAATCAATGGTGGTACTCTATACCTCACCAGGAGGTATGGGGTACAACAATGTATAAAATTAATTGTGGTATATACCCATGCCATACCATTATGTATAAGGTACCACCATGTACAGTATACGTCGTACCTTATAAGTATAGGGTACAGTATTCCACCACTCTACCATGAATAAAATTAATGGTGGTACATACCCATGCCATACCGGTAGGTATAGGTACCACCATGTATAAAATTAATGGTGGTATATACCCATGTCATACCAGTAGGTATAGGTACCACAATGTATAAAATCAATGGTGGTACTCTATACCTCACCAGGAGGTATAAGGTACCACCATGGTGGTAAAGACATGTACGCAGGGCTAGTAACACGGTGTGCCATGTTCTGATACCAATGCCATCGGGGGTGGTACCAGTACCACCTGGAATAACACCTTTAATTAATAAAATCAATGGTGGACCCCATATACTTTACCGATTTGTACAGGGTATGATATCTGTTTCGAAAAGCTTATTAATTGTATTCGTTCTGTTGTCCGATGTAATTTGTAAACAGAGCACGATGAGTAAATCGATAATACTCCGTTGTTTAGGGAAGGTTTAAAATGAAAGGTCAGACATTGCTGCGGTCAGACATTGCTGCCTACCAGTACCACTCCCTTTGCTGGTTGTGTTGGGGCAGTGTCGCAATTTACGTGAGGTGACAACATTACATCTCTTTTTATCTTATTGTAAAGTCAAACTGACCTTTTCTGCAATCTCTAGCTTATACTGTCGATGATTTTGGAATGTTCATACACGTTCTGCTGGCTAGCTACCTGATCTCACACCGTACACAACATCGAAGCAATCATATGGTCATCTGCAGAAACTACGCGAGGTCAACGCAAGTGGGCGCTCCATTGACCCAAAAAGTACCACGGTACTTACGCCGTTTTAGACTGCTATAATACTTACGTCACCGGCATCCACTGCTACACACAAGATGGCGGATCCGACGAAGACAGACATTCAGGCGATTTTCAAACGCCTCCGAGGAATTCCTACAAACAAGGTATGTTGGAAAGAATAATGGAATTTACAGATGAATATCTATTTATTTAATTGGCTGACAAATAATTATTTATTCTGGAGTATTTTGTCTTGAAAACGGATTTTTATTGAACAATCTGTCTCCGCCGATAAGGGGACTGTCAATCACCACCCGTACTAGAGGCCAAAGTCAAATTTTGGTGGTACTGTTTGTAATCTGTGCGCGAGAAGCTGAAGCGCCATATATCTGTACATTTACAGAAAGACGAACTTCACTACAAGATCAAATTATCGTATCACTTCTAGTTTAGTGAGTAATTTCTCTAACATTTATGGACCGTATGTTACTCTAAGTCAGAACGGATAGCTGCGCAGCTGTAGCTAATGAATGGACGCCGGTACTCTCAGGGCGACACGTTAACAAAACACACAAAAAAAGCTGTAGTTACGCAAAGTAAACTTGGATCTTAAGGACCAACTCAAATAAAGAAATACGCCATTTAGTCCTGTTGTGTGAGAGGGAATACTTCCCGAAGATTGAAGTTGGGGACTTGACATGTCGACATGTTACAAAACCGATTTTCCAAATAAACTTCTAATTTATTTAAAATATTTAAATCCTATTTACAGTCGTACGCATTATCCGGAATTAGACGTCAGAGCGTTAGTTCTGTAAATAACTGAATACAAAAAAAAAATTTCACTGGAGAATTTAGTCTAGTATCGTTGACATTTTACCGAATTTCACATGTAGCAGGAGTCATCAAAATGTCCAGTGTTCACGGTCGGAAGTGTTTGGTTCCAGGAAAAGATATGGAACCAGTTGGAATGAGATGACAACTTCCTGTTTTGCAGACCACAAATCAAAATAAAATAGCCGAAATTGACAAGCATCAATAATTGATGTACAATACAACTCTGATATTATTGAAGAGATGGATATTTAGCTGGTATCTATTCTGCCAGCCGGCTTGATTAATAGCTGAGCATTTCCATAATGTCTTGAATCATATGTACAACACTGAGCATATTTTATAGAGTTGTCTTGTAAATTGATAAACATCTGTCAGGGCACATTTCTCCTGATAACTTTTCTGTAACATCTACATATAAACCAAATCTAGTGTGTCATGTTGAGTTTTTATTTGGTAAATTCTTCGTGATTCAGTAAAGCAGCAGCAACAATTTGTAAAGGCACTGTGTCTTCAAATTCTGACACACTACATGTGCAGTTTTACAAATAGACAACCAGTGATTGACCCTATGAGTGCAATTTGTCACCTTTCTAAAATATTCACTTATCAAGTTTTTCTCATTTTTGCAAAAATCTGATGAAAAAGTGTAAAATGAATGAAATTTGATGTCCATTTGGTCCAAAATTATCAAGAAAATTACAGAAAAATTTATAAAATGTGTAAGATGTTGCACTAAAAAGTTTTTGGGAAAAGTTATAGAGCAGGCAAAGGGTTAACTTGACAAAGTACTAGTTACAACTGAAATTTGGGAATTCTGTTTCAGGTCTGTTTTGATTGTAATTCAAAGAATCCAACCTGGGCAACTGTCACCTATGGAGTATTTTTATGTATTGACTGTTCAGCTGCACACAGATCTCTAGGCGTCCACGTCTCCTTCATCAGGTAATTGAGAAATCTATCATTCTATTTGTACTCTTTCACTTCTGTCTGATTTACTTTCAACAAGACCAGTATACTGAGAAATATGGGTGAACTGGTAGACTGAAGGGTTGAAGGTCATGGCGATGTCTTTTTGACCTTGGTTGACCTTTGATGTTAATGTCAATGACATCTGGTTATACAACAAAGACTTTCATCACAGTCAGTGTCTGAGTGTTTTAGAATTACAAGCACTGTTTCTCATGTCACATCTATTCTATCTTCAACGTGAGATCAAACTATGTACAAAGCCAAAATGTATCATCATGTAGTGACCAAAGATAGCTGATCTTACAGACAGGTATTCCTTTAGCTATAGGACTGAACATAGTACATGATACCAGTGACACTATATACACAGATATGCCCTTTTGACTACCAATACCTTCTTCTTGTTCAGCAGAAATATTTCATTCAAATTTGTCTCAAACCAGTTACCTTTTCCAATAGAGTACATTCTAAAAAAGATACTTAGGACCCATGTACTGGAGAATGTAGGATTGGGGTTTGGGGGTTATTACCACTTCCTAAATTTGTTGGGGAGGGAGATGGAAAATTGAAAGGAACACGTCTTCAATGTGTTCAGTTCTTTCTTGTTCACCATTATTGAAATGAATGCGTGGATTAATGCAAGCTTGGGTAGAGTGTAACTCCATATTGTTATCTCTGAATTCATGAGAGAATCCATCTGTCTCTTGAAACACTATGTATATATACAGGAGGTGTATTGGCAAGTCAGATTCATTCTCATCACAATCTGAACCTTGGCCATTTTATGGAAAGGGCAAGTCATATATGAACAACAATCATTCATCAGTGATAGTCAGTAGAGTTCCAAAGGACAAAATTGTATCTTGCTTTGCTCTGTGCCTTGCATCAGGGAAATGGTCATGTATTCAGTACTATGATCACAGAAATTACTGAGATGTACAGAGACTGTTTTTCATAACTGTGTGCATTGTGCTTATATCTTGATATTGTCCCTTGAAGTTTTAATATATGAATAAAGTGTCCATGCTAGTACCATCAAATCGATTTGGTCAAACCCAATGTTCATGAAATGGCAACAGCGTCATTTTGTTGGAAAAGTGGAACAAAATAATTGTGTTGACACTATGGGTATTTGTACATGTACTTATCTCTGTCTATGGAAGCAGCACCAAACATGTGATGGGTTCAGTTACTACTATCTGTTAGTATACATTTACCTATGTAAATAAGTTTGCTATGCTAAAATTCCCATGCCTGTGATATTGTAGGAAGAGAAACTCTTTTAGGATACTTGGGAATTCCCAAAAGCATTGAGTGGATTTCCATTCTCAATAAAATGAATGATTTAGAGGCGTGAAAGAAATCGGGAAATCTTTTATAACTACCGGATATATCATGATAGCTTTGACAAGTTTGATTCTAGGGGTGAATTGTTCAGATACATATGACCTAGTGTAGCTTGGAGGAAATTTATCTTGTGTAATGGTCACTTCTGAGAAACTATACAGGAAACAATAGACATTTATTTCATAATGAAGATTGAAATCAGGGTCATCATGCAAATTTTTGGATCAGATAAGCAAAATTACCTTCAATCATAATGACTACTTTTCTCAAAGTGGATTCCAACAGAAAAAAAATTTCAATTATCACAAGGGCGAGATGACAGAAATATTTGATTTTCTATACATGTCTCTAAATAAGTCCATACAAATTGTAACAGAAAATAATTGTCTGATTTTGTAAAATAATCCAGCTGGAGTGTAATAAATGCTGACTATCATAAATAATAACTCCCATGTAACATCATTCATTATTTATGAATGATGTTACATTTGAGGAAGAGAGATTCTGAGTGATAGTCTCTCAGCGTGTGACAGTGTGACTTCATTTGACTTTTGCTGGTGTCAATTATCAATAGATTAACAAAGGTTGACATCAAAAAATAAAGTGATATGGTGTTGATTATGGACACCACACAGTGAAAATGTCTCATGAAAAAGGGATTACATGTTGTGAGTGTGTGAAAGTGTGCATACCATAGGTATTAAAGCCATAGACTGCAGTTCAGCTTTACCCTGTACTGCACTGTCATACGTGTTGGAAAATGAGCAAACAGCTGCTACCAGAGTAACTGTGATACCAAAGTTTCATCATCTTTTCTTGTTGCCATGGTTACAAATACTCAATACTGGTTTTGTTAAGAATTCTTGATAATGAAATGCAAATCAGATGATAATTTATGAAACAATGAGATGAGAAATATTTATAGTATTTAAAATCATAATGTGTAATTCAAGTGAAACAGTCATAAATATAGGTTAGGTGCTCAGTGTTGTTCTACATGTGTATGTAATACCACACTGCGCAATGTTTTCCATTGACATGATTGACTTTCAATCCAATAAGTCAATTTGCTTTCTGCTTGATAATCTGATCAAGGATATTTTTCTCTCACTGTTTACCAGTGTTGGTAAACCTTGGAGCTTTGGTTGTTATCTTATAAGTGGTGGAATTTAGGTAATTCCAAAACTTGTGTTTTTGTGGTATGAGAGAACATCGTGATCTGTCTTAATATTGATTCTTAAATAATGAACATTTGTAGATCCAAAGATATCATATTTGAAGGGCTGTGAAACATAATGTTATGAGTTGAGAATTCAGAAACATAATATAATGTCGCAGTCACAAACTATCTTCACACATACATACATAGACACATACACACACACACACACACACACACACACACACACACACACACACACACATATATATATATATACATGTATATATATATAATATATATATATATATATATATATATATATATATATATATATGTGTGTGTGTGTGTGTGTGTGTGTGTGTGTGTGTACAAATAAACACACATACAGAGAGAGAGAGAGAGAGATGAACTACATGTGTATTTTTAGCTTAAAATATGTTCCCATGTTTGAAGGATACAAAACAGTATTACCATGTTTAAGGTTCAAACAAGTTTGTCTCCTGAATTGTAGACTTCCGTTGTTGGTTGATGATCTAGTCACCTTGTAGTGCACTGTGAATGTGAAATGATGAAATAGCTGTTTATGATTTTCACAAGGTGTGCCTCACACCTCTTCTCAGCTCAGCTCATTCAAGCATGACAAGGAAGCCCTTGAATCAACACAGACAATGGTGTGACTTATCTGGCCATGTCATCAACTTGCTGTTTCTCCTTCTGTACCTGTCAATAAAAACCAGCTGGGAGCCATGCAAAATAATTGTTTGGTTAACCCTTCCCCCAGCATGGTTTGTCCCAAACCCATCGTTATCACGGTGATATTGGACCTCTTTACAGGGAATGGGGGTGGACAGGTTGGATTTTTTTTTGTACCAAGTTGATTTTGTTGAATAAACTGTTCTCGCAACAACTCCCACATATAAAAAAAATCTTGTTACCAGCAGTATCTTAGGCATAATCTTGATATTTCCAGAAAAAAATCATGTCTGAATCCAAATTATTGATAAACATATGAAAAGATGACATATCTTATACGAGATGATACCTCTGAAATATAGTTGAATCAAGTTCATCAAAAGCAGATTTCAATTGAACCGTAATCCTGTTGGGCTGAAAACGTTAATCCTCTCATGCCAAGGGTGATACAGTAGAGTCTGGCTTCAAAGGGTTGATATTTTCCATTTATTCGTGGATAGTACCACTACCCGTATTCACACTTTGATAGGATAAGAGATGAGGGCTGGAGGGGGAAAACTCAATATGAATAGTTTAAAAATGTGCGTAATTACATGTGAAGGTAGCTACAGGCAGACTGAGCTATTTTCAGTCATAAATTAATGTGCTCAATTTATTGTTGACATATTTCAACACAGATAGCTGGTAGATATACATTTGTTTCACTCAAACTTTCAAAGTTTACTAAAAAGACATCAACACACCTTTACTCAGGTAGACTTGCCTGTTTTCAGTGAATTTTTTGTCGTTGATGCAACATTTTCTGATTTCACTTTGCCTGCGTCGGTGAATACCATATGTCAGAGAATCCATATGGTAGAACTGTGTGCCTGGTGTAGAGAAGTGCTGCCATATGCTCTCTGCAAACACTCTCTATCCACTGATCAGAAAGAAGTTGGCGTATGGAAAGTATTGGTAGACACCAGAATGTAGCTTTAACCCTTATCCTGCTAAACAATATCACTTCCCTATCTGTCTAGTCAGATAAAAACATTATTGAGCCAAGTTTGTACGTATTTGCAATCTATCCATGGTATGTTATAGCAGATTTGATCAGTAAAAAATCATATGTACAGCATATAGGTATTTGTTAGCCTTCAAATATGTGTTTGTTAAAATGCAACATATTGGGCCTGTTGCACCTCACTGGTTTAATCCAACTTGACCTGATGGTGACATACAAACTTTTTTTGGGAGGGTGGGGGGTATTATGGTTTATAAACACAAATATCCTTTCACCAGGATAATGTTGACAAGGCCCAGTGCTCATAGTACTCAGTGCATTGTACGGGGCCTGGGGTCAATGCTCAGTTTTGCCAGTAAGTTTTCTTGACCATGAAACTAAACCTGTTTCAATTTGCATATACTGTGGAAAGAAATTGGCAAGTATTTGGACAGTTTTACTGGATTTTTTGTGAAGTATTGAGCTGAAATAAACCAGTCTAAAGTGGCACTATAAAATTCTTAATTCAATGCAAAGAGATGAACTTCAGTATTTAGGGACCTGTTATTTCCCTTCTATTGCACATAAACGTTACAAATGATGAATGATCTAAGAAAGACAGTAATCAGTCTTGAAATCTGTCCAAGGAGCTGTATACTTCTCAAGGGAACTATCAGGGTGATCATTTATCATTGTAAAGAGTTCATGACAAAGGCCACCCATGATGGTTTATCACTGGAAAAGTGGATTTAACCCTTTGAGCACCAAAGTCAATTTTTGTCACTTTCACAAAATATACGCCAGTCAATTTTTTTCAGATTTTTGCTAGAATTTTGGTAAAACATTGTAGCCAATGAAATATTGTGTCCATTTGGTCCAAAATTACCAAATAAACTACAGAAAAATGTACAAAAATTTTAATAATATTGCACTATTATTTTGGTATGAAAAATTACAGCACTCAAAGGGTTAAGGCAGTATGCACTTCGAAAGTAAATGACTTAAACTTCTTCAAAAACTTTCCTCAATGAAACTGTCAACTATTCTCTCACTTAATCAAGAATATAAATCCGGGGTCACCATGCAAAGTTTGGTACAAGAGAATTACCTAAAATTTATGAATTTTTGGAATTCAAAATGGCTGCCACCCCTGGGTTAACTCATAGACTCTCGAGAAAAACGGGACAGGCAACTCCTGAGGTTTCTTTGTGCGATCTATCTTGGAATACATTAAAGTTTATTTGCCAAGCGGTCCCCGACAACAATACTTCGTACTTAACACTGAATCTCATTAACGATCAAACTGACGTTCTAATATGTACACTTTGCTCTTGCATGGCACGTTCCGAGTAATGACACAGAGAATTTTGAGGGTTTTTTGATACTAGTCATGGTGAATGTTCTGGTAACGATGAAGATCACATTTTGGATTCAAGCCGAAGCCAACGGGAAAAAACAAGACGATAAAAACTGTGTACATTTAGCCATAGACGCTAGAGAAAACTCTTGCTAGATATCGACAATATAAGTTTACATTCCCTACCATAAAAATCTCCGATATCCAACAAACATTTACAAGTTAGACAGGTTTACACTTCCCCAGTCCTGCGAAACGAAAACCTGACCTTTATTTCATCTGTCACGCAACATTTGACGAAAATCAGGGAACAAAAAAAATGACTACTCCATCGGAGCTCAAATACACGACCTCTAACATTTTGGTACTGTTTTAGCCTGAAGAAACACCAAAGTTCGGATAAGCTACACATGTTACATCCGCAAAGTACTAGAAAATACATTTGCAACACTGACTTTCGCTGTCAGGAGAAACTTCGCGATAAATCGGGACTATCCATCGGTTGATGGAGTCCGAAGCGGTAAGGTAGACATGCATTTACACAAAGCTGAACGCTGTCCTCGTAAATGTGGCCGTTCACAGTTTTCAAACAACAACATTTCAGTAGTTAACATACATACTTTACCGAATCATGGAGCATTCCTCGCACAGAAAATATTCAGACGGTTAAAAAACTGTAAAAACGAGGGAAAATTCGGAGATACACGGACGATTGCGGAATGTAAACAACTCTGTGATGTCAACTGCTGTTAAGTCTGGAACTGCAGCGGTATGTGTTTCGGATTTCTATTCGAAACTTTGTCACTATACAGCAACATACTGACTCCCTGCAGACTTCTAGTTGCATCGAATCTCGCTACCAATATGTAAAAAGTACTTTAAAACCATTTTGACGAATTCTTCTCAAAATAGTTGTAACACTTTTATTTCTAAAAATGGACTTGCGGGTAATCCGAAATAACTTGTAATCCGAAAACATTATTACCGTATACCGCATGCACGTGTCTATGAACCGGACGTTGTGCAGTCGATCGGGTCCAGCTTCATTCCGTCCCCGACCCATTAACACCTCTTAATTATTCAAAGATAGATCGCAGGCTGCTAATCCCATAGACCCTTTGTTCTCTATCGCAGTTGCCAGTCCCGTTTTTCTCGAGAGTCTATGGTTAACTCTGTCGAAAAAATTTTCAATTTTTGAAAAATTTTAGTAAAAATGTTTCTCACTCCAAGAGTTTTAACATGAGCCCTCACAAGTCATAGATCAGAAAAGAATTGCTGAATGTCTGTCCCTGAGGTGCATCCTACTTTAAAACTGGAAGAATTTAGGTGTATTGCTCTCGCAATGGATCTCAAAATGCAATATAGAGCTCCAGATGTCTCTCTCTATAGAACATGTCCCGGTATAGGTTGTTGGTATCATTGACTGTGACTTGTAGTAAAGTACAATAACTAATGATTGATATTTTACAGGTCAACACAGCTGGACACAAGTTGGACATGGCCACAGCTGCGAGCCATGCAAGTTGGCGGCAACGCCAATGCTGTAAGTATATCTACAGAATCTCCTTCACAGTTTAAGATCAACATGGATGTCTGGTTTCCATGGCAACAGGAGACAAGGGGGACGCGAGGGGATGTACCGACCATTTAACCCTGCTCTCCAATTGTATTTAAAGTATCGATTTAACCTAAAATTTATCGGTGAAGTTTTTTCCCACAAGCTGATAAATGGAGCTGAACGATTTGCTATTGTACCACTTTGCATTAGAGATTCACTTTCACAAAAGTCAAGGGATGTAATTTGCTATCTTGTCATTTCAAAACAAAAGCGGCCTGAATTGTAGAGCCCTGAAATTTAATATCATTTAGATAAACCTAGATGCGTGAAATATAATATAGCAATAAAAAAATGACACTGTGCCTGCAGACATATTGAAACCTCGGGTACAATAAATGTTATCAGATTTCATACATTATTGGTCTGTCTTCTGTGACTGAAATATATCAGATAATAACACTTATTTCGAGTTCAGTCTGTCTCTGAGTGGCAGTGCTACAAAAGATAATTCAATGTTGTGAATATATCTGTGTAAAAAGAATTTCATACGCACTGATCTAACTTCTCCCACTTTCATGTTGAGTATTCTGGAATGGCATAGAAATGGTGTATATCTTATGTAGCAAGTGTACAAAGTTTGCAATACTTCTGTGTTTTCCTGGCAAATAAATGGTCTTAACTTTGCAACAGAGGTTTTACTGAATCAATCTTTTTTTTTGCCAAATGTGATCTTATTTACTTAATACCCCTTTTAAAACCAATATAACACTCATGAACACCTCTTTCCTACGAAAGGCCTCTTTCCTCACCGGAAACATTCAACCATTTAAGCCCAATTTAGCTCTAAACGCTTAATATAATTTCAATAATAATTTCAAAAGTAATCGTTAATTTTTGTGTATTGATTGACATTAAATGGATGTCACACCAGAGCTAACAGAATTTGTGCAAGATAGAATGTACGTTGATTTTTGGTTTCGCTCTCAAATGGATTCAACATGGCAGTCGTGAACTTTGACCTCTGACAATATTAACCTTCATTTGGAGAGGGGAATCAATTCAATTGTTGAAGTGTCCTCTGCTTTCACAGTCCTTTGAAAAAGTTCACCGCTAGTTAGAATTTTAATGATGGGCTTTTGTAATTATATACATGATCCATAAATTGGCAAGGTTATATGTAATCAAAATCAACAATTAGTTGGAATCTAAATGTAGATCTCATTTATGACATATTCACAAAAACTCCCTCACACTATGCTGATGTCCTTCCTAATTAGATTGGTTTTGTAGCAGTTTTCACCGCACATCTCAATCAAAATAGGTGTAAAATTGATATCCGTGTGCTTTCAGGCTCTAAACACCTGTGTAGATTCTAATACTTATTTAGCAATCTGTAAGGGGGTGTATTACTCTATCAAGCATAAAATAAACCCCAATTTACTTTAGTGGAATTATAATTCATTACGTTTGAATGACCTCGGTGATAAAGTGAAATTAAAAAAAGCCATACATGGCTTTTGATGCCCGTTGGCAATGTCAGTCAGATCTACTTTTGATTTCTAATTTGAATTCTCTGATTGATAAGATAAATCTTCTTAATCAGGGTGAATTCAACATGATGCAACGAAACACCCTCAAGCAAGGGAAGGATTATTTTGAGCATAGACACTAGAAGGTGTATTGTTAGAACAGTAATTTGATTTCAACCAATAGCATAGTGCACAGGGTGTGAATTTTAAGCCCCTGAAGATGTGCTTATAGCGACTGAAGGAGCAAATTTATACAATGTGGGTCTCGCAGGTCAAAGAAAACAGCCAACACCCTGATTGTAATATAGCATGATTTACAGGGCTGGTGAAAAGTTGTGTACAGAAATCAGGAGGATATAAAAAATTTAAAAAAAGAATTGTGAAATAAGTAATTTGAAAATGACGAGAGGCAACTATACACTGAGTGTTACTGCACTCAGATGAAAGGTCCATTCAGAGATACATAGTTGATAAGTGTGACTGCCACCCATGAACTGTTTGAGTCAATTTAACAATTTTTGAAAATTTCTCTTTCCCAACCCAATACCAGTTCATGTAATATGTAAAATTTAGTATTGCATCACAGAGAAATCTCTTGATCCAGTGGCATGCCAATGTAGCCTAGTGTACTATCTAGCCGGCATGTCTAACTCAAAACTAGGAAGTGTTGAGTTCGTAACAAGAACCAGATCTGAAACAAAGTTGGTTGGAAAGCACGCTGACATGGAATGAACAATATCATGGAATTTAACATTTTCATGACCCCTACAAATACTGATATTTCCTTATGTATAAATCAGTGTTGTAGCGGGACTGTGGTTTAATTGAATATTTCAAAGGAGAAAATTACTTCCTTGGAGATTTGTACACAACTGTCACTGTTTTCTAATTTGAGGCAAAAGTACTGATGAATGTTGAACACTACGTACTTCTGAATATCTGGGATGTAAGGTCATAGAGGGTCATCAAAATTACACATACAGACTTTAAATTACGGTATTGGTTACTCACAAATGAATAAAACCAATCATCGTTATTTCATTGAAATCCTTTCCGTGGAATCAGTCTGGAAAATTAAACAACATTGATACATTATTTGTTTATTGTCAAGGATAATAAATACCTTGATTTAATCCTCTTTTCTCCCAAGTTGTATTTATTTCTATGGTTTGTCTACGGAGCCTGGTAGAAAGAAGATTAATTTACATGTTGTAAATTAGAGAAAGTTAAATATTTATACTATATAATCATGGTAGTGTGATTCACGTAAATTAACCCTTTGAGCACCAACGTCAAATTTGTTGCCTTTATAAAATTACTGCCGTCAATGTATCTCAATTTTTTATCAAAATTTTGATAAGAAAATGTAGCCAATGGAATTTTATGTCCATTTTGTCCAAAATTATCAAAAAAATTACAGAAAAGTTCATGCAGATTGGTAAAATGTTACAGTAAAATTTTGGAGGGAAAAAAATTAAAGCTTTCGAAAGGTTAATAGAGTGATACTGAATACTGACTTTGATGAAATTGATTGTTAAAATTTCTGTTTTGTACTCAATTGTGTGTGACACACCTACAGATAAGCCAGCCATGTAACTACAATATCTTCTAATGTCACAATGTTATGTCAACTATAATATTTTATTTATGTATGGCTATTTCTGGATCTTAAATGGTTATTGCATAAAAAATGTCGTAAAGTCTATTAAAAATGAATGAGAGATATAATTCAATCAATTTCAGCTGTCAGTTGCAGGATAATTTCGTTTGCAAGCAGCAATAGCTTTTTGTTACATGCACAAACATGTTCTCTCCATGTCGGCAATGTTTGTGCTGAGATTTTGAAATGAGAGAACATGGGAAATGTATCTTCAAGAAAGCCGTATTCAAATAGCAGAGTTCTGACTGTGATAGTAGTAGTTAGGTGAAACTATATAATGCACAATTTGGGGAAGATGAATATTCCACATTGATAAAGAATCATTAGCATAAAATTTACATACCAAAACAATGTTCATTAATATAATTTGCATAAATTAATAATAATCTGCTAATTGGGTGTAACACTGCAGTTTCACTTGTTCTTCTGTAGATGGGATTTTTCCGTCAGCATGGCTGCACTACAAACGACACTAATGCAAAATACAGCAGTCGAGCCGCTCAGATGTACAAGGAGAAAGTCAAGAAGCTAGCGTATGATTCAATGAGGAAATATGGTACACAGGTGAGAATCCAATAAAATTATGGTATTTAAGTTGGACAGCTAGTTGACTTTGAGAAATAGCTTTATCCTTTTTCCGTTATTATTGTTTTATTTGTGTAATATAAATTTTTGTCATTCGCCAGAAATCACAACACAATGACAATATTCATTTGTCAACAATCACATTGCGTTCTGTTGGTAAAGCAACAACTTAGTCTTTTCAGCTAGCATCTTTTATTAGTCCATCAGTTTGCTAATTTAAGATGCCACTAATGTAAACTTTTGTGTAAATTTACTATGATCAGGATGTCTTTTTAGCTAAATTAAAAACCTACTGATTGCAATGAAACTCTGAAAACGCTACAAAGCATGTAGCTACACTCAAAGTGTTTTATGGAACTTTAGGGATAATTTGCGATGAAAGAAACCTGAAATATATAGATTACTTTACGGATCAGATCCACTGTGCATTGTGTCCATGAAGGAGATTACAGTGTCAAAGTGTAGAGTATCTCATACACATTGTCTTGTCTCTTAGAAAAGCTAGCATTTCCTTCCTGAGCTTTCTACTGCCATGAACCACACCCTTAAACAGGGTATTTAATCCGCTAATGGAAACGTTAATCCTCTTTCCTCAGTGCACAATTTTGTCGAATGTCTGTTTTTCTGCTCCTGACATTCCATAAAAAATTGCCAGTGAATTTAAAAGTTTGAAACAATTTACATACTCAGTAAATGGAATTATAGTATTCAAAAAAAAACCCATCCATAATCAAACATTTGACTGGTTTTGAAATGATTATTTATCAAATGAAATGGAACTTGTCAAAGATGCTTGGAATTGAAGATTAACCCTTTGAGCGCCAAAGTCAATTTTTGTCACCCTCATAAAATATAGCTCGGTCAATTTTTGTCAGATTTTTGCCAAAATTTTGATAAAAAACTGTAGCTGATGAAATATTGTGTACATTTGGCCCAAAATTATCAGAAAAATTACAGAACAGTTCATAAAAATTGGTAAAATGTTGCACTAAAATTTGGTTGGAAAAAATACAGTACTCAAAGGGTTAAACAAGATTAAGCACACTTTCAACTGAGTTCAGTAGCAATGTTTAATATTCAATGGAATATCTGGCCCTTGAGGGCGCTCCAAGCATGTAGAGAGTGTAAAAAGTGCCCCCAAGCAGTGTCTCATCTAGTCTATTGTGAAAGTTAACCCTTTTGGATTAAATTTGATTATCCAATTCCACAGCTTCACATTGATGGAGTAGGACATCAGTCTCCCGTTGCCAAGGAGGTCGACTTCTTCAAGGAGCACACGGAAGTGGAAACCCCGGCTTCTATAGCCGAGGGGCAGGAACCAATGGACAATGGTACTAAAATAACAATGTCCAAACCCATAGCAATTAATAACGGGAACGGTAACGGGCTCGCAAACACTGCAAAACTTACGCCAGAAAAGGACAAAGGTTGGTATAAGGGTGGCTGTAGATTGGAAGCTTTCAAAAATTCACTAGTCTTGCCCTATTTGTTGTGAATGCAGGGAACTGCGAGACATTCTGTATTCAAAATCATTCAAAAGCTAGATTGTATTTTCTTATCATGTCACACAGACAATTATCTAGTTAACATAGGATTGACACAGGCTTGACATACTGAACTACGCTGACCCTTTGAGCGCCAAAGTCAGTTTTTGTCGCCTTTATAAAATATACCCCGGTCATTTTTTTCAGAAATTTTGAGAAAAAATTGTAGCCAATGAAATGTGATGTCCATTTGGTCCAAAATTATCGAAAACTTTAGAGAAAAATTCATAAAATTGGTAAAATGTTGCACTAAAATTTTGGTGGGAAAAATTACAGCACTCGAAGTGTTAAACAGACCAGTATCTGAATGACATAGTATTGACACAGGATGTACCTAGGGTTGACATAGGATTGACATATTGAACTTAGTTCATTGCACAGATTTCTCGGCTACAAAACCCGACAGTTGCTAACTGCGCAAGTTTCCATATTCAAGTAAATTCTGCCGTTTTTAATTTGGTCTATGATTAGCAATACCATGTTACCCATCTGGAGCTGATCCAAGTATGTTACTTGATGATAAGTATTATTAATTCAGTGCATTCAGATCAACCAGATCAGAGTAAAATTTGTTCATCAATTTCATTGAGCATAGGTAAGCTCCCTAACTTGCCTGTAATAAAAAGCTGGTGAATTTTTGAAAGCTCTGCTGGGGAACCTTGTCAAGTTCAAGGTTGCTGTAGATGCATGTGTGTGATGTTGTGGTTACGATATCTCAATCGGATAGAGTGTGTAGAGCATTGAACTAGAAACTATTTGGTTACAAATTGATAGGGGAACAGTCAAAGTCGTATAGAATGTGATATACATACATAGATGCACACATATATAAATACATACATACATACATACATACACACATACATACATACATACACACACACACACACATACACACACACACACACACACACGCACATACATACGTACATACATACATACATGCGCATGCACATACGTACGTACGTATATACATATACATCATAATAGTTGTGGAACACTAAGTCAAAAAAGAGCAGATCTCAAAATCACAGAGAGGTAAAGTATTTCCAGTTGCCATGACATCCAGCTAGCAAAGCAACCTTGACAGTGGCTGACTTTGGTGGCATTAGGAAATCACACACCCACTACACACTTGGGAATATCTGCATGGAATGTATTCAGCTTGCTGCATGTGATTTTGTTTGAAGCCATTTGTAGTCTCTTTCTCTCATCGCTCTTTTTGTATCAAACATTTCAAAGCTTTGAATGACATCATGCATACTCTTTCAAAGCTAAGTTTGAAGTTCAAAGCCAAGTATCAAACATTGCAAAACTCTGACATCACGCATACTCTTTTAAAGCAAATTTATTCTCCACCTTATTAATATATTATCAGTATCATTGAAATTGCTCGCGCACGTTAAGCTTGTCAAATATATACTCCATGAATTTGGTATCATTGAATGTTGCCATCATTGTAATGATCTGGTCTGTATTTCCCATGTAAGTTTCAGCCTATCTATAATTTTGCTGTATAACAGATGTTGACATGATTTAAACATTTCTATCAAATGTCGGTAAATGAGACTGCAATCTTGGCAAAAAAAGCAACCAGAACTGAACTTGTAATGTTCATGATAAGGTGGTTGTTGATTGAGTAGTGTAGTGGCAGCATGTCTTTTGTGTGGTGTGGTGTTGTATGCATGTGCATGGCATGGTGAAACGTTCAAGCTTCCACCATTCAATGAAACTCCAGCAACTGAAGACAACACAGTGTTGTCATTCGGATTTCTTTGTTGTTTATTGTCAGCAGGCTATGAAGTTAATCTCAAAATCATAGCTTTGTTCAGAACAAACAGGTTTCACTCAAGTCACTCTTCAATTTTAATATCTTTTTTGTGAAATTTCAAAATCTTATGCAAACGTGTAGTTTAATGCTTCTTTTGTTGTTCTTTGCCGTTTGTTGTAAAATCATTCAAGACTTCCTGGTAGGCTTTCTGCAATAATGCATGAACAAAATAATTGTCATGAAAGCAGTGAATTTCCTTTTCAAAATTCAAGAAGGAAAAGCACAAATAGGACTGAATTTTGCCGTGTATTTGGTGCCATGGCTATATTTTGAACTGAGGAAAAAAATAAACCTCAATAAAATTTGCTGAGAAAGTAAAATAAAACAGATTTATTGGAACAAACAAATAAAACAAGTGGTTGACTTTAGTATATCAACCACTTTGATATCAGACAATGAAAACATAATCTTCTCAGTGAATTAGTGGCACCAAAGCAGTTTTATTATGCAGATATTTTATGAACAGTACCATTCAACATGGTATGTAAGCTAGTAAAAGTATTAAACATTCTTCCTATCTGCCCACCTTGAGTCTTTCAACCCCCCCCCCTAAATTTCAAATGGTATGTTCCCTACATTCCATATGTAAAAGTCGGAAGATTCTATATATGAGGCATTGGCAGGGATGAACTGGATAACTTTGATGTGACAAAACTTTCACAGGTGAGGAAAATGATCAAGGTGCTCCCAGTGTAGAAGCAGCATTGAGTATATCGCCAACGGCAGCCATGGCAAAAGCTGAACCCAGGAAATCTACCATTGGAGGAAGAAAACCAGCCAGTGCAAAGAAAGGGGTGAGTTTCCAAGTTCTCTCAACGGCCCAAATATTGTTTCACCACAACATTTTTGCACACAGCTGTGGCTTTTCAAGAGAGTGGATTTATCTTAATGCAGGCAAATGGGTTAAAAAAGCAGGGTTTACATCACTTTTAACTTTTGAGAGTCCCTGGGACTCCTGGTGTTAGAAAATGGGAGTCCTACATCAAAATATGGGGGTCCCAATTTATTTCACAAAAATGTTTATAGTTTATCAATGCCATGGTCTTCACTGTGTTCAATTAGTATTAATTTGCATACACAGAGACAACAAGGTTCCATATTGTACATGGAGGGGTAACTATTGTGCAACACATGCACACAACTATAGGGCATATTCAACTGACTCTGTATAGTTTGAACCGCCTGTATAACTATAATGAAGAGTTGAAGACAAAAACACATTTCACTAACCTTTTTATCGATTAATTTTGGTGTTTGACCCAACTTACATTAGTTTAATTCACGTACGCGTGTGTAACTATCTGTGGCTTATCGAGTCACGGACTCGTACTACCATACATACTAGTCAATCCGTTCGCCAAGTTTGATCACATTTTTTGACAAGCACGCCACAAAATCCGCCACAAAATGGAAAGAAACCACTAAGTATCGAGAAAAAAGTTTCATGTCCGGTTTATTGCAGTTAAAAAAATGCGTAACACGTAGGAAATGTCTCGCAATGTCAACAGTTCAGAACAACTACATTTCATTTACAAACCGGGTCGACTGTTATGGCCGTCTCGCTTCAGGACGGCCGGAGGTCAAATATCAACAGTTTAAAGGGGCTTTTTGGCAGTCAAACGCTTGAAAATTCACAAAATACACTTCAATTTAACCGAATCCTTACAAATTTCTCAATCTTGCATGTTTTGGACTTCGAAAACCTTAACCTCGGGTCTGCGTCCATGTCGAGAGTTAGGCATCACACAGTGCCGCCATCTTGGCCGCCGATACGTTCGAAGTTCACTATCGCGATCGATTTGGTCACCAAATCGCGTCATTTTTCCATAAAATATTCTCAAAAAAACTGTAAAATCTATCATTTCTATCACCCAGAGGGCAGTAGCTTGGCATAATATAGTTGTCCTCCGTGTCTACGGCATGGTAAAGCTTTCAAAACGTACGTACGTGTTTCGTTCAATGCACTGTGGCCGTATCCGCGTACGGGTGAAACTGCAGACCTGATTAAATATTCATGAAAACCGCTGAACTCTTTGAAGAAAGTTCGCATAAATTACTGGAATTTTCGATTGTTAGGCTGCATGATGTCATTATTTTAGTCCTTATATGGTACTAAATTGGGTTCAAAGGGTCAGGAATACCCTCCTTCTGGCTGAGTTCGGCAATGCATAGCTAAGTTAGGCATAAGCATAGAACGCAATCACTGTCGGTTTATATACCGACGTGGCGCTGAGAGCGAGAATGCCGTGTCGGTTTATAAACCGACGCGGCACTTTAAGGGTTAAAGTACGGGGTCGGTAAGGTTTACTGGGATGTGTTTTACGTGTTCAGCAGCTTCGCAAGGTGTACACCAGCAACAGATATTGCTGCGTCCCAAGGGACGCGTGGTTTAGTTTTTGAGGGGTCCTGCGTCCGGTTTATGCGTAAAGGACGCAGAAATGCGCGTCATGTAAAACCCTGAAAAAGTGATAAATTGGCAGAAAAATCTTTGTGTAAAATATATACACTTTTAAAGATGGAGTCAAAGTTCCAATGGGATTGGTGACCTTTGTACTTCTTGTGTAAGTTATCGCAAAATGTCTACAATGCTGCAAGAAGTTCAAGTTCATAGCTCATAATTTCAATGGCATAGTATTCTATAAAACCCTATTTTGAAATCTATATGTCTGAAGATTTTGATTCAAGTTTGAAAAAATTTGCCGCAATTTACAAAAAAGGAGATTTCAGTATGATTAGTGAAAAAGTATGCTGTCATTGACACTATAATAGTGTCTGGAAAGTTCCAGATTTGGAAATTGTTGATGCTTAACATGTAAGAAATGAAGTTTTCTGAAGATGTGTCCATGTAATAAATGCAGGCTACATAAAAGTTTTATGCCCCTTATAATGAGATTTGTGTCTTCAATGTCTTACTGTTGTGTGTTTATGTTTTCGTCTCTTCAGCTTAGTGCATGACATGTAAGAAATGTAGATATTTATGAAGTTTAGTGTCTACATAAAAATGTTTTGCCCCTTTTAGTTACACATGTATTTGTATCATCAACATCTGACTTTTTGTTTATTTGTGCTTCTTTTGCATTCAGCTCGGTGCAAAGAAAGGTGTTAAAGCCCAGAAAGTGAAAATAGATTTTGATGCAATAGAGTCACAGGCACAGAAAGAAGACCAGCGGAAACAGGAAGCGGCAAAACCCAAAACGAAAGAAGAAGCAGAGGCTGAAATGTGAGTGATAGAAAATGTTGATTTTTAATGAGCGTTGATTGTTGGCATGGGCATGTACCAAGATTTCACAAAACTCTGATATTCTCATCTTACAATTTGGTTGTCAATAGAAACGTGTTTTTGCATAAGACACTACCAAAGACATTGAAACAGTATATAATTTAAGAGTAAACTCTGAATTTTGCCATAAGGTTAGTAACTAGTGATAATTCATATATCCCAGGCAAAAACCAGCGAGGCAAAACACGTCCCATTTTCTGCATTTTAACAAAGACTTGAACATTTGAAGACATCTGAAAATATAGATTCTGTAACCATAATTTCTACAGACTACAACTTCTATAACATACCAAGCCGAGTAGTTGAAGATACAAATATGTTTTATCTAAAAATTTGCTTTCCACAGATGAGCAAGTGACAGACCTGTCAGGAGAAGGGTTTATTTTGTATAATGTTCAAGTCAAGTTACACTATCATGGTTGTAGAGTTAACTCTATCTATGTGTATTTACATAGAAAGGAGTGGACAGTAATTTTGAATCCAATTCAACATGGCACAGCTTGAAAATTCTGCTTTTCCCTGAGAATGAGAAAGTATCTATTTTAGGTCACTCCATAGATAACCTGCTGATATGCAGGTGCTCAGAAGGTCATATCTGATTGGTCGATTGTCACAATTTACAGCAACTTAGGGAGTCTATTTGTAACTATTGATAATCCAGTTTGACTTAAACATAATTGAAAAAACCTTTGTATGTTCAAACAAATCTCTCTGTATCTGATTACAGGACATCCATGAGACTAGCGTATCAAGATCTTAGCATGCAACAGAAGAAAGAAGAAGCTAAAATGAAAAGTGTGGATCCAAAGAAAGCACAACAAATGGAAAGATTAGGAATGGGCTTCGGCGGAAGAAGGTAAGACTTTCTTATTTTGAAGACATCCCAAACTTGGAAAATAGTAATGTTTTTTTTCAACACAACAAAAACATAACAGGGTGACCCCATGTAGAGGACATAGTGATTATAAGAATAGTGATTAACTTCCTCTTCAGTAAACACAATGAATTTTGTGTGTCATGTGTATATTCTACATAGCCATAGTTCCTCAGAAAATCTTTATCATCTCAAGAGTAATATTTATTCATCACATTCCACAGTGCAATTTCACATTCAGCATTGAGTGATATGTCAACGATTCAACAAGAAAACCCAAACAGCAGACCAGAACGGCGTCCATATGACAGACGCAATGACATCCTTGAAGATTATGATATTGGTTTTACCAGCACAAGGGGACCCCCTAGGTAAGTTTGGTTTTACTGGCACAAGAGACTAGATAAGTATGCATTCCCCTGGTGCCATGATGTGAAAAGTTATTGAAATCAGTTGGAGAGGCCTTTCCTAGCTGTGAATATAAACGTGATATTTCCTTCAAATGCATTTTTTGATTGAGCCCATGTCAACAGTGTTGAAAGTCGGGTTTTTGTCATTATTAAATTCACATTAGGAAATTTACAGAAACTAACCCTTTGAGCGAGAAAGTCAATTTTTTGTCGTATTTATTAAAAAACACTGACATTAATTTTTTTTCAGCTTTTTGTCAAAATTTTGCAAAGGGAGATGTGATGTCCTTTAGTCCAAAATAATCAAAAAAACTTATAGAAAATTCATAAAAATTGGTAAAATGTTGTAGAAAAATTTTGAAGAGAAAAATTACAGCATTCTAGCTCAAAGGGTTAAGGAAATGGGTATGATTCAATAATTTTGTCCAGAATGACACTATACAATCCTTTTTTGCTGTACTTATTTTATCCTGTAGTTAAATTGATGTTCGGTTGCCTACTCAAGCAACAATGATGCTGAAATTATTTTATGCCAAACAAGATCTGCAGTTCAGGAAACCTGACTCCCTGGACGAGTGATTTTTGATGGCTTGTTTGACATTACATGTTGCTTCTTTTTTTTTTCGCTGCACTAGGTATTCAGACACACCATTTGACAAATCGGACCCCCTAGATGAGTGGGAACATGTTGAAAGTGGGACATCACGGGTTTACAGCATTTTGGAAGAAGTTGATCGAGAAAGAGAGAGCAAGTAAGTTGGTAGTGATGGATGTACAAAGGCCAAGCTGGAACCATTCGGCAAATATGACGTTAAGTCGTCAATCTTTTGAATTATCATCAACAGGATTTGCATATATGATGAAAGTATCAGTTTTTTCATGCCGTAGAGAATTCAAAAAGTGGAAGGCATTTTAAATCTTGTACTACTGTTTTTCAAAAAGATAACAAATTTTATTTAACCTTGTTTTATTGTTCACTGATTTTTTTCACCAGGTAAAAAATCCTAGTGGCACATTCATTGACCTGCATCCATTACAGGATTCTACCGCAACACTTTTTATGCCATCAGCAAACCATGACAATGTTTCTGTTGGTCTTTCAGATCCAAAACAAAAAAAGACTACGAGCCGGCATCATCGTCAACGGAAGCTCAGAAGAAATTTGGTTCTGCAAAAGCTATATCATCAGACCAGTACTTTGGAGGTGAATCTTCTGTGAGTACAAAAAATAATTTGTCTTTGATGTGCTTGATTCTGAACAATCTAGCTTTCACAGTTTTCCCATTAAGAAGTACAGCTTGCTATGCTTTAACTTGTATCACTAGCAATTAATGTGAAAATGCATGAAAAAATCCCAATATGTGATGTCATCATGGTGTCATAGGTCACATGGGGGTCAGGGCTCAAAAAAGTCAATCCCAACATGTCATAGGTCAGGGGGTCGGGATTCACAGGGATAAGCAAGTCAATACAATCTAATATCTTTCACCAGCCAGTTCACAGTCCTTTTCACATGATGAAAGCCATGAAAACCTTTTCAACTTTCAGGGCAACAGTGGGAATAATAGGTTTTGACTACTTTGATGTGCCAGGGTTCAAGGGGTACCCAACATGATATTGTAGGCCATAAGGAAATCAGAGTTGAAATTTGTGAATATCATTATGCTGTCACAGGTCATCATGGGGTCAGGGTTCGGAGAAGTGATAACCAACATGGCATCATAGGTCATGGTGAGGTCAGAGTTCACGGGGGTTTCATACCATCCAGTTTATATTAACCACATTAGCTAGTCAATCCAGTTAATCTACAACAAGATCTCTCACCCAGGGCAGTTCACATTTCTTTTCACAGTATGAAAGCCGTGCAAACCTTTCCCGCTTTGAGGGCAGCAGCAGTATATCAAGTTCCGACTACTTCGGTGATGGCAGGTCTAAATCCTCCGCCTCCTCCAATTACTCCAGCGGTGCCAACTTCAGTGACATCAAAGACGGAATGAAGGAAGGTGTCGTCCAAGTAGCCGGCAAGTTGTCCAGGTTAGCAAACGGTGTCATGACAACAATCCAGGTAAATATGACTTTGTTTTGATAGCTTAGGCTTTGTCGGCCATTTTGGAAGCAGCCATGTTGGTATTTGAAAGGTCAGAGGTCACTCAATATGCAAATTTGAAATGAATTACTGGACAGAAGAAGTCAGTTGCTTGTAAAATTGTGCAAAAAGTTCAGTGGTCAAAGTAGTGGCCAGTGGTCACCGTTAGATTGTACAAAAATTGGCAGTGAAAGAGTGAAGTCAATACTTCTCTCTGAGTTTCAAAGTCCAAAATGGCTGTGTAATATCCATGCATGTCTCTGTACCACAGTGCATGCCCATGTGTCTTTCAGTCAGAAATTCAAACAATGGTGTTGTGTCCAGTCTTTCTCCTATAAGTATTGCTGGAATTTAATATACTGTCAAAGAGGGATTTGTTTTAATCTGAATATGCATGCAAAAATAATTGAATGCATGATATCATGTTATATATGGTTGATTGTTATCACTGGGGCATTGCATGTATTCTTACACCAACAGATTGGTTCATAGGGATAGGTGCTTTGTTCACTCACGATACAACATCTGCCAATCAGATGCGTTGTACTGATACAAAGTAGTACTTTTTTATGTATAAGCAATTTTGATTGGTCAGGTATAAGGATAATCCACAAACCATAAGACAGGAGTTTTTAGTAATATTTGTGATATGGTCGCACTTGACAAATTGCTAGTGCTCTACCTTTCACTCAAAGGGAACAGTGCTATGGAAATATGTTGATTGTGAAAAGGCAGAATTATTTTCCAATGAAAATGTCATCAATATTTAACTTGCCCCTTCTCCTCAGTGAATGCATCAACTTTACTCAGATTGTCACTGTGTCCAGTTGGGCTTCTTGGATGGCCAGTCATTAGAAATGCTGACATCATGTCCAATCAAATATTTTAGCTGACTGTGTTAAACCAAGTCACTGGCCCAGCAAATGAACTTTCAATTTTGACAATGAGATATCTAGACTCCTCCTTCAAACGTTTATGTGACATCACAACAAATTGTTGAACAATTCTGTCAAATTGGTACAAAGTTAGATTTACTCTTAGAAATAGACATTCAGTGATGTTAGACAGTAATACCCCAGTGTCAGATAGATGTCACAAACAGTAAGTTTCATTTTGTACTGGACAAGTTACATATATTATATTTTTTACTGAAATATATTTGTTGCAATGCTCTGACAATTGATCTGTGGGATGAAAAGGCCATGAAACCTTGGCAATGATTTCAATGGCATACTTTAATAGACTTTTGTCAACTATATTCTGGTGACATTGATAAGTCCACTGCATTTATTCTTATGGGATACAGAGGTCTTCTGTGCATGTATCTTTTACTTCAAAGCATTGTAAGGGATGAGGATTGGTATTTTTGTTATCTTGGTGGTTTGGGTTTGCATGCTTTTCATGTGAAAGGATTATGATTGTTCAGTATGTGAAAAGTGTTGAATTTGTGGCTGGTCAAATCACTGCTATCAAACAGTCAACAGTCATGTGTAAGAGGTTATTTATGACTTCTGAGTTCAGGAATTCGCATCACTCCATTGCCTGATGGGTTTTCTCACATACTGTTTAAGCAGTGTTCAAAGCATCAACCCACAAGGGCATGCAAGATGAGAGCTCTATCTGATCTGACAGTCTCTGCTACTGAATTGAGAGTTTCACTTTAGGAATCCTCAAAGCAAACTTTTAGGGAAGCAATAGTGAAGCATGACTATATTCATAATTACAAGGGTCATACCAGATATTGTCATGTGCACAGAACCTGCACCTCTCAGTTGTTGCACTGGACGCCTGATAGAGGGCGCACCACTAATCATCCAAAGTATAGCACGTTCACCAACTGAAAATGACAGTCTTTCTGCAGTACTGTTAGAACACTATTCTGTGGTATTGAATTATGCATATTCAAGTGTACACTTGAGAAGATAGCAGTCTTTTGACAGCCACTACCCCATCTACTTCCACGCTTTTGGTACAACCTCATTGTCTTCAATTGTGTGGGTGGACTAAAGCATTTCGTAATGGGTGTGATGAGATGAATTCTGCACTTTTCATTAATCTAAAACAACATACACGATTCTTAGGAGAAAAGAAAAACCATGTAATATCCAAAGACGATTGCTGAACTTGATCCTCTCACAAACCCCATTCTACATCTTTTGTCTTGCACTGTATAGTCAGACCAGACCATTAAAACTAGGGGACTAAGGTTGATGGGTTAAGATTGGTACCTTCTGATGTCAAACTTACATCATCAAAGCGTAATATTCTCATGTTAATTTTACTCTGTAGGATCGTTATGGTAGCTGAACATAGTTCTGTAGTTTCAGTATGACAAGAAGAAAATACAAAGTAATTTATTTCTTTGTATTTATTTGGTGGTAGTTTGGCATGTTAGTATTAGTGAACGAAAGTAGTATCATGTTCATAGTCCTTGTATTCTTCTTGTCTGAAGTGCATGCAGTAGTAAAGCACCTTATTTGGTCATGCAAATAGCTCACATGATCAATATGCAAATATGTCAGGTGATCCTATTTGACCAATCAGCTGTATGGACAGCATTGGCATATATCCAATCAGATTATAGGATCAGTCTACAGTGACATTTGAGTATTGCAGACACTATTTTGAAGAAATCTGTGAATATTATATATCCAGCAACTGTATTATGGGATCAGGTACACGCTTATCTGTGCAATATGCCTTCAGAAAGCTGTTTGTCTCTGCTCTGTTTGGCATCACAAGCTCTCGTACTTGTAGCTTGTGCAGATAACTCTCTGTCATCGTAACACCATACAGAGTAGATTGTGCATGGTTACACTAATACTGTCTTATTGACTGGCTGTTGTACTCTGAAAAGGTTACAGTTATAACAAATGTTTTCCAATAGCAAATACATGTACTCTGAATATTGGCTATTTTCATGACCCCTGCATGACCTTAAGATATCCTTGTATGATTCGACATCACAACCCGACTGTTTATCGACTGAATTCTGTCCTTGAATGTAGCCAAGAATTTTCATTGAATACAAAGTAAATTGTTTAATTTAGAAAACTATGTAACCTTCAAAAATACTACAATGAAACTTCATGCATGGGCCATGAAAATGATTTTTTGCACAGATAGATAATCCCAGATATTTATCACCTTCATAAATAGAATAATTATTATATTTTGCGATCGTCAAGTTCACCAAATATTGACCATCGCTTTGCAAGGAAAAGTCAAGACATCTGCTGGAGTTTTGTGTTAATGAACTTTGAAATCTTTCTATTACAGGACTATGGTGGTACCTAATGCACAGATGGGAAGGATTTTGTGAAGACTGCCCTCATGGACATAATATTGAAGATACTTTTGTTTTTAATAGAAGTCTGGTTAAAGCCCCCCCTCAACACCACCAAAGGCAACATTGACGCATTCAACTCAATTGAATAGATTTATTTTATGAGTTTGAGAAAAGATGAAAATTCACAAAAGTGCCCTATTTTTGGATATTTTCCCCTGGAGTCAGCAGAGAGGTGGTGTTAAGCTTCCAATCTTTTTCTAACAAGGAGTGAGAAAATTATAGAATATTAATGAAATTTCAAATGGTGCATTCTGAATTTAATATTCCATTAAACTATCATGCCATGGTTGAATTTTTAACAGAGAACAATTAAAATCACCAGCAAAGTAAAATACATGTATTAATCAAAAGAGGGATGTCAAACTTTTTGGGGAGATTTTTTAAAACATTTATGTTATTTTACATTCTGTTATGTTCCTATTGGAGTAGTTCTCAATTGTGTATAATACATGTAAACTATGTGTTCATTGGTCAGAAAGAGGCATGTTTGTGATTTTGTCTCCTGGTGCATCCAATCAGTGTGTGTCTTAGAAAACAGGGTTTACCTTCTTGGCGGTATATTCTTCATGCTGTGTTTATGTTTTCCAAAGTCAAAAGAAGTGGACGACTCGCGCTGTCATTTATTATGTATTCAAAGTTCATGACAGAAAACATCCGCTCTTCTAACTCGCTCTCCTGATGAGGAGTGTTGATGTAGAAATTAAAAATTGCCATCATCATCATTTTATAAAAAAGACAAAAGAAAAAAAAATATATTATCTGTAAACAAGAAAAAAACAACATACAAAAAGAATTCATGAACATGGGCTTTATTGAGATTTACAACATTATAAAGTAATATAAGTATCATATGTTTAGTATTATTTACTTGTTTTTAATTTTTTCTTGAATTTACCCCCCTCCCTTCGTGACAATGGTCAAGCCTTACGAAGAATAATTACTCAGACCATTCCATTAGAAGGGTAGTAGCGGGTAGGATTTTCAAAGAACCAAGGAACTCTTGCATGAAAGGCTGTCCATTAAGCATGAACATATTATCAGGTCCTCTAACCTGTCCACCCCTAATTCCCAGTGAACAGGTCCTGAATCAGTGTTAATAACAAAAGGTTTGGGTCGAACCATGTTGGTGAAAGGGTTAGTACAGATTTGTTCTTCTCTGAGGTTTTCAGATCAGTAATTGTATTTAAAAAATGTTTGCTACAGCCCCTACGACCAATATCAGAGAAAAATCAAACCAGTTTTGTTTCAGACAGAACTGGACAAAATATGAAAAGTTTACCTCATACATAACAAGTAATTTACAAAAGGGTTTCATTTCGGAGTAGTTTACAAAAGACAGGGATTGTCAGGACAGTGGTAACATCAAAAACATCTCCCTTTTGCTGAATTTTATTTTTTCTTTTAAATTTTCATCGATATTAACTACTCAAAATAATCAACTTTCCCTGAATGAAATTGGTTCAAATGTGAATAAGTTTCTCTTTTTAAAATTAGGTTGATACAACCATACATCCATAGGTCAAAGGTCATTCTGCATGCATACTCTTAATTTTCAAACAAGACTTAAAGGGACAGTACCTGTAATTATTAATTAGAGTTTATTTTTGTGTTCAAGAGCAAGTACATTATCTTCTTCCTCTGAAAACATCTCGAGATATTACGTATTTGTCTTTGAACAACACATTGTGCACAATATGTGTGTTATTGTAGACAAATGTCTGGACTTTTATTCAGTTTTCAACAGCAATACTGAATATACGCGCATACACGTAGAACAAGAAACTGTACGGAGCTTCGACGAAACCCCTGATTTATGACCTAAATTTATTTGATTTTGAATGAATTGTACAGTTGCAATATGAAAATGTAATTATGAATTATGAATCTGGGGGGAAAGTACTGAGATTCCTTTGGGAAAGAAAACTAACATGTTTTGGGATGGATTTGTTTTTGACATTGGATGTATCATCATTGCAGAAACCGGAGTAAAACGATGATCTAAAAAATCACTTCTTTTTGTGTCTCTTTTATGTTTGGTTTGTGTTGCTAAGTGTGTGTGTGTGTCTGTCTGTCTGTCTGTCTGTCTGTCTGTGAATTAATCTGTGAGTATGCATATGCAGAGTGCAAGAGTAAAGTTGACCTACCACTGCACCAGAAATTCTTGGCTCAAAATTATTTTATATCTTGTGTGGAACAGTGCAGAGCCAACCTCAGAATTTTCAGCAATAGTTAAGGGATGGACCATTATATATTGGGGAGGATCAAGAGTGAGGGGGAAATGGTCTCAAGAGAAAATGCATATGTGTTTGCTTGGAAGTGAATGTATGTTGTAATATGGCATAAATTGATCATTAAATCTTGGGAAAATGTTCAAAAACGAAAACAATGTCTGCAAAATGGAAATTGTTTATAATGGAAAATTTGGAACTCTTGATTTGCAACACTCAAAACAAAGGTGGAATTGTAGATGAGAGGCATGCTCCGCCAATTCACAGGTGAACTATGAATAAAATGTCATTATAAAATATTAATATCATCCATACAACTTTCGGTATTACATGATGGTTGAGCTTCGTTTCTGCTTGGCAATTCTTGATAAAATCACTGAACATGTACGAATTATACTAGTAGTCCACTTTGCATCCTACATAGTGTAACGTATGTAAGGGGTGTACCATTTGGTATCGGGGGGGTCTGGAAGATTGATGAGATGGCATTATTGTCTTTACCTGATCCATTGTACGTGATTTTTGCCTGCTCTCACACTTTTTTTCAAGCCTTCTCTTGATAATTCTTTTTCCATTGACATTTGCTGGGAATATTTCTTTTTTTTTCGAAAATCTTCCAGCCCCACGATATTAAATGGTCCACCCCTCAGTACTGTAAAAAGAAAAGGCATGCAGCTTCCACAGCCAGTCCTCCTCTCCACATATCTGTGAATGGTACCATAATGTGGACATGCAATATTTTCGTTCATCATCCAATATTTGCACCTGTCAGGACGACATATTCATTCAGACACAGTTACTCCACAGGCGTCTGTGGGCTCGATAGTCTGCTTGATCAATCGATCGCCAACAGCCCTCTCCTAACCACTGAAACTTCCGCCCACTGTACAAGATTACAGATATTTTTTTCAAAAGGGACAACAGAAAGCTAGTTTTGATTTTACTGAAACCTATTTTCCAGTACCCACTGCCAGAAATGTTCTCCCCGCCCACTCTAAATGTTGCTTTTTTCCTCTCTGCCCGCTGATTAATTTTTAAATTTGCCTGCCCGCTGAAAAACTGCCCACGAACGCCTTTTTTTTCACTAACAGCTTCGTTGGCGGCACCTGGATATTGAAAACACATTGGGAGCTAAAACTGATTTCTCACCAACCTTTGAAATCTCAAACTCAAGTTAGGCAAGCATTGCTCAGGTTAGCAAACTCAAACTCAAGTACTACTTTCATTACCGGATTATCTTTGTTGGTAAACAAAGCACTCCGCATGACAGTGAACTTGCTTATCTAAGTAAAGAATCCACCTATACTGGAAAAAGTTCAGACAGAGCACAAAACAAAAGCAAAAAAACAGACAATTTTCTGCGCTTTGGAATGACATGGGGTCACTCAGAGTCATTGTCCCTACAAGTACACTATAGGGTAAAGACGTTTTCGGCATGCAATTTTTGCCCTTTTTGGTCCCCATTAATTTGGGGAAGATGCCCGATTGTTTCGTAGCAAGATGTATTCTAAAAGGAATGCAACACTCGAAGTTTTTGACAGCATTAAAGCCATGGAGGTACCTCCATGTCAAAGCTTACTTACCTGTGGAGGCCTTTCATCCAAATATTGACCTACTAAGTGGTTTTATGTTGGAAAAAGGTCAAATATATGCTTGAATATAAGCTTGACATGCTCAGAAAGTTTACTCTTTGGAATTTCAAGAGACAAAAAGGGGAAATTCGGCCATTTGCGAACTGTTTACCCTCTCCAGCGGAGCCTTATTTTTTCCAGGGGTACCACAAAGCGCCCTCACACGGCCGAGTACGCGCCTCTGCTTCCTTGGGAGGGACGGCATTTTCTGACGCTAATTACAAGACTCGAAATTAACTTTTTTGCCTGGTAGTCCCATTGGGCTACCATTTTCTGAAGTTGGTAGCCCAGTGAAAAGGTCTGTTAGCCCCTGCATGAATGAAAAGGTGTTTTTGTAGAGGGTATTTTTATTTATGTATAGACAATGAAAAATTTATTTTGCATGATTCTATCCCGGAAGTGAATTTTCTAGTCATTTGACATCATTACCTGCAGATCATAGCCCTAGGGGAACGGTATAGCATTTGTAGTGGACAATGGTGACGCCTCAAAGTTTGACGACCTATTCACACGTACGCAGACTCAGCTTATATGCAAAGTTCGCCATGACAACGACTTTTCACTCAGCACAAGTAAACATAACATGGCTAAAATTAGATTGGCTACGAATTTCAGGATGACAACTCGGTAGTCATCTTCCGAATACTTTCGTGGCTATTTTGGCAATTTTGTATATATTTCTCCACGATAGTACACTATCATGGGATGATCTCGTACACTTCGGAAAGCGTAATTTGTGGATGAACCGACAGCATTTTCTTTGCAGTTTGAATAATGTTGTCTTTAATTGTGATTGTTGCATTGTGATTAAAAAACTATGAAGTGAATTTTCATTGGCCATCATTTCCCGAGCCTGTCATGCTGATAAATCATATTTTATTGAAAGTTTGTCGCAAAAGACCTCGACTGCACTGTCGCCTCTTAATTTGCATAATAAAGTCATAGTATGGCCTTTTTATGTCTAGCTGGGTTGATTGTATGAGCGTCGGTCATCTCACAGCGATCAACACGTCGTCCACTTATTAAAGTAATTTCATGTCTCGGGCTTTGGTAGTCCGTGTGGGCTACCATTTTATGGGTTTTGGTAGCCCCAGGAAAAAGTTGGTAGTCTGTGGACGCGGGACTACCGCTAATTTCGAGCCCTGAATTATAACTCCTCACTTAATTTTTACATATCCGTAGGAGCATGAAGCGGCTTTTTATCACGCGTCTTGCACATGCTAATCTCATGTTAAACAAGAATTTCTGCATGTCGGAAAACTAGAACTCAGGTACTACTTACCCTGCCGGCTACTCCGCATGACATTAGGGATGGACCATTAGACCTTGGGAGGGGGGGGTGGTCACAATGAAATTGTGAAAATTTTTTTTTTACTATTGTAAATTTCTGAATTTTTTTTTTTCCAATTGAGATTAGCTGTGAAAATTTTTTTTTTCAGAGTAAATTTTCAGATTTATAATTTTTTTTTTAGTTCGTCGCTGTCTGAAGATAAAGAGGGCAAAGATGTGGTGCAAAGCACCACAAGTGGCCACGCAAGCGGTCACGGGTGGGGGGGGAGGTCAGGAGTGGGGTTGTTCCCCTGCTGCTGTTGGAGCTTTTGAAAAATAGAGATTACAATGGTGTTATTTGGTGATACTTGGGGAGTATTTTTGAAGGGGGAGGTCAGGAGGGGGTGTCCCCCTCCTGCCATTGGAGCTTTTGAAAAATAGAGATTACAATGGTGTTATTTGGTGGCACTTGGGGAGTATTTTTGAAGGGGGAGGTCAGGAGAGGGGTGTCCCCCTGCTGCTGTTGGAGCTTTTGAAAAAAAGAGATTACAATGGTGTTATTTGGTGGCACTTGGGGAGTATTTTTGAAGGGGGAGGTCAGGAGAGGGGTGTCCCCCTCCTGCCATTGGAGCTTTTGAAAAATAGAGATTACAATGGTGTTATTTGGTGGCACTTGGGGAGTATTTTTGAAGGGGGAGGTCAGGAGGGGGTGTCCCCCTCCTGCCATTGGAGCTTTTGAAAAATAGAGATTACAATGGTGTTATTTGGTGGCACTTGGGGAGTATTTTTGCGGGGGGGGGGGGGTGGTCAGCAGGGGGTGCCCCCCTGCTGCCGTTGGAGCTTTTGAAAAATAGAGATTACAATAGTGTTATTTGGTGGCACTTGGGGAGTATTTTTGAAGGGGGAGGTCAGGAGGGGGTGTCCCCCTCCTGCCATTGGAGCTTTTGAAAAATAGAGATTACAATGGTGTTATTTGGTGGCACTTTGGGAGCATTTTTTTCGCATTACACATCTTCCTCTGAAACATGGTCTTCTTGCTCCTCAGTAGCTTCCTATAGTTTTGAAAATTGACTATTTTGGTTTCCCGGCTTCCCTTTCTACTGCGTGGTGAAATGGCTACATGCACCCCACCAAACATCTCTCATGATTTACAATTGATTTTGACAAGCTGAGAAGCCAAAATAAGCTAAATAATATAGTTAAATTTGCATATTTGTGTTTTTAGAGCAATTGTTGCCCTTTTTTGATCAAAACATCTATTTCTCTGTAGCAGCATGTCCAAATTGATTGGATGTGTATAGATGTGTTGAAATTTCAATATTTGTCTTTTTAGGGCAATTTATGCCATTCATGGTCAAAAAATCTGTATTCTCTGAAAGGGCTTGTCCAATTTCTTTGAAATTTGCTACACAAAAACGATTATTCATGCAGATTTATTCAGTATTTGCTATCGAGAAACTTTCAAAGTTCAACCCCTTTTATGTGTTTTTGTGTTGGGATTTGTTGGATAGATGGCATTCTACGTAGTGTATTGTTGAATGTTAAAACATGTGTTGCTGTTGTTTTTTGAGGCTGTTTTTTGAGAAAAAGAATTGAAAATGCCTTTTTAAAAGCAAAATAATACATAATGACTTGATATGTTGTTGTATCATTATTGACGTGTTTCTACTTGTTCACCCATTCTTGCATTCATCATTGCAATAAAATGCTGTGAAAAAAATGAAACTGATGTGGCCTGCATCTGTTTACCTTGATCTTAAAAGGCAAATACAACTTTCTGTCTTGACAACCATACCATAGTTTCAATGTTTTACCAAGTGTACCTGCTTGGTTTGTACGCAGGAAAGAAGTAGAAAACAGGTTCTATAATTTCATAATTTTCAAGTGATCAGAATACAAAAGTCCTGAAAAGATAAGATAATCACAACTTCCAGTATAAGGGATACAGTCACTCTTAATGTATAAATTAAAATTAAAAATGTGCCGGGAGGATGTACTAAAAAATACAGAAAGTTGCTTTCTGTCGGTAAAATCTAAAAAAATTCAAATTTTAAAGACTTTTGCAGATTTTTTTTTTACGCCTTTGTCTTCTTATTTTTTTTTTTTTTTTTTTTGCAAACTAGTTTGAAAATTTTTTTTCCTAACTTTCTGCTCTGAAAATTTTTTTTTTTTCTGTTTTTGACCACCCCTCCTCCCAAGATCTAATGGTCCGTCCCTTGAAACACGGTCCCTCCACAAAAGGGACCGTGATTGAAATAATTAATCTTCACAAAGTTTCAACAGACATTGAAACACGTTGGGAGCTAACTGATTTCTCACGAACCTTTCAAATCCAAAGGTGAAGTTAGGCAAGATTTGCCCAGGTTAGAAGATTCGAACCCAGGTATCACTTTCTTTACCGACTTCCTTTGTAGATAAACAAAACACTCGAAGACTGCATGGCATTGAACTAATGTCTAGAAAGGTCCCACCGACACTAGAAAGAAGTTTAAACAGTCCACAAAAACAAAACAAAACAACTAACAATATTTTCTGCACTTTAGATTGTTATGGAGTCATTCATATGGCCATTTACCTTACAAGTTCACTGGATTAAAAGGGGTTTACGCATGTCATGCTTTACTACTTTCTTGTCCCGATCAATTTGTGGAACAGACTGAGCCGACGCGACCGGATGCCTTATATGATATTGAGCAGATGCTCAAAGTTTCACAAAGTTTCACGGGGAATGTCTTAAGCGGGAAAGAATGCGAACGGAGTAGGAAACACCAAACCACTTAAGTACACAATATACCGATAACTATATATGTACCCTATTGTGACCTTGTCAATGGTGCCGTTCAACCATTGGTCAATACACTCTAACAATTGGATTGGATTGGTCCAGATAGAGGCCATTCAGGATCCTGCCTGTTAGTATAAATAGGACTGGTAATAACGCCGAGGTATGCTCAGATTGAATTTACACTCAAGCACCAACAAAGATGTCTGGACGTGGTAAAGGAGGCAAAGCAAAGGGTAAGGCCAAGAGCCGATCCAGCCGTGCTGGTCTGCAGTTCCCCGTTGGTCGTGTGCACCGTTTCTTGCGCAAGGGCAACTACGCCCAACGTGTCGGTGCTGGTGCTCCAGTCTACTTAGCTGCAGTGCTCGAGTACTTGGCCGCTGAAATCCTCGAGTTGGCTGGCAACGCTGCCCGTGATAACAAGAAGTCCAGGATCATCCCCCGTCACTTGCAGTTGGCTGTCCGTAATGACGAAGAATTGAACAAACTTCTCGGTGGTGTCACCATCGCCCAGGGTGGTGTATTGCCAAACATCCAGGCAGTACTCTTGCCCAAGAAGACCCAAGCCAAATCCAAGTAAATCGTATGCCTAGCATACACATACCAAACGGCCCTTTTCAGGGCCACCACATCCTCAAAAAAGAGAACTACCGCAACACTCATAATATCTAAAAGAAGAAGCAAGATTCCATAACAAGTGAACAATATCGCCAATTACTAAACAAATATACACAGTAGAGGCTTCTACCGTATATGACAAATTGATTGACAAAATTTATTTTCTAACGAACAGACTTGCATTTGTTAAATTCAATTCAATTCAACTCAAATTACTTTACTGTTCATTAATGAAGCATGCACAAATGAATTTTTTTCTCTGGACGCCACATAGCTCCCAACCAATTATAAAAACACTCTTAAAGAAACTGACAGAAATTTTAATGAATTACGTGTAAATTCCGAGTTTGAAACTGCCATAGATGAAGGAATGAAAGACTTTGCACAAGTATAAATCATAAGAGTTTGTCCCGTGAGATATACCCAACTTTAATAAAAAAACGGGAAGTCACAATAAGTGAGTTCTATCAGTTTGGTACAGTGAAATTTGTAGCCTTGATAAACTTTCTTGTTATCGAGAACTTAAGTGTTCACTTACACCAGAAAAATATCTTTCTGTTGTCACATGTCTATGTTAGCTCGATTGAGATGCTCTTCTCACTATTTGCGTATTGAGACTGACAGAAAATTGAAAATGATGCAAATGAAAGAGTGTGTTTGCTATGTGATAGTAACGAAATCGAAAATGAATACCATTTTGTTTTACTTTGTACTTTTTTTGATAACTTGAGGATGAAGTATATTCCTCGTTATTATTTCAGTCCACCAACAGAAAGAAAATTTATTTCTCTGATGACATCTGATGATCCAAATATAATGCAACGTCTAGCCGCTTTCACTTTTCACGCTATGAAAGTGAGAAAGGAGATAAATGATAATCAATTTTTCTGAGTGTTTGTAATTATTATTTTCCTGTCAATTTTTGTATATTGATGCTAACTATGTTAAGTATGCTGGGCCGATGGCCTAGAACTACTGAATAAAGACCAACCATAATGACTTGCTTCTATCAGTTTGTATGTAAGTTTATAGTTGCCTTTTACGTATTCAATCTTTGAAGAATTTTTTTACTACCAGTACCTCAATAATCAGAACAAAACTGTCGTAAAAACATATAAAGAGGCAACGTATATGTAAATATTAGAAGATTAAGGTAACAGGCATGTTTGGGCCGTCAATTATTTTACATAGTTCTTTTCAACAACTTGTTCTGAAGCCTGTGGAATACACGATTGTTGTTGTAAAATTCGAAATTGTACGTTAATTCATACATGGGTATAAAGAGGCCAACTTAAATTTCAAATATCGACCGAGGTAAATTGTCTGTCTTTTTGCAACATTTCATGCACTGACACCTAGTGACCTTTCTATCTAGAGAAAAACAGGAGTATCTCTAGGGACACTGATGGCAGGAACAAACCAGCATACTGTCGCGTATATAGGTGGGGTGAACGCAAAACCCACAGACGAAAAATACCGGGGAAAAATACCACGAAGGGAATAGATAATAAGTATGCTGATACTATCACCAAAGGGAGTTAGTGGGTAGTAATACAGACGTCGCATCTTGAATATGCTGTCTGTGTTGTTCAGTGAATTATCAATTTATTGCTGTTTATTTGTTTACATGTCTGTTTGTTTATCCCGACTTCCCTGTGATCAAACTATAAATTATGCACCCTAGGCTACTAGCGTTCATGATTTATATGGTCTGTCTTTTTTGCCCCAAAGTCCAAAAATTAACCAACACAACACAAAACCACGAATAAACAGTCATTCATACCATTGAGGTAGAACCAGGTATCCCCATGTATTACAATGGTGTACAAAGGAGATAGAAATGGCCACCTTTGCTATACGTATGAGTTTTCCAATTTTTCATTTTAAGGCACATGGGTGCTTTTATTCTATAGCATAATAGGGTTTTATAAGCTTGTGATCAAATCCGATGAAATATACAATACCTTCTCGCTAAAACTGTAATGTCAGTTGTTATGTAGGTCATTTCCCCCACACTCATCATGACCTGAGTTCAATTAGTCTAGAACATTCCCAAGGTCACTGCCCTTGATGACCTCACAACCTTGAATTCAATTAGTCATGTTTGGAATGTTCTGGAAAGTTGATTAGTTGTGTAAGGGAGATAATTTTAGAACAGTAATTAGCATGTCAATAAAAGTTCTAGATTGTTCTTATTATGCCTTTATAAAGGGACGTGCACAGCTTCCAGTCAGACTTTTGGGATCGTGTCTCTTGTGTGTTACTATAAACTCCAGCAGTAGTCATTCTCAAGACTTTTCAAGACCTTCACTGTCAACGCTGGATTTATACTGTGGACTTTGTGCAGCTGCAAGCCTGCAAGGACTGTTCATTCATTCAACTGACTGTTACAACTCTGAGACTGGAGCTTTGCCGTCCCAGCTGAGATAAGTAGTCTGTACACTTTTAAAGCTTGTACTCTATCCCTGACTTAGCAATTAGTTTTTTTTTTGTAATAAATTTTGTTTAAACGTTAACTGCTGAGTTCACCCTTTTGTTCGTTTTCTCTGCACGTAACAAATTGGGGGCTCGTCCGGGAGACGAATATTTTGAGCCGTTTGACAACATTTTGCCTACCTTTTCAAAACTACTTTACACTGTGAACTCAGCGAAATTCAATCATGGCGGAATTCAAGCCAGACGAATTTATGGATGACCTTGATCAGGACACATTTGATTCCCTCAGAAAAGACAACCTCATAACACTGGCCAATTTCCTTAAGGTAGAAGTTAAACGATCTATGCGCAAGCGAGAAATACAGTTCAAGATTGCAAAACATTTAGTTAATTCTGGCCATTTTGAGGAGTCTGCCTTAAAGATTATGAGCCTGAGTCTTCCTTCGAACTCAAAAAATTAGAATTAGAAATACAGGCAGATTTGGAGCTTAAGAAATTGGAATTAGAAAAGGAAAAATTGCAAATGGAAGAAAGGAAAGGCAGGAAAAATTACAAATGAAAGACAAAGAATTACAAATGAAAGACAAAGAATTACAAATGGAAGAAAGACAGAGAGAAAAGGAGAGAGAATTGGAAGAGCATCGACTACAGTTAGAAATGAGACGTTTAGAGCTTGGACAGTCAGGAAAATTCTTCCCTTCAGACAAGTTTGACATCACTAAGCATTTCAGGTTAGTTCCCCCTTTCCAAGAAAAGGATGTTGATAAATATTTCCTTCATTTTGAGAAAATTGCTCAGAGTCTGAATTGGCCTAAGGAGTCCTGGTCTATGCTTTTGCAGAGTGCTTTGGTGGGTAAAGCCAGAGAAATTTACATTCAGTTGTCAGTAGAGCAGGCTTCAAATTATGATTCTGTGAAGGAATTAATTCTCAAGGGCTATGAGTTGGTGCCTGAAGCTTACCGTCAGAAATTTAGGGATTGTGAGAAGGTGAAGGATCAAACTTATGTTGAATTTGCTCGAACAAAAGAACAACTGTTTGATCGTTGGTGTTCTTCTGAAAAGGTCAGTCAGAATTATGACAAATTACGACAGCTTGTTTTGATTGAAGAATTTAAGAGGTGCATCGAGTGACATCAAGACGTTTATCAATGAACAAAAGGCAGATACATTGGAGGTTGCTGCACGTTTGGCCGATGATTATTCATTGACCCACAAATCTTCATTTCTCAGCAAACCATCCCAGTCCTTTTCATACAGAAACAATGCAGGTAAATTAACTCGTCCTTTTCATCCAAGAATTTTTCAAAGGACAGTAGAAAATCAAATGACAACAGTTCACAAAATTCAAGGAACACTCCCACATCATCAGATCCAAGTCTCAATCTCCTTCTGAAAACAGTTGGTACACTTTCTTGTAATTATTGTAAGAAAGACGGCCATTTAATGTCAGAGTGTTTCAAATTGAAAAGAAAACGTGAAGTCAAGTGGTCAAAGTGGATAAAAGTGAAGAGTCAACACGTCCAAATGGATCAAGCCACCGGCTTTATTTCTTCATCAACTCAATTAGAGTCTAATAATGTGTGCAACACATTTTCTGAGGTTAAACCCCTCTCATCCCCAATTAATGAGGTCAAGGTCAATTCTTCTCAGATAGCATTATGGGTATTTTCGAACCATTTATTCATAATGGTTTTATATCACTTTCTAGTGATTTCTCTTCCGCTACCCCTGTCAAAATTTTAAGAGATACCGGGGCTTCCCAGTCTCTTTTTGTTGGCAGATACCCTGCCGTTTTCTGAAAAGTCATTTTCAGGTTCTAAAGTTCTTATTAAGGGGGTAGATTGTAATGACTACATTCCTGTTCCTCTCCATAATGTCTATTTGTCTTCGGACTTTGTTTCTGGACCTGTGGCTTTAGGTATTAGGCTTTTTTGCCTTTTGAAGGGATTCACCTTCTTCTTGGAAACGACCTTGCTGGGGACAAGGTCATCACTAATCCACTTGTGACTGATAATCCTAGTTTAGATCAGGATCCAGAGCCAATTGAACAAGAGATACCCGATTTATTTCCTTCATGTGCCATTACTCGAGCCATGTCAAAGAAAACTTCCGAGAATCAAAATACTCTCAAAAATAATGTCACAGATGTTGACTTAAATGACACCTTTCTCAGTCAGGTGTTTGACACGGATCATTCCGTTATCCCTCGTGGATTTGAAACTTCCAGTAAAACTTCTGCTGACCAAAGTCAGACATTTTCTAGATCAAATCTCATTGCAGAACACACAAAGACCCAGATATTTTGTCTTTGTTTGACAGGGTAGATGATGAAGATAAAACTTCAGATAGCTCTGTTTCCTATTATACAAAATCTGGTATTCTCATGCGTAAATGGAGACCTCCAGATGTTTGGTTGATGACGATTGGGCTATAAAACATCAAATTGTGGTTCCAAAGCCCTACCATGCTGAAATATTGCGCCTGGCCCATGAAACCCCTGGGCTGGTCACTTAGGAGTAAGGAAAACTTATCATAAAATTCTCAGTCACTTTTATTGGCCTAATCTCAGGCAGGATGTAGCACATTTCTGTAAAACTTGTCACACATGTCAAATGGTAGGAAAGCCAAATCAGACCATTCCAAAGGCCCCTTTACAGCCAATTCCTGCATTTCAAGAACCATTTAGTAGGATTCTAATAGACTGTGTTGGGCCCCTACCAAAAACAAGATCAGGAAATGAGTACATGCTGACAATTATGTGTACATCAACTCGGTTCCCAGAAGCCATACCACTGAGAAATATAAAGACAAAGACTATAGTGAGAGCTTTAGTCAAATTTTTCACTTTATTCGGCCTCCCTAAATGTGTCCAGTCCGATCAAGGCTCCAACTTTATGTCTGGTATTTTTCAACAAGTAATGGATCAGCTAGGCATTAAACAGTATAGGTCATCCGCCTATCATCCAGAAAGTCAGGGTGCTCTTGAGCGATTTCATCAAACTTTGAAAAACATGATTAGGACCTACTGTTTTGACACAGAGAAGCAGTGGGATGAAGGAATTCATTTTCTGCTCTTTGCTGTTAGAGAGTCAATTCAGGAGTCTCTTGGTTTTAGCCCATTTGAGCTTGTATTTGGACATACAGTCCGTGGCCCACTTAAGCTCGTTAAAGAGAAATTCCTGATCTGACGACAATGATTGTCTGAATATTTTGCAATATGTGTCAGATTTTCGTACAAAACTCTCTAAAGCATGTGAATTAGCCAGAGAAAATCTTAGTCATCTCAGCAGTCAATGAAAACCAGATATGATAAAAGCACCTCAAAACGGAAGTTTGAACCAGGTCAAAAGGTTCTTGTTCTACTTCCAGTTCCTGGCAAACCACTCCATGCTCGTTACTTTGGGCCATATCTAATTGATAAGAAATTGAGTGATTTAAATTACATCATAACAACACCTGACAGGCGAAAACAAAAACAGCTATGTCACATAAATATGCTTAAGCCATATTTTGATAGGGATAATCCTACTATAACTCAGCCTGTCAGTGCAGTCAGTTCAAACCATTATGAAGATAGTGATACTGAAACTGACTTGAGTGAAAATACTCTAAACTCAAAGCTGGGCTCGGTCAAGCTTCAGAACTCAGAAATCCTGGAGAAGCTGGAGTCTACAAAGTTGGCACACCTCCAGCCAGAACAACAACAACAGGTGAAAGAACTGCTCCACGAATATAAACACCTGTTTCAAGATGTTCCAACGAGGACAAACGTCATCTATCACGACGTTGATGTTGGGGACAGTAAGCCTGTAAAACAACATCCATACAGACTGAATCCAACAAAAGCAAAATATCTCCAGGAAGAAGTCAAATACCTGCTGGACAATGACTTTATTGAACCCAGTAAAAGTAACTGGAGTTCGCCGTGCATACTTGTTCCCAAACCAGATCACAGTTATCGTATGTGCACGGACTTTAGGAAGGTCAACACTTTAACAAAGACAGACACTTTCCCAATCCCGAGGATTGATGACTGCATCGACCGAGTGGGAAAAGCCAAGTATGTGACGAAATTTGACCTACTGAAGGGATTTTGGCAAGTCCCTCTGACGGATCGTGCTCGTGAAATATCCGCCTTTGTTACACCAGACGGATTGTTCCAGTACAAGGTGATGCCATTCGGAATGAAGAACTCTCCGGCAACGTTCCAACGGATGATCAACGACGTCATATCCGGGCTAGACGGGTGTGCAGCTTACGTTGACGACGTCGTCCTGTATAGTGACACCTGGGAGGAACACATCAAGCTCATGCGGAGTCTTTGAGAGACTGAGCAAAGCAATGTTGACTGTCAACCTTGCCAAATCTGAGTTTGGTTGGGCAAGGGTAACTTACCTCGGACATACTGTAGGACAGGGTGAGGTAAAACCTGTTGATGCCAAAATCAGTGCCATTTCAAGTTTTCCCATACCAAACTGCAAACGACAACTGATGCGCTTTCTCGGTATGGCTGGTTACTACAGAAATTCTGTCCAAATTTCTCCACAATTACTGAGCCTTTGACTAACTTACTTAAAAAGAAAGTAAAGTTTGTTTGGTCAGAGCAATGCCAACAGGCATTTGATACACTTAAAGCCATACTGCAAAGTGCCCCAGTATTGTCTGCACCAGATTTCACTTTGCCATTCAAATTAGCTGTAGATGCTAGTGATACGGCTGCTGGTGCTGTTTTATTGCAAGAGGATAGTCATGGTATAGATCATCCTGTTTGCTATTTTTCACGCAAATTTAACAAATCTCAGAGAAACTACTCTACAATTGAAAAAGAGTGTTTATCTTTGATATTAGCTTTACAGCATTTTGAAGTTTATGTTACTTCTTCAAATCAGCCAATAGTGGTTCATATTGATCACAACCCTCTTGTTTTTCTGCAGAAATTTAAAGGCAAAAATCAGAGATTGCTAAGATGGAGTTTAATGTTACAGGAGTTTAATCTTGACATTAGACATATCAAAGGCAGAGACAATTTAATTGCAGACTGTCTCTCTCGTATTTAGAGTTTATTGTTGTTCACTTTCAAGAAATTTTATTGTTGTTCACTTTCAAGAAACTTTACTTTAGAGTAAAACAAAATTTGAGTACTTAAATCCTTTTCAAGATTACATTTGTAAAAGAAAGATTTTTCTTTGAAAAATTTTCTTTTTTTTGAAGAGGGGGGTGTGTATGTAGGTCATTTCCCCCACACTCATCATGACCTGAGTTCAATTAGTCTAGAACATTCCCAAGGTCACTGCCCTTGATGACCTCACAACCTGAATTCAATTAGTCATGTTTGGAATGTTCTGGAAAGTTGATTAGTTGTGTAAGGGAGATAATTTTAGAACAGTAATTAGCATGTCAATAAAAGTTCTAGATTGTTCTTATATGCCTTTATAAAAGGGACGTGCACAGCTTCCAGTCAGACTTTTGGGATCGTGTCTCTTGTGTGTTACTAAACTCCAGCAGTAGTCATTCTCAAGACTTTCAAGACCTTCACTGTCAACGCTGGATTTATACTGTGGACTTTGTGCAGCTGCAAGCCTGCAAGGACTGTTCATTCATTCAACTGACTGTTACAACTCTGAGACTGGAGCTTTGCCGTCCCAGCTGAGATAAGTAGTCTGTACACTTTTAAAGCTTGTACTCTATCCCTGACTTGGCAATTAGTTTTTTTTTTGTAATAAATTTTGTTTAAACGTTAACTGCTGAGTTCACCCTTTTGTTCGTTTTCTCTGCACGTAACACAGTACCTATATTCAACGCATATAGGTGATACTGTCTGAATATTCCTAGTCTACAACAGGGATCCAAACAGACACCCTCCATAGACCATGTAGATAAGAACGACAGCATATAATTAACAACTCTTTGTTTACTCCGCCTATTATTGGACAACTGTGGTAATGTTATGCATTATTGGACCAATAAGCTACCAGTGGGTCTTTTGTATGGCTTTAGGGCGGGAATGTTTAAGTAAGCTGATTATCATTTCAATTCATGCAGCGTTTTCTATTGCGTTCGTACTGGATCTATATAAAGGCGAGTACACAAGTAAAACATTATCTACACATTGAACTGCAAACATGTCTGGTCGTGGTAAAGGAGGCAAAGGTCTGGGAAAAGGAGGCGCCAAGCGTCATCGTAAGGTTCTGCGTGACAACATCCAAGGTATCACCAAGCCAGCTATCCGTCGTCTGGCCCGTCGTGGTGGTGTCAAGCGTATCTCTGGTCTGATCTACGAAGAAACCCGAGGTGTACTCAAGGTCTTCTTGGAGAACGTCATCCGTGATGCCGTCACCTACACCGAGCACGCCAAGAGAAAGACCGTCACCGCCATGGATGTGGTCTACGCTCTGAAACGCCAGGGCCGTACTCTGTACGGTTTCGGCGGTTAGATTACCAACTACAAAACCCATACCAAACGGCCCTTTTCAGGGCCACCACATTTTCCAAAAAGAGAACTACCGTTGATACATAGTCTACACTCGCGACCATTCACCCTAATAAAGATTAGGGTGTACATGTATGACACAACTGACAAGTTTTTTTTCACAAAAATCATTGAAAAGATTTGCATACTATTTGGAATATCACCCACATGACAGTATAATGTAGTAGTGTGCGATCTGAGGGTTTTCAAATAATATATACTTTTGTGTGCATTTGTAGCCATAAAAGTTTGCTTTATCCAAATTTTTATGCGTAGACAGTTTTTAGTTTTGACTTATTTTCCAAGTGGTCGATTAGTGGAAGAATATTGGTCAAAATAATCATCTCTGGGAAAAAGTTGCTAATAGTAATCAATTTACTGTTGCGGCAAAATTTTGGTCGATAAGGTATATCTGGAAAACGTATGCATGCCATGCAAAATCATATGAACATCACATTTTAGATGCATTAAACAATTTGCATTTTTGCATCGACATCAACGCTATTCAGAGACCAAGAGATGTGGTTCAATTCTCTTGGAACCTTTTAGATGTACGGTGTGCGATATCTTAGTGGTGGTGTCATATTTCTATAACAATGCATTGTTAATTTTTGATCCATTTTCTAAAATATCACCTTTATCCGATAAAATAGCGTCTTTGAACGATACTGATCAAATCAAGAATGACAGTCGTAATGTGGTCAACTAAATTATTTAATCTGTTCAACTTACATTAAAATGGGACCAGGTTTCTATCTTCAATGTACTTACCGAATTAAGCGTGTCATGTGAACCGGTGAAATAATAAAATTTGCCCATAATTCGATTCCCAATTTCTTGATTTGTGAGTGAAAAAAATTTGGCCGAATAATGGCACGTATTGTTATTTATCCCAATGAATGAAATAAAATAAAAATAAAATACATTAAATCATATCATACCAGTATATGATGGCGAATATACTGCGACCTGGTTGGCCAAATGGAATAAACTGTATACTCGTGCTATATTCGCAATATAGCACGGTCGGAACAGAAACGAGCCGTCAGTCCCTTTTGACATTTCACGCATAAATTTCATTTAACACGATCGGAACAAATTTGGGGCAATTGGATATTCACATTTTTCCAAATTTATGAAAAGTGTTAGGTGCCCTATAGCTGAATTCCGCAATATCACAAATTACTCATAAAATCAAGGATGAGGTTGCAGATTAAATCGATACTACTTCACCATCTAATTGTCCCAAAGTAGTTCCAATCGTGTTGTAAATTTAATATTTATACCAATAAACCACCTAAGCAACGGGTATACCACTCGATTTTACCAGTGCACTCCTCATATGCATTTGCCATCTTTTGTACACATATATGAACTGCTCTAAAATCTTGTGGTACATCATCGCTGGGTGTGGTTTATCATATAATTTTATTCCGGCGGAGGCACCTCGCACTCTTTTTGATGTGGATTAAGAACAATGTATACTTATTTTAGCCTTGGATTTCGCCTCTAAAAATAGTTAGGCTAATTATTCCGCTACCTAAATCATATGCAGTTCACAAAATCATAGAACATATTTATTCTGAATGTCAACTTATAAAGAACAAGAATATACCTAAGAAATGTAAACATCATCAGGCCAGGAAACTTTCCACATTCATGGTAATCTAATTTTCTGCACTTGAGATATATGGTATTTTTTTCTTTCAGCAAAATATCGGTACATATATATGTGATATCAAGTGTAAAATAATCGAGAGATTACGGTAGTTCTCTTTTTTGAGGATGTGGTGGCCCTGAAAAGGGCCGTTTGGTATGTGTATGCTAGGCATACGATTTACTTGGATTTGGCTTGGGTCTTCTTGGGCAAGAGTACTGCCTGGATGTTTGGCAATACACCACCCTGGGCGATGGTGACACCGCCGAGAAGTTTGTTCAATTCTTCGTCATTACGGACAGCCAACTGCAAGTGACGGGGGATGATTCTGGTCTTCTTGTTGTCACGGGCAGCGTTGCCAGCCAACTCGAGGATTTCAGCGGCCAAGTACTCGAGCACTGCAGCCAAGTAGACTGGAGCACCAGCACCGACACGCTGGGCGTAGTTGCCCTTGCGCAAGAAACGGTGTACACGACCGACGGGGAACTGCAGACCAGCACGGCTGGATCGGCTCTTGGCCTTACCCTTTGCTTTGCCTCCTTTACCACGTCCAGACATTTTGTTTATTACTTGACTTTAGCTTCAAACTGAGCATGAATGGCGCTTTCCACAGCAGTATTTATACAAACAGATAAGATCCCTATGGGCGTTTGTCGACTGCACTGACCAATGGTTGAACGGCAGCATTGACAAAATCAAAATAGGGCATGCATATAGTTATCAGTACATTGTGTACTTAAGTGGTATGATGTTTCCTATCCCGTTCGCAGCTACCTTCCCGCTTAAGACGACAATCCCTTATTTGCATACAAATAACTATAAATAGACCTTGCTTCCAAGTGGCGGTTTTTCTGAACTTCATATCAGCGTCGTTCATAATGGCTCCCAAAACTAGCGGTAAAGCTGCCAAGAAGGCCGGTAAGGCCAAAGCTGCACGTACTGGAGATAAGAAGAGGAAGAGGCGAAGGAAGGAAAGCTATGGTATCTACATCTACAAGGTCTTGAAACAGGTCCACCCCGATACTGGTGTCTCCTCCAAAGCCATGTCAATCATGAACAGCTTTGTCAACGACATCTTCGAGCGTATCGCTGCCGAAGCTTCCCGCCTGGCCCACTACAACAAGCGTTCCACCATCACCAGCAGAGAGATCCAGACGGCTGTCCGTCTCTTGCTGCCCGGTGAGCTTGCCAAGCACGCCGTCAGTGAGGGCACCAAAGCCGTCACCAAATACACCAGCTCCAAGTAAATCGTATGCCTAGCATACACAAACCAAACGGCCCTTTTCAGGGCCACCACATCCTCAAAAAAGAGAACTACCGTATACTTCTTCTTTCAGGAATATAGATTCTCTGGATAATAAATTAAGATGTAGTGATGTTATGATGTTACATTTCGCCAGGTGATATTTGTACTTTGTTATAGGAAAATTCTTGGTGTGACCAAAGATGCAAACATATAGGTAGCTTTCATAAATAAATTTAAAGTACTTTTCCATGCAAACGTACATTTTGTCCGATGAGGGGAAAAGAGTCATAAGTTTCGACGTTTATAAATTCTATACGCCCGAGAAAGGAGTACAATGCTGGCACTGGTTCGCAAGGTTGTCATTAAGACCATGCCACGCACTGTCATCGCGACAAAATCAGCATACGTTTGTTTATTCCTTCCCTTCATTAGGTCACGGAATCATGATATTAATTGAAAACTACTGTTACATGCTTTTTTCAAAAACTGCCCCTTACTGTGACTAATAATTTTAAAGCAAATTAAGATAAAAAAAAACATCAAAGTCATTCATTACCATTTAGTCCACTAAAATTCGTCAATAATGATATACCATTGTAGGTTAATTAATATTAGATGTTCATGCTACGTTCAGCGAATTTTTGTCATAACATGTAAATGTTAAACCCTCACCTTCTATACTCCATCACTGGAAATGTTAGTCTCGCTTCCAGACCGCGTCGCTTCGCCAGTGCAAAGTGCGCCGCTGGCGGTAGGAACATGAAGTAATTTTTCCACTGGCTGGGCGACTCGAAGCTCGTCGCTCCGCGACTCGCCATGTCCTACCGCCAGCGGTGGAAATGTTAGCCTTGCACTTTTTTGCGAATATATTTCACATTTCTCGTTAAACATTGAAATACCGGTAGTAGTATAATGTTGATGGTAGCATTTGCACAGCGTCCTTAAACTCCAAAATAATGATGAAACTGTCATATTGTCATGTTGCACTGGAGTTTGTTTGTGAAAAAATAACATCTTTGTTGAGAACATTGAAAGAGCAGTAATGCATACATCGTAGAAATACTTAAACGTCCTTGGAAAAGATTCTCGGGCGCGTGTTTCCCGCGTCCCCGATTATTATCCACTGATACGTAGTGTAGCTCTTATAAATAAATACCCAGCGTTCCGTAGTACAGAATCCTAACCATAGACCCGGTAAGAAATTTACTTCAAGGTATACGTCAAAAACACATTCAAGAACGGAGGTTGGAATATTAGTAATTTTAGTGTCATCATACATTTATACATGTGTACATAGTCACAAAGTATATCTACCTTTAAAAGAAACAGAATGCAATGTATGTATTTGATATAAAGCTGACGGACATTCTTTTGCGGGTGTTCGCAACCTGTGCGTCACATCTGGATTAATTGTCAAAGCCTTACAAAATAAAATCAAATACAAAGAAAAACAAAACACAGTGGGACTCTGAATAAATGTAAGACTTTACGTATGTGTGTCAGATTGTTGAAACATTTAAAGGAGAATTTAATACTACAATATACGGCCACTGTATAATAGGCATTGCTTATTGAATATGATTAAATTGCATTTTCGTTCCGATACTTGATTCTTTGAAGGCTAAAAAATGTAATTCACCATTCTCTCTAGACTTAGTTCGAGTCTGTGATTTGTGAATATTTGCGTGGGGTGAAGAACGCGATGATTTGTGTTCTGTTTTCATGTGAAACGTGAGAGTGGGGTGAACGCCTTACCATGTATACAGGGGAGTTTTTCCCGGAATCCGACAGAAACTAAATCACTGCTGCCACGCGTTCAATCGCTACGAAAAATCCGGCCCGTGCTGCAAAATTCCAAACAGGTTTGCATGAAATAGGAGAGACACAAGAGAAACTAGTACAAATGATTTTATTTTTTAGAAATTCACCGACTTGAACCAAGTCTACGTTCTCGCCTGATTTTCTTGATTCACAAACACGAGATTTGGCGGATAGAAAGAAACACCTTTACAGGTAGGGGCACGATGGACCACAATGACTCACCAGATCGCTACTTCACACCTATGATCGGACAATGCTGTTAATGGACCAATGAAACGACACGAGATCGATTATCTCAAAAGGCGGTAAATATTAAATATGGTGATTATCATTTAAATTTTAGATCGTGTTCTCTATTTCGTTCACAACTAAGCTATATAAAACTACCGTGAATGATAACCTAGTTATCTGCATACTGAACAGCAAACATGTCTGGTCGTGGCAAAGGAGGCAAAGGTCTTGGAAAAGGAGGCGCTAAGCGTCATCGTAAGGTTCTGCGTGATAACATCCAGGGTATCACCAAGCCAGCTATCCGTCGTCTGGCCCGTCGTGGTGGTGTCAAGCGTATCTCTGGTCTCATCTACGAAGAAACCCGTGGTGTACTCAAGGTATTCTTGGAGAACGTCATCCGTGATGCCGTCACCTACACCGAGCACGCCAAGAGAAAGACCGTCACCGCCATGGATGTGGTCTACGCTCTGAAACGCCAGGGCCGTACTCTGTACGGTTTCGGCGGTTAGATTACCAACTACAAAACCCATACCAAACGGCCCTTTTCAGGGCCACCACATTTTCCAAAAAGAGAACTACCGTTGAAACTTCTTGTCCACACTCATAACTGACTTATGTTTTTTCAAATCAATGAAAAGATAGTTTACAATGTCAATTGAAAATTTCGTGTAAAGTACCCATACCTACAACCTATATGACAGGCTAGCTGTGGGTTTTCAAATGGTGCAGGTACCCATTCTTCTAGTGTTACGCCCTGTTACAACCGATAACGTAGTAACTAACCGATAACGTATCAAACCCGATAACGTAGTAAAAATTTACCGATAACGTAGTAAATCAACCGATAACGTAGTAACGAACCGATAACGTAGTAAATTTTTCTAACCGATAACGTAGTAAAAATTTACCGATAACGTAGTAATTTTTCCTAACCGATAACGTATCAACAAATTTACCGATAACGTATCAACGGATTAAATCAACTGATAACGTAGAAAAGTCAACCAATACCACATCAAAACAAACGATAACGTATCAATTAACTGATGATATCTGATTAAGCGAGTCATTTATAGATAGATATATATTAGATAGAAAGATAGAAAGATAGATAGGTTGATCAATGTATCCATATATAAATCGATCACTCGATCGATCGATCGATCTATCGGTTTGGTAGATGGTCGGTCGATCAATCGATCAATCGATCGACAGGTAAATTGATGGGCAGAGTGATCAATAGAACAGAGGATCTATCAATTCGATAGGAAGATCAATTATAATCGATCGAGAGATTGAATTAATTGGTCAATAGATAGATAGATAGATAGATAGATAGATAGATAGATAGATAGATAGATAGATAGATAGATTTGTTATCACATTGTCTCGTACTCAATTTTCTTTTCTTTTATTTCCTTTTTACCCTTAAGCGTAAATTGTTACAAATTTCTGCAGCAAATCAATCGTGTTTCGACTGTTTTTATGGTAGTACGAGCGACTAAGTTGATCTAAATGTTGTCAATCTACTGGATTTGGTTTAGGAAGTTGTTTCTTATCTTGCTATAGTAGCTATACAGTTTAGTTGTAGTTGGGTAAAATTCAAAGAAATAGTATAAGTACTGATGAAACAAAGGCAGGGGAATGAGCGGCTGTTGGTTTACACAGAGAACTCTGCCGAGAAAGACAACTATTGGGCTACACTTCAGACAGAAAGTATGGTTGTAATAGCAAGATTTGAAACAACTTTCCAAATCCATTCCAGTAGTGTAGCAACATTTAGATCAATACGGCTAGTTTTCAATCGGGTTCGAACCCACAACATACGGCATCAAGTTAGTCGTTCGTGCTGAAACAAAGTTATACAGGCAAGGTATACAGGCATGTCGTCGGTTTATTTGATATGTTATTGTTCACTTGGTTACATTACGGATTGATTTGATACACTATCTCTCTATTTATCTATACGTCGATCGATCTATCTATCTACCCATCGAAATATATACATGCATAGATCTTTCAATCGTTCTATTAGTCGAGCAATCGATCAATTCATTTCATAATTCAATCAAAAGAAATATCGATCAATTGAAAAATCAGTCCATCCATCGATCGATCAATCGGTCGATCTATCGATTGATTAATGGATTGATCGATCGATCGAGGATAGATCTATCCCTGTGAATCTATTCCCGTGAATCACTCGATCAAATACATTATCAGTTGATTTGGTACGTTATCGGTAAATTTGTTGATACGTTATCGGTTAGGAAAATTACTACGTTATCGGTAAATTTTTACTACGTTATCGGTTAGAAAAATTTACTACGTTATCGGTTCGTTACTACGTTATCGGTTGATTTACTACGTTATCGGTAATTTTTTACTACGTTATCGGGTTTGATACGTTATCGGTTAGTTACTACGTTATCGGTTGTAACACGCCCGCGCCCTTCCCCGTAGAGATTTTATCTCGAAGCGTCCCCACGTAGCCAAGGCGTGTGAAGGTCATTGATCAGATCGTACGAGAAGCAGATAAGAGATAGTATATTTCAATGAGAACAATCGAGAACGGGATAATTCATAGTGTGATCTTATTTAATCTTAAACAATCAAAGACTGGCGGGAAATTACCACGTGATAACTTTTTGTAATTATGTAAGTCTTGAGATGTATTTAACTTTGTAGAGAACTCAGACTAGAGATATTACAGATCAGACCTTTGACGGTGAAGGATACGGTCGCCATCTTGTAATAAAGTACAAGGTCGTGTTACAATCTATATCTTGGTGTGTCAGCTTCAGCATTATTACCATTAAGCATTACGATCCAGACTGGTACCTCAATTCGTAATTCCCCTAACTACGAGCGTGACACTTGTAATTCAAGGTGCCCCTTGGGTAAAAATCATAATAAACACTTCATAATAAACACTTCAGAGCAAACTTTGCCAAAAAAGAACTATTTTGCGGTTGTGCCAATATTTGAAAATACATTTTAAAGAATGTTGGTTAAAGAATGTTGGTCGATTAGTAGACTGGTCCCAGTCGCTTGGCTTTTCCAGGCAACAGTTACTGCATGGCAACTTGAACGGTTTCACCCCACGATACACAACAGCCTATACCCACTAACGTGACAGTCTGCTACGATTATTCCTTCATTTTATTATATGCCCACCTAGTTGGAGCAAGTCTTATCGACAAGGTAAGTTTGGAAAACGTAGTATGCACGCCAAGCAAAATCCGACAGCAAAACACATTTTAGCACGGGTAAATAATTTGCACATCTGCATCCCAGCGAACGCTCATAAACGATTGATTTAACCACGGTTCGTGGAGGGACCGTGATTTTTCTTGGTGCGTCAAATGTATTGGTGTGTGTTTGCTACTTTAATGGCGTTGTCATGTTTCTATAATTCTACCATATTCACATTGATTCATGATCATTTTCTAGAATTTCAACGTTTTCCGAGAAATAGGCATGGACGTTATACCCCACACATTTCCACTCGATTTGGACTACGACAAGAGCGGTGCCAGAAATACCAGCACATCTCGTTCACGCGGTTAATATTCCACAAAGTCACAAATCCTTCTACAATAGAATAGAAATTTGCGTGCTACCACCATGTGAAATATCGTTTAATTTATTCCTGGCGTGGGTTTGAAACAATAGATGTAGCATTCGTCGCATTCATTAGGTAAACTGTTTTTGGTTTAAATAGGCATTGTTGTCGATTCCTTATAGCGTCGCTATCCGGCGTAGCAAGAATTGTATATGAAAAGACTTCAAAACTTTTCAAAAAATAAAATGAATTTCAACAGTTTCTCTTGTGTCTCTTCTTCTTCATACAAACCGTTTTTGAAATTTGCCAGCCAAAGTCAGGTTTTTCTAGCAATCGATGAACGCGTTACCTTGGAGTCTGCGCAGTAGTGAGTTAGTTTTTCTGCCGGATTCCGGTTGAAACTCTGCTTCATCGTTCACCCTATTCACATGTTCATAAATCAAACTTTTCTCACTTTTGTGGAGGGACCTGCACTTGAACCACAATTCACTGAACGTAACATTTACATTTAATATGAACATATATCATTATAAACGAATGATTAGATGAGGATACCGCGACATTGGCACTATAGGCATTATCGGATAATATTATCTAAGTTATCTAAGTTAGAGTCTAATATTAGAGGGATTGGAAATTGGCTGATGCCCGACATGTTGTTTTATCGGATAATATCCGATAAAATCGATTATATCGTCTAAAATCGAAGTTAGAGTCTAATATTAGACGACTGGCGAAGAGGCAGATGCCCGACATGCTGTTTTATCGGATAATATCCGATAAAATCGATAATATCGTCTAAAATCTAAGTTAGAGTCTAATATTAGACGAGTGGGGAAGAGGCAGATGCCCGACATGCTGTTTTATCGGATAATATCCGATAAAATCGATAATATCGTCTAAAATCTAAGTTAGAGTCTAATATTAGACGAGTTGGGAAGAGGCAGATGCCCGACATGCTGTTTTATCGGATAATATCCGATAAAATCGATAATATCGTCTAAAATCTAAGTTAGAGTCTAATATTAGACGAGTGGGAAGAGGCAGATGCCCGACATGCTGTTTTATCGGATAATATCCGATAAAATCGAAAATATCGTCTAAAATCTAAGTTAGAGTCTAATTATAGACGGGTGGGGAAGAGGCAGATGCCAGACATGCTCTTTTATTGGATAATATAGTGGCCACTTCACTACCTGTCTAATATTAGACTCTAACTTCGATTTTAGACGATATTATCGATTTTATCGGATATTATCCGATAAAACAGCATGTCGGGCATCAGCCATACCTCACTCGTCTAATATTAGACACTAACATCTAAGTTAGAGTCTAATATTAGACGAGTGGGGAAGAGGCAGATGCCCGACATGCTGTTTTATCGGATAATATCCGATAAAATCGATAATATCGTCTAACTTCTAAGTTAGAGTCTAATATTAGAAGCAGATGGGTGGAAAATTCTAAAAACGCTGTTTTATCGGATAAAATCGATAATATTATCCCTATTAGATCACTTTGGTCTCATGTTCCTGGTACTCTCTAACTTAGAAATATTAGACGATATTATCCGATAATAAAGAAAAAGCCTATGTCGCGCCTTCATGGATTAGAGCACAGGCGACCCAATAGGTTCTGAGTTTTTCACACTGTTTTCTCTATCATTTTCTCTCCTTTCTTCATGCTCTGAATGATCGGAATAAATAAAATAAATGGTTTATATTACCTAACCTAGCCTCTGTGACTCTTTATTTATTTTACACTCCATTACAAGGACGTATATCTCTCATACACACATGCTGTAATTAATTAGTCAACACAACTAATTATGCTAATCCGTGGACTTATCAGAGGTTGGTCAACATCGGAAAGATAGTGATGTTAATGTTGTAGTAACCATTCCTATCTTTCGAGATGTTGACCAATCCGTAAAATCCCTGATAGAGAAAACAGTGTGAAAAACTCAGAACCTATTGGGTCGCCTGTGATTAGATAGGACTAACTTGTTAATGCATGACTCGGGGGATATTTGTATGTGCTTTACCAGCATTATACTCCTGTACCAGCATTATACTCCTGTTTTGACCGTAATAAAGGAATTTATAAACGACGAGACTTACATTATTCTTATTACGTAGTAGGACTACATTTTTTATCAAACGTTCACTGTAAAGGCTACGTCACGCTGTATACCCAACGTTGTTTGGGTAGTTGTTACATGTATATACATCCAACCAGTAAGAAGTTTAGTATTTTAGTGTTAATATCGCGTCAACCATAGACCCTCGAGAAAAACGGGACAGACAACTGCGATAGACATACTATCTTAAAATATCTCATTTCGAGAAACTATTTCTGATAGGAAGTATTTACGGTAGTTCTCTTTTTTGAGGATGTGGTGGCCCTGAAAAGGGCCGTTTGGTATGTGTATGCTAGGCATACGATTTACTTGGAGCTGGTGTATTTGGTGACGGCTTTGGTGCCCTCACTGACGGCGTGCTTAGCAAGCTCACCGGGCAGCAAGAGACGGACAGCGGTCTGGATCTCTCTGCTGGTGATGGTGGAACGCTTGTTGTAGTGGGCCAAGCGGAAGCTTCGGCAGCGATACGCTCGAAGATGTCGTTGACAAAGCTGTTCATGATTGACATGGCTTTGGAGGAGACACCAGTATCGGGGTGGACCTGTTTCAAGACCTTATAGATGTAGATACCATAGCTTTCCTTCCTTCGCCTCTTCCTCTTCTTATCTCCAGTACGTGCAGCTTTGGCCTTGCCGGCCTTCTTGGCAGCTTTACCGCTGGTTTTGGGAGCCATTATGAACGACACTGATATGAAGTTCGGAGTACCGGCCACTTGGAAGTGACGCCTATTTATAGTTATTTGTATGCAATAAGGGATTGTCGATCTTAGGCGGGAAAGGAGTGCGAACGGGTTAGGAATCATCAAACCACTTAAGTATACAATGTACTGATGTATGTGTACCCTAAATGACCTTGTCAATGGTACTGTTCAACCATTGGTCAATGCATTCGACAATTGCGTTTGATTGGTTCAGATTAACGCCTATACGGATCTCTTCGATCTGTATAAATACTGGTGTGGAAGGCGCCAATTTATCTCAGTTTGAATCTACATTCAAGCAATAAACAAGATGTCTGGACGTGGTAAAGGAGGCAAAGCAAAGGGTAAGGCCAAGAGCCGATCCAGCCGTGCAGGTCTGCAGTTCCCCGTTGGTCGTGTGCACCGTTTCTTACGCAAGGGCAACTACGCCCAGCGTGTCGGTGCTGGTGCTCCAGTCTACTTGGCTGCAGTGCTCGAGTACTTGGCCGCTGAAATCCTCGAGTTGGCTGGCAACGCTGCCCGTGACAACAGAAGACCAGAATCATCCCCCGTCACTTGCAGTTGGCTGTCCGTAATGACGAAGAATTGAACAAACTTCTCGGCGGCGTCACCATCGCCCAGGGTGGTGTATTGCCAAACATCCAGGCAGTACTCTTGCCCAAGAAGACCCAAGCCAAATCCAAGTAAATCGTATGCCTAGCATACACATACCAAACGGCCCTTTTCAGGGCCACCACATCCTCAAAAAAGAGAACTACCGTAATACTTCAACACACACACGTATATATATATAATATATATATATATATAATTATATATATATATATAATATATATACTTGTTTAGTTCAAGATCAGCTAGAGTAGAGTGCTCAATACTAGAGTAGAGCAAATACACATTGTGTATATATATATATATATATATATATATATATATATATACACAAAATGTATACAATGTGCCCTCCGGTTATCACCATATTGGCTTTATGGTATATATATATATTATATATATATATATATATATATATATATATATATATATATATATATATATATATAATATATATATATCCAAAGCATTGCGAGAGAAATAAACAATATAATTCAGTGCAAAAAGAAAAAAAATATACTCTATTGTTGAAAGTTGCCAGACTTTGACGATGTTTACCTTTATCAGGTCAGACCACATACCAGTACTTTGAAAACTAGGCAGTGAGAATTAATATTGAGAATAAATAAGTTAAATGATATTGTAATTATGAGGGCACAGTAGGTCTGGTTACAAAGGCTTGACCTGACGGAATGACGCTCATAATTATATCATAATTTTTACATTACGGCGTGCATTCTATTTCTCTGAATGTGCACGATGTTGCAGTGCTTGTTGAATATCTTCGCAAATATTTCTTATTTAATCAATATGGATCCCGGAATACACTTCACAATTGTCTGATCTACATATTCCCACTTGAATGAGCAAAATGTCCCTCATTGATTGATTTTTTGCTGTGAACTTTTGTCCAGGCCCTGAGAAGGTAGATTTTCACACGCTACAATAATTCTTGCTTGTCGAGCCACCACCGACCCGTAGATGTTTAATCAGTACTTACTTAATTGTTAGAGGGCGCTAGCACAAGCCACCCGTACAAACGATGACCCAGCAGCCGAACTTTTGTTAAATCGTTATTTTTGTCCCGTAACCAGCACATTTCTTGTCCTTCTTTAATAATATTGAAATAAAAAAGTGCTGCCCATATCCAATCAATTTAATTTGTACAATATATAATTCTATGAAAAGCCAAGAGTGCACGCCTTGCTAAATTCTCTACAAAAATAAATAGTGCACACCCAGGGCATGTCAAATAGTCAAGGCAATACTGTATATTGTGCACAAGACAAAATAAATGCCTAACAGTATTGTAAATAGGGACCATGACGGTGCCTCCAAATTGAGACTTAAACTTTTGTTCAAACTTTCTGAAGGGAAACTCTAAACATCCCTCTCGAAAATCAAGAATAAAAGTCAAGGGTCACCATGTAAAATTTGGTATCAGAGAAATATTTACAGACACTTGAAATGTAAAATGGCCGCCATCTCCGTGTTAACTCTATGGGGAAAATTAGAAATTTTAGATTTTCAAAGAATAAGGTGGTGAACCTTTTTCTTACTCCAAAAGCTTTAAAGTGAGCTTCACAAGTGGTTGATCAGAAAAGAATTGTAGAAATTTGAGAGTCTGTCCCAGAGGTGCACATTCTAACTTAATGCAGCCATACCAGGCTTCAATCATAGATTATCTCGGCTTTTCTCAAGGCTCTATGCTTTGACAAACTAATTCTGGTATGGACTAACGTTCCGTTGTCAAAATAACAGTGGACATGAAACACAATCAGGCTGTGTTTATAAGTAGAATATGTATTTTGGAGTGATTTTGTGAGTAGAATAGGAAAATGTACATTACAAATTGAACCTAAAACAGTAGAAGATCCATCAAACAGGCAGTGGAATTTGAAGTGGTTTCTGGGGTTTGTTATAAGATCACTGACAGGAGAACCAAGATTATAAAGCTTTTGAAAATGAGAGGTATGGTATGAGAAAACAGGGATTTAACCCTCTGACCGCCAAAGTCAATTTTTGTCGCCCTTATAAAGTATACCTCTGTCAATTTTTGTCAGATTTTTGCCAAAATTTTGGTAAAAAACTGTGGCTGATGAAATGTGTTCCTTTGGTCCAAAATTATCAGAAAAATTACAGAAAAGTTCATAAAAATTGGTAAAATGTTTAACTAAAATTTTGAATGGAAAAAATACAGCACTCAAAGGGTCATTAATGCAGTATAAAGCCAAGATCCCCTCAGAGGGTAGAATTCAGAGGAAACCAGGAGAGAATAGAAAGATATTTTGAGGTCACCAAATTTCAAGAGTTACAGCTACTGGGGCTTTAACAGATCTGTGCAATTATACAATGTCATTGGAGAGATACTTTGAACTTGAATATTGCTTTCTGCATTCGATGGTCATTTCTAAACCACGTTTAGAAATGACTGTCAACAGTTTCTTGTACTAACACATCAACCTGAAATAATGATCCATACACAGTTCATGTTTTGTTCCTGGGGTTTTATCAAACCAGAAAAAAATGTATATATACTTCAACAAAAAAGAAAGAAAACGTTCTCAAAACTTGCTTCTCATAAACTATCAAAGTACACTGATGCAACTAAAAATGGTGAAGAAAAATGCAGCATGTAAGTACATGGTCAGTGAGGGAATGGTGCTATATGATTTCTATTTACATACATCTGTACATGCGCAATGTGTACCACTGTGCGGGTTCGTCTGGTTTCTTGTCATTTTGTTCACTTAATCAAGATCACAGTCTTGGTAAGCCGCTGCCACAATCTTGCATTAATGAATCTCCGACAAACAAAGTCAGCTGTTGGAATAATTTGACTAATTTCTCACTACTGCAAATAGCTCGTCTTGTGCTAAGGGGTCAAACTGCATACTGAAATGCATTGTGGGTAAATCGCTGACTTCTCACCGCAGCATGAGTTTGAGATAGTGATCTGATAAACACTTTTAATGCAAGTACAATAGTTTTCATGGCAAAAAGTTCTGTTTGTTTGTGAAACTAGATAAACCCATGTTCTTTCATCTTTTTAGGCATTGCCAGTATGAAATTCCTGTATAACCTACCGTAAAACTTTACTTTGACTTCTGTCATCTCATGTGTTTTTCCTGTAGAAATCTGCCATATTGAAGATACAGTCGACCGCCTGACTTTTATGACTCACTTAGGTGGTAAAATCGTATTAAAGGTACTGAGCATTGTCTCATGTTACAAGTCACCCATATTGCTAAGCATCTTGAAACAACAGACGGTAGACGCTTCTACTGTATGTTGTAACATGTTGAAAAGTGCTCCACAAGACAAACCATAGGCAATGCTAACAAGACACCACAGAAGCAGAAACACTCTTGAACATTTTTCCCTGTTGTGCTAACTTCCTCACATAAATGGGTAAGAAGCAATTCAACTGCCTAGTGATAAATAATTTTATAAACTTGACAAACAAAACACATTGACAGGGAAATGCCCGATACATCTAAGAATAAATATAAGTACAAAACTAAAAGGCAATGTGGCAAGTCTAAACTCATGCATATACAAAGGTGAACTATTTAATTTTGAAAAATATTTGTAAATATTTCAGTTGGTTTCAAATAGACAGATTATTTGAGTCAATTAGCATCAATTCTACAAGAAATAACTGTTAATTAGGTAGTTCTAGGGAGAACTAAGATTCCAGATGGGACGATGTTAAACTGACTTGTATCGTTAGGGTTATCTGTGTTTCTTGTTTTATTACCCATGTGACCTTTACATGATCTTAAATGTCCCTGTTGCTTGCCATTTGACCTTTTGATGAAGAAAAGACAAGATCTTCAAAGTCCCAGCTAAACACTTTTCAATTAATGCGGCGAGTATGTGCAAATAAAGAGATTGGAGAAATATTAGAAAAGTCATTCACTGCATCAGGTATATTATATAAGAAGAAACCAACTATCCGATTTACAATTTTTGTCTTTATGAACTTTCATCATCAGTTCTAAAGCGATGTTGATCAGCCGTATCATAGTACAAATTAACCAATCACGGCTGGTCTTCTCATATGACAAAATATTTTTTAAGTAACAGGGCCATTTGACATGACAAATGGCAACTTACATGCCACCTCTGTGATGTATCTGTCCCATGTTACGTGAATGGTAAAATGTCCGTACCATGTCACATGACAGATGTCAAAGGTCAATACAAAATCACATCATGATCGTCCAATGTCAGACGTCAAGCTTTGTATCATATCAGTCTCATGACAAATAGCCCATATCACATGACCAATAGTCTCTTGTCACATGACAAATAGCCAATATCACATGACTAAGTTAGCATGTCCCAGCTATGCCACAGATTCACGTCACATGACTGAAATATTTACATTTCTTTCAGAGTATGCCACTCAGCAATAGGAGTCCTTGGTTTGCCCAACATGTCATTCCAGTGTTTTGTCTCCTGCGGCCCAGACTTGGCTCCCAAAATGATTCCACCAATCAGATCATTCCTTGCAAACCTGTCTTTGTCTGTCACCGTGACGACAAAACTGGTGTCCATCAGTTTATCCACTGTTATATTGAATATAAAGGATTCATTGAATACTGGATTCAGATTGCGATACTTTATCTGTGTCTTCTTCTTCTCAACTCTCTTTCCTCTGTACATCAACCAGATCTTTACGTATGGATCTGGAAAAGTTACATGAAACTGCAGTTTAGAATTTACTATGCACAGTTGCTGTGGCTGGTAATACTAGTCAACATTTGCTAGTAGTTCCTACTTAGAATTCAACAGGAACTGTACAACACTCACCAGACATGGACAACTAAGTTTCTGCATGTCAATTTCAGTTCACGTTCATTACTATGGCAATTGTGCTGTGTCAAACATTCAAAAAACACCTAGATTAACCCTTTGAAGCCAGACTTTCAGATAACTTGCCAGAGCTACCTCTATAGCCCACTAATAAGGAAAGTTCATTAGATATGCAAATTAGCAATTGATTTGAATATATAACCTCTACCTATATAGGGGTTCAGGGTTATTAAGGGTTATTAAAACACAAACTGGTGCCGCTGTCAGTTGAGGCTGAACTATGGTCAGAATTCTGGCTGTTCTCATTCTGTTTGTTTGTTCTAGTTGTTTCAAAAGTTGTAAAGAAAAACAAGCCAAATATTAATTTGTCATGTCTGTGAGAAAGCGACACAGAGGGGTTGTCAGCTTTTTGTCTGCCAACATTTTAGAGCAACATTTTACAGATTTTTATGAATTTTTCTGTAATTCTTTTGAAAATTTTGGACCAAATGGACAGTACTTTTCATAGACTCAAGTTTTTGGTCAAAATTTTGTGAAAAATCTGAAAAAAATTTTGGACCTGAAAAAAAATTGTCTAGGTTATATTCTATAAAGACAGCAAAAATTGACTTTGGCAGTCAAAGGTGTCACATAAAAATGCAACAATGAAACAGTGTCATGTATCTTCAAGACATCATGCAGACTGTGATGTAGTTTTTTCTGTCTGTGTAACATTACTTTGGACCCTGCACTGAAGGTCAAGGCTGTCCTAGCCACAACCAGTGGAAAATTCAAATGGACATCGGTAATTTCAAACCTTCAATTTCACAGAAACGGATAAAGTAGTTCCTGTATATGGTTTGGACAATTCTACTGAAACATGATATCTTGCAAAAAAATTGATTAAAATCTGCAATGAGCATTATTGATTAAAATCTGCAATTGGCATTATTGATTGAAATCAACAATAAACATTATACAAACTGTGCATCTTTGACTAGAGAACACATCAAATGCATCTACTACTGGAATTTCCATATCCTGAAATGGAAGGTAATATCAGTCTACTGAGTTTTATGAAAAGTCAGTATAAAGTGAATGGTGCATACCTGATTTGCCTGTGATATCCATTGACTTCAAATTGCGGCATTTCATGACAACGATGGTGATTCTACCAGCAGTTGGAGCATAGCAAAGTGAAATCAGTATTTCACCCAGTGGGTCCTACACAGAGACAAATACATGGCATTGCTTAATTTCTTATAAGAATACGTACGCTTTCATAGCCCTGTGAAGTACACCCTTGTTAACTCAAGCCTGGAGCAAAGTCAGCATGGGGCAGTCTCATCAACAGTGTCAGTCAATCCTTATGGAACTCAATAAATCATGGAATCTAAATTTGGTTTCTGTTCACACTTATGCTGGTTCATTCTGGATTCACAACTTGAAAATTTATTCCATTCAAATTGCATGGCAAAATGGTTCACTTTCTAGCAATGTATTTCTGTTGCATCCAATTATCTTAAAATGATTCATCAAGTCTTTGAAACCCGTTTAAATTTTAATACACTGATATTGGAACAGACCTTTGATATGTGATTGTGTGTGAAGGCTAATCAATTATTCTTCTCAATGAAAATTATTAGGGAAGTATGGTTCCTGTCAAGGAAATCGTCAACTTCTTTCAAGCCAATGATTTTAGATATTTTCAAAATGCTTCTCACCATCTGAGCATAAAAATATTTTTCCAAAACCTGGCTTTACTTTGCTGCAACTGACAAAATCTGACCATGCAGATTTACTGAGCCTCTCAAATCCTACCCATTTCCTGACTGACTGAGGTGAACATATAGCTATCCACTGGCAGTATCCAATTGTTTCACAAACCCTCTTTTGACAACAAGTTTGCAGATACCTGTTTGAGATGGTGTTTTTATTGAAATCAGTAAAATATACTCAATACTGTACAAAACTAAAAACACTGAGATTACATTGAGCAAAAAAAGTCAAATCCTGTCACAACAGAAAGTAGACGATAAACTGGAAAGCTTAGACTTCCTCACATCATGTGACATATATCAAATAAATAGCGATGAAAAGTGATCTGACCTTTGACCCCTTGCATGGAACAAGGTTCTTCCAATAAGTGACGGGTGATGTGAGGTCCATTTCAGCCAATGGCAAGTTTATCTCTCCAATTGGATCATTCCGGCTAAACCTGTCATAATCCAGTACTTGAAAATGTAAAACACGTCCCTGCAGCTTTTGGTACGGAAATTCTGATAAAAACAAGACATTATTCAGTTTTATTGTTATACACATGAATGTTTGAAAATCTAAGTTCATAATCTACACCCCTAGACATCAGCACATCCCTGTTGTTTTCAATAAGGTGGGTGGAACTATTTACCCCAAAATGGGGGTGAAAGGGTTACAAAAATGACCTTGTGACTTTAACTTTTGACATTTCTTTGATTTTTTTTGCTGATATATCAACAATTTCCTGGTCTACTTTTTGACTTTCAAATTGTCAGCACACTTAGCATATGTGGATTACGTTTGAATTGTAAATGTTCAAACATCTGTATGGAGGTGAATTCATATTTGTAAAGAGAAATCTGATTTCAAGTCAACGACACATGCATATACAGAATATTCACCCGGGTGTTGTAATTTCCCCACCCTCCACCCTGAAAAATTTTAGAGCAACATTTTACAAATTTTTATGATTTTTTCTGTAAGTTTGGACCTGTTAAAGGGATAGCCTATCTTATCAGGACACTAACCAAGTTTGGGTCAAAGAAAATTGCTGAAATACCGCCAGTTACTTGTCCCTCTTGCTTCTGCTGTCTACGGTGAGATACATTTACACTTCAAACCTACCCACTGAGTGTGACAGATTTGACATAATCCAACTTTACAATGACTTGGTGAATTTTCCATGGATGAAAATACTTACTTTCAAAAAGGAATGTTTCATTCCAGATTGGATTGAGTTTTTTCCTCTTGATTTTGGTTTCAAGTTTATGTTTTTTGTCCGGCAATAACATGATTTTAACAAACGGGTCACTGGTACCACTGTAAGAGAACAAAATGGTAGGAATGGTTACTGGAAAATTACTCCCAGAGAAATAGTATAATTGGTACTTTTATAACAACAATGCATCAAGCTGTACACAATGCATTGCATTTTCCCAGACTAAAACTTATACTTTTCATTTCAACATATTTTACTGAGAAGCATACAAACGCAGAGACAGTTTTAAATTGGGCAAAACAGATGCAGTTTGAAAAATGGGGCAGTCATATTGATTTTGTTGTAAGGAATAAATGCATGGACAGCCAGGGGTATATTTCATGTCCACGCATTTGTTACTAAAAGAGTAAAAATAAATATCATATTTAACAAGTTCAGCTTGATCTAAAACCCCTTCTGTTCATATCCAAAGATTTGTGTTCAGTAACCTTTTCACTTGCCATCCCTACTTACCTAAAATCTTTGGCTGGAAGATTAACTGCTTTAAATATTTTGACAACAAGTGTCTGTTCTGTGAAATCATAGAAAATCTGATATTGAATTCTTCCAAGGCCATGATCAACAGCTGCTGAATCAACCTCATCGGCGCTTTCCTCTTTTTTCTGAAAAGTAAAAAAACCATTTTGATGTAAAGGGAAACCCTAAAATTGCCAGCCTATAACCTTGACTTTTGTCAGTTCACTGAGTCAATATTTCCCATCGGATATCAGGCCGAGTTAATTTGCCAGAGCAGAATCTGTACCAAATATCTCATTAAAATATTATGATGAGGGTATCAGCTGACCAGTCTCACTGATGACTCCAACTATGAGATGAACTCAATGGTACTTCATGCTAGCCGGTGCAAAGTTTAGTTTTGTAAGGGTTATAAAGGCCAATTGCTAAAGGCTGGTAAATATCAGTTGTTTCAATTGCCTTAATCTCAATTCATATACAAAAGCAATCACAGTGGATTTAATAGCAATATTGTGTGTGTATGAGTAACATATGTGTGAGTGTTGGTGTGTACACGTACGAGTATATGTGTGTGTGTGTGTGTGTGTGTGTGTGTGTATATATATATATATATATATATATATATATATATATATATATATATATATATATATATATATATATATATGTTATTCATTAAAAAAAATCAAACATGTTTGTGATTTGTTTTCGTGGATGTCTTGTTCTTGAAAAAATGAAAAAGATATTTTTTTGAGAAAAGGGAGAGAGAACTAGTATTACGGTAATTAGTTTTCTTATTAATGTTAATTCAAATGTTAGTTAGAGTTACTAGCAGAAAAGTCCAGCAGAAAAGTACCGCTGGCTGTGATTTGTTTGCAGATGGTGTGGCTGGTTGAAATTGAAGTGCGCCCTCAGTATTTCAATGTTCTGCCACTGGGGGCGTGCTTCAAGAACAGAGTGTCCATAAACATCTATCATCCATGCACACGCTGTTGTTGGTAAAATTTTGTGAGGAATTGGAGTTTGTTAGTCATACAGCTGTTATGCTATGTTACTGAGCAACACATAATGATTGCATTTTAGCAAAATATTGGTTATTTTGACTGGAAACATCACACACGCACACCAAACACTTCAACGTCCTTACCACAGCGAATAATCCACAGTTAGCGTCAATAAAATAAGTAAAAAAGTAAAATAAGTCATGAATTGTTTCTGTACAAGTGGCAACTACAAGTACTTCTGATGATTTACGGCAAGATTCTAGTTATTAATACAATACTTGATGTTATGTTACAGTTGTATATCAAAATATTGGAATTAATGGGAATTAATGTACAAGGTGTGTTCTTCATGTAATTACATTTCTGTAGCAACCTCATTTAACAGAGGAATTGAAATTATCAGTGATATTCTTCACACAATTGAATTTATAGAATTAATTTACAGCTTTTGGGTGTCTTTACTACTGACTGCAATGGCAGGTTCATAGGTATACATGTATGTGCGTACAGTGCGTTAGTTTCCATCTCCTTCCAGTAAATTACAAGAAGATATGCGTACAGAAGGACTTTCAAGAAATGGTAGGAATCAGTCAAACAGGCAGAGACATATGCTCGTGGGAGCCGAGTAAGTTTAGGAAAAGCCAAAATGTTACATTCCTTTGTAAAACTGATTTTAAAACATTTGAAGCACATTTGGTTGATATAATACAAATAAAACAAACTGCTGGTTCAACAGTCAAATAAGTAGTACGACACAAAGATAACCATCGGAAAAAACATATGGACATTGTCTCTCTAGAAGGGACTTGAATTAATAGAGTTTTTATGGTATATTTTAATATACTTATAATGAGAAATTAATTATGAAAGAACCTGAAATAAAATGACATTTAAATGTCATTATACATTTTGTAAATATCACTGTCTGGTTAGTGGCGTCATCCACATTTTTTCTTTCAAAAATAAATTTGTGTTTTGAATTTTTTCTTCTATAATGAACATGTGCTGTAAAATGCTTTTGTATTTTCTGTTAACTGATGACAAATTTTGCAGATGAATGAAAATATTTTTCATCTTTGGAATTTTGTTGCTGCTTAAACATTTGCCTGCGCAGTAACTGAAAACAAGATTCTGCTCATGATTGGTACAAGTTTACTGGGCTCCCAATATTTGAATTTTCGAACATTTTTTTTCATAAATTCCTGATGACAAAACATCATACCTTTCAACATGCAGAATTCCAGCACATATTTTTTGGTTCAAAAATCACTGAGTGGGATGTTTCCCAAATGAAAAGTACTGATGCTTTCAAATATGCAGCATATGATATGTGTGTGTCTAATTTGTCAATATTCACTGGCTAACAAAAGAAATACTTTGTTTTTCACCCTTGTAAGTGTCAATCTAGACAGCAATGTTAAAACTTTTCTTCTCTCCGAAAAAATCAGTCATAAAAATTACAAAGCACAGAAGAAATATTTACATCTGTAAGATCAAACATATGCATTGTACAAATCTGGAAAAAGGACCTATGGTTGTAATTTTACTTCGTGTCAGGGGTACAGCACTCTCTAAACATACCTCTTTTGGACACATTCATATCAATAATTTGATCTCAGCTCAAAAGAGTAAAATCAAAAGACGTGTTACTGCGTCAAAAGAGATCGATGATGAGAACCAAACCTGAATAAGTTTTAACAAGTCACCCTAAGTTACTGATAAGTCTCAAATTTAACACGTTGCAGTAAGTTGGCAAATTTCAAGGCCACTTTTGATTTATTATGAACTCTCAGAATGACTCATGGATGCTTGAGTTCACTCATTATAGATAACATTCTGACCTCTTGATAAACTTGAGTGTCCTACGCTTAGTTTACGCCAGCTCTTCGCTGTGTTTTGTGAATTATTTGATATATTCCCCATTGAATGCTAAAGCAAAGATGTATTTTGACGGAAGTCGTTTCTACAACTTCCAGGATTGCATTTTACGCTTACTATCACTTGCAAAATATTTGTTTCCCTTTCTGTTCAAATATTTGTTTTTGACAGCTCATTGAGAAAAACTGGCCATGGAGCACTATTTTCAACATCGATTAAACAATGATCCCTGATGGTTGACATTCAAACATGACTGTGCGGATTTAAATGCAAACGTCAACGTCAACAAAATTGTGAAATTTCACTGGTTCGTCACAGGAGAGACAAAAACATTAATCAAACAAAAATTTGCAACTGTGCATGGAAAAATATTCGAAATATGTAGGCAAATTGATTTTTCATTCTTTGTTGATTAAAAAAATATTGATACAGACGTCAAAAACTTTTTTGATTTATTTGAAATCACTGGCTTGACATTTTTAAACTTTGACAAATCTGCAGTATCAATACAATTATTTCTGAGCTCAGTACGGTAATTACATCGCAGATGAATGTTCTGTCTTGCCCATCTAAACAAACACGGAACCCACAGGGTGCGTAACTTAGCAACTGACAACGAGGGTAGTAACCACTCGGTCTGGCAAGTGACAAAAGATGAATCAAATATTGACAGACTCAATGTCCTACGTAGCTGTCAAATCCATTGAGGACGATCATCTTCATCAACGCCAGGATATGAGTCTAGGTCACAATCCAATTTATTATCATTTTGGTGATGTTGTCATGACGACAGCATCCAGACACTTAATCTGTGGAATCAGACGTTCCTCAGCTGTCTCCGTAGAGCTTGTAAGTTAAATACACGGTCTTCTCTCGGCTGTGCGACAATGTAAAGTGTGAATTTAGAACTGTGTGCTTTTCAAATAAAACACGTACTGTGCAAGAATCGATCGTTCTCCGTGAACAGAACCTGAAAAGATGTCACCTGTGAAAAACAATTCCTGCAGTTGCTGGGATACTGCTGGTGTATTCCTCCGAAAACTTGCCCCACATTTTGATGTTTGACTGTGTATACGATGTAATTGTAATCTTCATCCAGAAACACACACAAAAATTCATTTCTCCACTGAATGAAAAAGTTGCTGGGATACTGTTAGCGTGTCCCTCCAAAAACTTGCCCGACATTTTGAGCTTTGACTGTGTATACGATGTAATCGTAATCTTCATCCGGAAACACACACAAATTTTCCCATTTTCCACTGTATTTTTAATGCATACATTGTATGGCAACAAATTACATCGGTATTATCATTAAGTGACACACACACATGTATTACTTAAAGACAAACATGCCCTAATTGGCTATACATCCATTACTTGGTGCATAAATAAAATTTAATCTCCAAGATTCCATACCGCATAATCTCCAACGACACATTTCAGCCCAAATGCAAAGAAATTTATCACCAACGTGGCTTAGATACGTCAATTTTTTCTGCACAACACTTGAAGTACAAATGTCTCCTAAGCACTTATAATAAGTGTTTGCGTTCTCTTGGAAATTTGCAAATGATATATGTACTGCTTTTTATAAAGTTTACCTGTATTACAGTCAGATAATATTTTTCTGTGTACATTTACTGCAGGTGCACAGAAACCTTTCAAAATACTGGTAATTTTCGTAAAAAGATTTCAAATTTTGAAATTTTCTCTGAAGTATATTTTGCCACGGAGGAACTCAGAAAAGCTGCAGGTCATAACAGTGTATGAATATACTACAATGGCATTTTGACTGAGACAGCCATTAAATTTTGAACAAGTCACTGACAAGGTCAGCTACAGCTTCACAAACTGCTGTTTTTCTGTAAACATTGTCAGGACCACTGGCTACACCAGCAGTGTGCAAATTTGTAGAAGTTCAGACACTGGAAAAATTGACCGGCTATATACTTGAACTTCTGTCTATACCTTTGCTTTAAAGAGAAAGTTGTAGGTCTCCATAAAAGTCAAAATTTTGAGAAAAGAGATTTCTAAAGAATATGAGTGAAAAATATGAGTGAAAGCAACAGTTTCAGAGGATCCTCAGAGGGCGCTCTGTACAGCCCCCTTGAACTTACTGTGAATAACAGTAGGAGACTTGTGATAGGAAAACACACTCACATTTGTTTATTCAGACTTTCAGATTAATTTTTCCTTACCATTCCCAAAGATTCCCTGATGGAAGCTAGTGACAAAGTGTGTCCGGAAGTTTCCGACGTCGAGCTATCCATTTCATCGGCACTCTGTGTATGCTGAGGGATATTTTCTAAAGACGTGGCTTTCCTTTCAGGACGTTCAAAACTGGAGTACAAAAAGAAAAAAATATTACAGAAAAAAACTGGAGCTTTGAATAATAAACTGAATTTACTGTTTGTTTGTTGCTTTGCTTTCTTAACTTTTGAAACTGTTTCTGATAATTGAAGTATGTTCAAATAAAGGTTTTCACAACATGAAAGCATAAAACGTAATAAATTTACTTTTAAATGCATGACAAGAGGCAACTTTTGTAATTCTTGTTTGATTTCAGCCTTATTTTTTTATTTGAATATATTTCTTGTTCATTGAAATACATTTATTCATGAAATTACTTTTTTTGATATGAAGTAATTGTCCAGTCATTATCGTAACTTCAGTTCATATCATTGACTATTGACTTCAGATAACATTATAGACTTTCAAAATGTAAAAAATAAAGTATTAATGCTTATCAACTTACTGGATAGTTTTTCTAGTCAGAACCGGTGACCTATGACCTTGTCCTGTGTTTTGTGGATAGACATGTAAATAAGGCGATGGTGTGGTATGTTCGTGTTCCACTGTTAACTGGCTCTTCTGCTCCGGCTTCAGTTGCGTGTATTCAGTTTTCTGTACGGTATATTGTGGGGAAGCTGTGTACCGCTTTGGGAATACCCTACGAAAAGCGTGCTTGAAACGACGAGCACACCAGCCACAGAAAGCTAGTGATACAACAAGTGACAGCAACAATCCCACTGAGGCAGCTATGCTTAGGGCAGAGTACGAACCTGAAAAATTGTGAAGAGCAAAAACTGTGAATTCATCATCTAATAAAGATATGCACTCAACTGACATAACACATGATATTAACCCTTTAAGTGTGGTGGCTTTCCCACCAAAATTTTAGTGCAACATTTTACCAAATTTGACAAATTTTCCAATTCTTTTTGATAATTTTGGACCAAATGGACATTGCTTTTCATGAGATACAGTTTTTGATCAAAGTTTCAGAAAAAATCTCCAAAAAATGACTTGTTATATTTATAAAGGTGGCAAAAATCAACTTTGGCACACAAAGGGTCAAAATTAACAAAGGCTCTAAGTTCACAGTTTCCGGAAGAGTTTTTAAAATGGACAATATGATGTATATATTTTATGTCATGATGTACAAAAAATTCTCCCCTAATTGCAATGAAAACTCCAACTAAACGTGGACATAATGGGATAATTTGAACCATTGACTCAAACAAAAATTCTCATGATATAATGAGAAATTAAAAACGGACAAAAATGAAAGAAATTGCTAATAAAGAAGCTTGAACAAACACAATGTATGGTACCTTAAACTCTTGGTGACCAAAAAATTACTCAACATTACAAGTTTGCTTAAGGTAATATGCACCTCGAAAGTGAAAGACTTAAACTTTTGCTCTAACTTTCCTCAAGGAATCTTTCAATCATTCTCTTTCAAAATCAAGAATAAAAATAGGGGGTCACCGTGCAAATTTTGGTACTAGAGAAACAAATAACCCAAGATTTACTGATATTAGAAATTCAAAATGGCCGCCATCCCTGTGTTAACTCTATGGCGAAAAATAAAAATTTCGAATTAAAAAAAACTAAGCCGGTCAAAAGTTTTCTTTCACCAAGAGCTTTAAAATGAACCCCCACATGTGGTATATCAGAAGAGAACTGTAAAAGTTTGAGAGTCCGAATGTCTGTCCCCGAGGTGCGTTCTACCTTAATACAAATGAATTCATGACAAACAAAAGTCCATGACGACTATAGTAGATGACTACAGTGGGTTTCAATTCGGTGCCACAACTCTGTATGTGAGAGACAGAGTGGAATCTGTGTTTTATCACAGATGTGTTTTGTGATTACACCTAGCTATCTGCCTTCCTACATCTTCACTGTCATCCCCTTAGCCAATCGGCTCTTCTACCCATGACTGTTATCAATCCTCCTTCCCAGCCAATCAGCCACATTTGCACACGACACTACATAATCAAGCCTTTGTCTGATCGCTCCCATTCATTCATTCATTCATTCATTCAGCCGCTGAGTTCATGCCATACCAGCTCAGCCTATTACTCTCCGTCCGGATACGCTTACGATCCCTTCCGTCGAACAACTATGCCAGCCAAAGGACGTCCGAAGACAGCCAAAAAATCTCAGCGTCCGAATGCTCACCAGCTTCAAGACCCCGTGCGCAGCCTTACACAAGGCTGGCCACTCGCTCCCTGTCTCGCTCCACTGCAAGCGCAACGTTGGATACTATAAGTGCAAATACGGAACACGTCCGTGGTACTACACGTTACTCACAATCCTTCTAACCGGCCTCAGGCAAATGACGGTCCTGGCATTCAAACCGAGTTCGGACCCAGGTCTCCTTCAAGAGTTCCATTGTCTGCAATGGTTCCTTCAGCCAGCATTTCGGCGGGCAAATACATTTTATGTACAATGTAAACGATTAGCTTGTGCATCACCACACATTTCAAAGTTACCGACTCATTGATAAGTTACTGTAAACTAGCATGGGGCAACTCTGTCTGGACCAATAGCTGAACAGTTGATTGTACTTGATCTATGATTCAGCGGTTATGGAAAGTTAGAAGATGTTTTCCCAGCTAAAACGGTCTCTCACACAGAGTTGTGGCATCAAATTGAAACCCACTGTAAAATATCTTTTATCAGTACCATAAAGGTAAACTTGTGGCTGACATGCTCATATCATTTCACCAACAATTATTATTCATAATCATTTTCAATCTGATTAAAATCTGATGCAGTGATGGGTCGATTTTTGACGTTACATTACGGCCATTATTTCCTGCAGTCCTCCCTACCAAGGGACAACTGCAGGAAAAACAAGACCGTAATACGATAGGATAAAAGACTGTACCATCACTACATTGGATTTTAATCCGATTGAATCATTCGCTGTTGATCCTACTAATAGCTGTGGACTATTGCATTCTGCATCAACTTCATCCAATAACAAGCATCTTGAAATTACTTGAAACTTTTAACTCCTTCAATATAAAGATTGGTGTACCAAGCAAACTTAATCTTCAACTATTACGGGAATTTCACTCACCATTCAAAATCTTGGAAGTAGAGAGACAAGAAAAAACAGGCCCAGCCTATCCTGCTTCTTGAACAGTCTAATTTCATCTAAAGAACTATACCCAAAATATAATATCTGTATTTAATATCACATGTAAGTGACAAGGTAAACTGAGCTATTCACCCCTGTCAGTCCACATGGAGTGACCCTAAATACACAACAAAGTGGGCTATACCATTATTTGTAGGGGGTCGCAACATGTTGCCGGAAGTGACAAGTACTAAAACACTGATTTACGGAATTTCTCTGGTCTGTGAAATACAAACCAAACGAAAAACATTGTTTACATGTTACTCTGTTCTGGAGGTCAACGATGCTGTGGTGACTCAAACATGTAAATAATGTTTTTGGATCTATAAAAGAAAATTTGAAGAAGAGAGAGAGAGAGAGAGAGAGAGAGAGAGAGAAAATCTTTGAAGAACAGTATTCCTATATACATAACACAATGTTAATATACTTTTGTGTTGTCTAACTCTTAAAATTATCGCAACTTTGTCAAAATATTTATAATCCTGTAAAAGTAGCCTAATTTGACCAAACCTTCACAACAGTTTGAGAAAATGTCAACACTTTTCCTTGCATTCACGGCAGAAAACATTTTACTAGTAATGTTTTGTTGATTCTCCATTATATAACAGTCATTTAGTCAAACACTCAAAATTTTATGAACTAAAACTTTTGGCAATAAAATTTTACAACTTAAAATCTAAAATTTTAAATTGACAGAGAAGATAGCAACTAACGTTAATATGCTGGTATGTGAAAAAGTAAACATAACTTCAATTTGATAGGATACTAAGACAATTCTGTCTTGTTTCCAGAGCAACCAAGAATTGAAATACTTTGAATATTTAAACGGATTTTCATGCAAACTTTTAATAAGTTTAATTTCTTTCATTTTATTGTTCAAAAATAAAATGACATTGAAGAATTAGCATATTTATTACTCAAGAGTTGGCGATAAAACTTGTAGTTGATCTACAAAATTTGTCGTAATTTTCTCACTAAAATGTTAGATATCAGAGTTCCGTGGACATAGTCTGTTATTATGAGTCACTTCCTAACCCAGTCGTGTTTCTGCAAAAAAGATCAATTCTCAGAAAATCCCACTCAGTCGTAAATACTCGCCAATTTCCTTTTACCCAAAAAGACAAATTCTAAATTCTCTGCAGACCTGTACAAGCCGACTGAAATAATTACGAATCTAAGATAGTCTGATTGGGCCTATTCTGGACTACAGTCAACCAGTTGCTCGGCATTTGTCTACAACTTTGCTTAGGTGTACATACAATGTAGTATGCCTGGGCTTGGCGATCACCCAACCATATTATGTGAGTCGTCTGATGTTTCTTCCTTCAAATTACTCTGAAGTCTGAAGTTTAGGCTCAATCCTAGTGATACAACAGTTCAGAACAATATTTATACTCTAAAATCATTCTATGGTTGAACAACACAACACATGGCAAAATCAAAGTGTGTATGGTCACCAAATGTTATAGCAATAAACATTCCTAAACTTATGGTGCACAGCAAGGTAGAACACGCCTCGGGGACAGATAGTCAGAATCTCAAATTTCTACAACTCTTTTCTGATCTACCAATTGTGGGGCTCATTTTAAAGCTCTTGGAGAGAGAGAAAATAAAAGAAAAACTTTCAATGGCTTGCGAAAATTCAAATGGCCGCCATTCGTGTGTTAACTCTATGAGGGAAAAATAAAATTTTGAATTTTCGCAAGCCATTGAAAGTTTTTCTTTTATTTTCTCTCTCTCCAAGAGCTTTAAAATGAGCCCCTACAAGTGGTGACACCCGATTTTTATTGTTGATTTGGTAAGAAAATGGTTGAAAGTTTCACTGAGGAAAGTTTGAGCAAAAGTTAAGGTCTTTCACTTACGAGGCGCATACTGATACATTTTGATGAATGAACTGATGCACAGACTACCAGTAAATGACCACAGACATTCAAGATAGAAGAAAGGACAGATTTCACGGCATCCTATTCTATATAACAAAACACATAGCCATTTAAATATTCCACTAGTCTAATTTCCTGAATAAGTATAATTGCAAGGTCTCCGCACTGTGAGTGTGAACATTTCTCCATGTTTCTACTGCGGTTTAATGAGGCCACAGGCGAAATATTTTATTTCATACCGCATGCAATTTTCTGTACCTGTACTTTTTTTCGTACCTGTACATGCCTACAATAAAATATACAGGTATGAAAAAAATTACAGGTACCAAATAAAAAAAAATACCGTCAATGACGCTGTACCTTCTCTAATGTGTGGCCAGGTCAGGTAATTGGTTGTTGGCATGGAGTTATTGGTAAATAGTTGATGATGTAGGGGCATGAGGTGAGATATGGACCCAAAGAACCCAAAAGATGATTAATACATCAATCAAAAGAAATTCTAAGCTACAGTATAAACTGCCTAAAGATAGTTCAGTGTGGAAAAAAGGTTAAATAATTCAGAAATAAGAATTAACAGTCCAAAATAGTAATGACGCACTTCCCTACTGACCTGAGTGCATGTGAAATACACAACCTGGCATCTGTAAATTAAATGTATACCAAGTGATCATTTTAAGTCACTTTTAACTGTTTTTAAAGGATATTCCAAAGAGTCCTGTGGAAATTGAACAAGTCATCGTTGATGACCCAGTCCCCGCTTGCTAATGGGTACTTTGATTACAGGTTCTGTGATAAAAATACTTTGATACAGATGGCACTCAATGGCCAAGAATGAGTTCCATTGTGATGAAAAACATAAAACCAATGTAGGCCACTATCCTAAAGGTCATTAAATGAGTCAACTGGGAATTAGTTGACAGGATGTTGCAAAACATTTTTTCATTCTATCCTAACACTAATAGATAACCGGTACCATATTTCATAAAGTTTAATGTAGTATTTACAACACTATGAGATCAACATCTGTATCAAGTTTCATCAAATTTGACGTTGTATTTGTGGATATATCACTCAAATTAGGAAAGTTCATTACATATGCAATTACAAATTAATTAAAATGACACTGATAAATGTCTTTTTCACTGTTAAAGCAATGTGAGCTTAACATCTGTACAAAGTTTCATGAAATTTGATGCAGTATTTCTGACATATCAACCTAATTATGAAACTTCAATAATTGACATGATACTGCTACATGACGTGAAACAACTGACGAGCATGTATGAAATAGGTCAATGTCCTTGTACCAACTTTGAATGATACTGGTGGAAATACCGGTATGTCTGAGTTATGGCTCAGTACATGAGAAAATCGTAACAAATTTGCCGCCACGCAGCGATATTTGATCTTACTGTTTAAAAAATCAACACGTATATGTATTACATAAGTCAATGTCCAGGTACAAACTTTGAATAAAATCAGTTGAGGCTTGCTAGAGTTATGCGCTCGACATGAAAAAAAAACCATAACAAAATTGCTACCATGTGGCCATATCAGACCATATCGAGAAACAAATCAATGTACTTATGTATACTATAAGTCAATGTCCTTGTACCAACTTTGAATAAATTTGCTTGATACATGTCTGAGTTATTGTTCAGGACATGGAAAGTCGTAAAAAAAATGGCCACAAGGCGGCCATATTGGATCGTATCACAAAACAATTCAATGTGCATAAGTATAACATAGGTCAATGTCCTTGTACCAACTTTGAATAAAATCAGTTGAGATATGCCTGAATTATGGCTTTGTACACGAAAAAATCATAACAAAATGGCCGCCTGGCGGCCATATTGGATCATATCACAAAACAAATCCACATGCATATATATGACATTGGTCAATGTCCTTGTACCAACTTTGAATAAAAAATCTGTTGAAACATGTCTGAGTTATGGCGCTGTACATGAAAAAATCGTAATAAAATGGCCGCCTGGTGGCCATATTGGATCGTATCACAAAACAAATCCACATGCATATATATGACATAGGTCAATGTCCTTGTACCAACTTTGAATAAAATCGGTTGAGATATGCCTGAGTTATGGCACTGTACATGAAAAAATCGAAACAAAATGGCCGCCTGGCGGCCATATTGGATCGTATCACAAAACAAATCAATGTGCATATGTATGACATTGGTCATTGTCCTTGTACCAACTTTGAATAAAATCGGTTGAAACATGCCTGAGTTATGGCTCTGTACATGAAAAAATCGTAATAAAATGGCCGCCTGGCGGCCATATTGGATCATATCACAAAACAAATTGACATGCATATCTATGACATTGGTCAATGTCCTTGTACCAACTTTGAATAAAATCGGTTGAAACATGTCTGAGTTATGGCTCCGTACATGAAAAAATTGTAATAAAATGGCCGCCTGGCGGCCATATTGGATCGTATCGCAAAATAAATCGATGTGCATCTGTAGGTCATAGTGCTATGCCTTTGTGCCAAGTTTGAACAAAATTGGTTTGGCAGTGTCTGAGAAACTGTTGATGACGGACGGACGGACGGACGGACGGACGGACGGACGGACGGACACACGGACGGGACCCAATCTATAAGTCCCCGCCGGACTTCGTCCGCGGGGACTAAAAAGCAGCCATCCGCTTATCTGGTCTTGTGTTTGTAAACCTCATGGTTGATAATTGTCATAGTATTCAAAAGAAATTGAAAGTGAAGAAATTACTGTTTTTAATAGGCATATTTTCCTTGAAATACATGATCGTGTAAAGAATATATGCTAAAAGTGTTTAAGAGTAAATTTCTTTTCAAAAAATAATTTAATCTGTGACCAAAGGATTTTTATTCTTTGAGTTTACAAATTCAAACATTGCAATTTGTTCAATCATCTTGTGCAGTGCAAAATTTATAAAATGACTGAAAAATAAAAAAAAATTAGCAGAATTACAGTCTTTGTGATGTAAAATCATGGGTTGACATCACGATAATTGTTAATCTGTTCGAAGTACTTTCTATAATTTAAAAAAGAAAAGTTCATGCAGAAACGGTAACATATATTGTCAGCAATGTAGTGTTAATTTTGACTTTACATCAAAATATGCCTTTGCTGGATACCAAATATGTAGGGCGAAATATTAAAATCAGCCGTGTTCAGCAAAATCCACACAACAGCATTGATCCTTTTCTAATTTATTTGATTTGCTTATGTTATCCTTGTATGACAGTCAGTACAATATGGACTTGAACACAACACAGTGAATAAGTATGCTGTAAATGAAATGGTGTGGCTGCATCCACATGCAGCAATAGGAGTGCCTTTGTCTCTCACCCCTCATTTCCAACCTGTCCCATCCCTGAAAAAATAGTTTGGTCTTATATTTATAATGTTAATAATTTCTGTATTTGTTAAAATGTGCGCATCTCAAAAACTTTTGATCATAAACATTTTCATTGTTTTTTACAGCTGACCAGTCAGTTAACCTGTTTATTTTGAATATTTGCGCATTTTTTCTCAGTATTTGACATTTTCAGAATAGCTTCTTATTCAATTTGTCATTTTCTAAAAGTTAAAATGCTCCTTTGTGTGGTCAAGCTTTCCACAAGCATCAAATGTTGTACTTCATATAGGAAGGTCTGCCTCTAGAGGGCGGGCATCATGAATAGTGTTTGTTAGTTATTTCCTCCACATAAACTTCTGATTGTACTGTAAACATTGAACATGGCCGACGTCCGATTTTCCTGTCTAAAACTTTCACTCATTTTCGTTCATATGACTCTGAAACTCAGGAAACGATTGGGAAGAAAGAGTTATCTTGAAATATTGAGGTACTCGCCGATATTTTGCAAAATTAAATGAGAAAAAATGCAAGGAAAATGCCGACAGGCTTACACAACGACCGTTTTCAGACTCAGAGGCATATGATCATCTGCAGCTTATCAACAGGCCCATATCACGGGAGGCCATAAGGCGATATCCACGCAACTCAGTACCAAACACTAGCGCACACAGGGTGAGCAAACACAAAGTGAGTACCCCTAAAGTCAGCTCAGTAGTCTGTAATAGATCGTAGTCAACTAAGAACCTTGGAGAAAGGCTTACATGTAACACTGTGGCTTATGCCACTAAGTCCCTTTTGATTTTTGTCACAGCTCAAAATCGTTCTCCTGCACCTCAACCTGAACCATGAACACCCCCACCAGTTTATGATATGACCCATCACAATGGCATAACGTCAACGGATCTTGACAGACGGAAGTATTGATAGACGGAAGTAGTTGACACCAGCGTACTGGTTTTCAACTCTAATACCTTCTCTGTCTATAAATAGACACGAGAAGGTAAAAATTACTACTGTACCTCATTACGCCACTGTACATTTTAGATTTCCAATTTCTTAGCTGTAGGGCTGCATTTGCAAACAGTATAAGAACAAAACCAAACAGCCCACTTGGAGTAAAATCTAAAAATGAAATCTTGTAAAATGTACCATTTAAATAACAAAGCTGTCACTTTTGATTATTCTATTTTTGGTCAAGGGAGTGAAAGGGGTAAGGGGATATGTATGTTTTTACCTTCATCCCCCTAAAGTATAGTGAAACATAAAATATTCGCCTTGCAAGTATAAACCGTTGTGTAAAATGTTGTGTGAAAGCTGGTGTACCTAACATTCCTTGTTTAACCCCTCCACCCCCATTTCTGGTGTATCAGTCCATCCATCCCAATGAGTTCAATATGGGTGAGTAAAAGTGTGGCGGTTAAAAGGGGTAATGTATGAATAAAATCTTATGAGTTGTCAACATGCAAAGTACAATTCACTCAACGTGTTGCTTGGGTGTTGGACTGATACTACTATCCTCTTATAACCATGCCTGAACAAGATGTGTCAAATCAGTCTGTACAAAAAAATCTGCAGAAAATCAGAAAGCTTTTTCTTCCAGTCCATGCAAGGTTAGATGTCTACTGATAATCTACAAAGTTTCAAATTCTGTGTTCAGAACAGAGCTAGTACATCACGCAAAAGCTGGCTGCTGGCTCAGAGAAGGATTTTAAAGTGCTGTCTATCAAACTTTAACCAACTTGCTACAGTAATGCTTAACCCTTTGAGTGATGTAATTTTCCCGACCGAAATTTAAGTGAAACATTTTACCAAAATTTATGGATTTTTGTGAATTTTTTTGATAAATTTGAACAAAAAGGACATCTCATTTCAGTGGATATAGATTTTTAATCAAAATTTTTGCAAAAATCTAAAAAAATTGACCAGGGTGTGTTTTATGAAAGCAGCAAAAATTGCCTTTCGCGCTCAAAGGGTTGACTGTATTTCTCAGGTAACCATGGTTACAAATTCATAAATTTTGCTTCAAGGTCAGTAAATGTTTCTTTATTGACATACTGACACATCATTGTTGACTTAGTAAATGAATCTTATAATATAATTTATGTGCCATCGTGCCAAAGACTGACAAATTTTACATCATCGGCAAAATATGTGAGCAAAAATTTATTACCACAAAATTGTCTGTAGAATTGCCAAAGGGCACAAAAAGGCAATTTTGTGAGGTATTTCAAGCATTAAAACAAATATTGAATGATATGTGAGAGGTGAGGCATGAGACATCTCAAAAATTTATGTCAAAGATTTTGAGTTCTGAGACAGAGCGATGAATATTCAAACTTGAAAATATCGATGTGGAATGCCATCATTGATTTCAAAGAATGACAAGTCAGTGAGGATGATTGTCGAAGAAACATAGTAAACATTGTGTGAAGTTTGAAAATAAAATAATTCAGTGGTGAATATACAAATGTGTACATCTAAGATGGGGAAGGACATCATATTTACTTGGCAGTTTTCACCTGGGGGAGGATACATGTTTGAAGATATTTACTTGGCAGTTTTAGATTCTAAGAAATACATATAATCCAGCTGATGGAAACTCAGCTTCAGATTGGCTGACACAACATTGATGCAGGGCAAAAGCTGCGTTCCAAAAGGTGTGAATTACAGCAGTTGAAAATGCACTGTAGTAGTAGAATATAACTCACAAAAGGAACGCACATAGCACAAGAACAATCATCCATTGGGGGAGGCTACCCAGGCAATATGTAGCTTTCAACTTTTTACTTATTTTGTAACACTTTCCATTCTGAATGTTTTACGGTCCCGAAACTAAAAAATATGTAATTTTTACATGTAACACTAAGCCAACTATATTCTTATATGAACCATGTCAACAACTTGGACAACGAAGCAAAACAAAGCATCGTTATGTGAGGAATATTATATATAAACCTCTCTTATGTGATGATGTATTACACACACACAATCACACACACACACCCAGGAGAGATATATGAAAGTCTGATCGCGGCATGGAGTCAATATGCTGAGGTGTTGAAGGTTACACATGAAACTACAGCTGGTAGTCAAGAGTGTTAGAAATAGGACAACAGGTATTTCAGTTGCCAACATGCAACAATGACAAGAAGTCTGGCATATCCATGGCACAGTCAAACATGTGACGCCCACTGCAGCGAAATTGTAGGTCATTTCCAGTTGTGTGTGATGGCAGAGCCATTCACTGACAATCACTGCAGCAACCACCGAAAACAATGGTTTTACAGATCAGTAGACATGTTGATATCTTAAACAGCTGATAAACAAGCCCTGCTGCTGCAATTTAATGAAAAGGAGGTTACGCTACAGTGACCACAACGACAGCGGAAGGGGTAATATGAAGGTAGCTTACAAGACAATAGAGAACAATACACCTTTCAGAAGGCCTACCGGGCACTCATGACTTTATATGCCTCAATTTCAATCTGTCACATGTCTATGCAGTATTCCTTATGTTGAAATATTTGAAGAGTATTCAGTGTTATTGAGTGTGTTGATTAAGGATTTTGTTGTGGATAAATTGCTATGACAGTTCACCACACATGATTAAGACTTTTTATAAACTTAATAAGACCTTTTAATACCTCTTGCATTACATTCAAATCTTGTAAGATTTATTATATGAGCGAGCGAATTTTGTTCAACAATGCTAGCTGGATTTTTTATTTTCATTTCTTACTCAATGCAAGCTTTCAACAACATGCAGGCCATAATTCTTGAAACAAACTACAAAATTTTCATAAATCACTGGGTGCCCCAGGCTCTCAGTGTCCTCCTGTCATAGTTAAACAATGGGTAGGCCATGACACGATACATTCACCCCTGGCATCTTGCTATACCCAGCCAAAACGCGTTTCTGAAGATCAACCCTATTACAACACTGCTATCTGCCCTGAAAGGCTTTGTTTGAATGTCAGACGACTCAAGCGAATTTGGTGATGTAGTACCAGATTTTTCTGTTGTTCATATTTCTGAAGTACACAGCAGAAAAAGTTCACAATTGTAACTCCTTCATTTCTCAATGTCATTTTGCAGAAAACACTTGTATTTTTATAATTATCTCTGAGTCTGACAATTATGTAACACATGTCAAATCCAAAGGGTTCTAACTTTACCCTACAAATTACCAGAACTTGAAAACCCCTTGAGTGCCGTATTTTTTCTCATCAAAATTTTAGCGTAACATTTTACAACTTTCTATGAATTTTACAGTAATTTTTTTGATAATTTTGAACAAAATGGACATAACATTTCATTGGCTACAGTTTTTTATCAAAATTTTGGCAAAAATCTGAAAAAATTGACTGGTGTATATTTTGTAAAGGTGACAAAAATTGACTTTGCTGCTTTAAAGGGAAACCTAAGTCCAGCGACTTTGACAGTTTATCCCTTCCAAAATCACCCTTGAGTAAAATGCAGCTCAAATTTGCAACATAATTGCACGCGCTGACGACTACGGCGCGACGAAAAGAGAACTTGAAGTAGACGACATTTATGGAAATGAGCCCGGAATTCCATGGGCGCGAAAGGGCTCATGGGAGAAGCGTGCGTGACGTCATCGGCGATACAGACGATTGTAGCTTGCAGCTGGAGGAGTACTGTGAACAGTTCAGCGCGTTCGTAAGACGACTATGGAGAGTTCGGACAGCGATATTTCTGACATCGAGTATTACTTTTCCCTGACTGAAATCAAACCATACTAATTTGAACCTGTCCAAGATATGTAATAATTAGAAAGCATCTCAAAACATCGTTCAAATCTTGGTTGATTGCGTTTTGTGTATGATTCAGCGGAGGGAGTCACTGTGCTTGTCATGTTGTACAGACCCCGAACTGGATTGGAGAGACTGAATGACCCTGCGATCCTTCAACGCTAAGTTTCTAAAACAGAGTTTTCTGTATCAGTCGCTTAAAATTAATTTTTGGTTCGTGAATGATACGGAATGATTGACTGATTGTATGTGTTACCGTGTAGGCCTAAGTCGAGCTTGGCCAGATCTTTAAGGTTGCGAAATCTCCGATATGTATCAAAAAAATATTTGTTCGCGATTTGACAAATCTATTATAGTGTCGTCTGTTTTTCGAAGCTGTGTCGAACTTAGGAAGTCGGACTTACTCAGATCTACAAAGTGATGAAATCACCGATATAATGAATATTTTGCCCGCTATTTAAAAAAATAGTATCGTCTTAAAGCTTGTTGTAAGGAATGTGTTTCATACAAGACCAGCCCAAACTCCCGATGATTTCCGATATGTCCTCTGTTCAAGTCCCGATCGCCAAGTAAAAATGTTTGCATGTAAAGAATGTAATTTGTGCAAGGGCCTCCCGAGTCCCGATGATATCCGATCGGCCCTCTCGACGAAGTCCCGTGTGGACATTTAATGAAAAAAAAATGCTTTACATGTAAAAAATATATTTCGTGCATTATAAATCTAATAATGTAAAACATACAGTATTCTTGACTTCCGGCCATGGATGCTATTTTTGAACTAAGAGTCGGACAGAGGTATTCGGGTGGTCAGATCTGTTAGGTGGTGAAATCTCTGATATACATCGGATATTTACCCACGATTTGACAAAGTATCGTCTAGTATCAGAGTTAAAGTCCTAAGTCACCGATATTTATCGGATAAATATCCGTGATTTCGTAGACCCGACATGCCAACACCATACAGTGCAAGTACATCTAGGATCGTCTGGTATCGATATTAGCCTAGGAGTTCCGGCGCAATTGATATTTATCGGGTAAATATCGGCGGTTTCTCACACCCGGCGTGCCGATACACAGTAGGCAAAAAGTCATTCCAATATCTTGTAATATCAATATTACAAGGTATAGTCCCGAAATTGCCTATATTTATTGTTATATATCGGAGATTTGGCAGACCCGGGATGTCAAGATAAGAGACGCTTTGTGTAGTTTCGTCTTCGGATTTTAGAGTCCCGAAATCGCCAACATTAATATTTATCTGGTTAAAACCGGCGATAGTAGGCTGACTCAGCATGTCAAGATACGAACCGCATTGTGTAGTATCGTCTTGTATCGGTATCAGAATCCCGAAATCCCTTATAAAACAATCATCCTGAAAGAATTAGAACATAACGTTGTATCTTTTACAGATTTTTAAACTCGCCCGACTTTCTTTAGCCACTGTCTTCGAAAAGCTGTTCTGTGGGAAGACGGTAAAAGTTGACTCCGTTTGTTCTTCCCTGAGTGATTTTTGCACTCAACCGAACAACAGTTAATTATATTTTATGCTATTGAGCATTAAAGAGTCGTAACGTACAGAACTGCACTCCTGCAGTCATAGACTCCAATGCTTTGGTAGGCTGTAACACACGTTCGTGTATCGCCGATGACGTCATGCACGCTCCTCCCATGAGCCCTTTCGCGCCCATGGGATTCCGAGCTCATTTCCATAAATGTCGTCTACTTCAATGTCTCTTTTCGTCGCTCCGTAGTCGTCGGCGCGTGCAATTATGTTACAAATTTGAGCTGCATTTTATTCAAGGGTGATTTTGGAAGGGATAAACGGTCAATGTCGCTGGACTTAGGTTTCCCTTTAATAAATACATGCAGGGGTGGACGGTTACATTTGATTTGAAGGTTAATGCTGTGTTTCGTAATAAAAACGACAATGACGAAAATCATCAGCATTCAAATATGTGGCAAAGATCTTGTGGTTACAGTTTGCACAAAAAACAGGGTAATGAGAGCAGATCTAGAGTAAATCTCATTTCTACAAAGCAAATAAGATAATATCCCCTCATTTAATTTGCAATTTACGTGGAAAATGAGTCAGCCATGGTGTGCCGATTGTCATTCTTGATTGATTATCGTGAGTTCAAAGGTCGTGAATATTTGAAGTACATGTAATTAAGTCTGATAATTATCTGTGTTCAGGGAGGCAAAATTTGCTGACTTCTCAAAACATAATGATAGTTGTAAATCATATTGGAGTATTATTACATTTATTTAGCATTGATGTGCCCCAGGGGGAGAATTATAGAACCCTGTCATGTGGAATAAATTTGAAAATTAAAAGATATACTGTGTTAGCAATTTTTCTTAATGTCCATCATTGTATTCTTCAAACTCATTATTAAAATCAAGAGGACTTTTTTAAATTACCATGTTGTCAGTTTTTACGTTAGAAACATTTTACTGGAATTTTGAAAACTCACACTAATTTGCAGTGCAGGAGATAAATGCATTATACACACATACAATGAGGCAATATACAAGTTTTATACCTTTTTAGAATCATTATTGTAAGAATACACAAATTTGTCTGATCACCGCTAAACATTTGTATCATCAGGCAAATAATTGATTTTTCACAGCATAGAGATGAGTTGTGCTAAAATGATGCAGTAATTACTATAATTACCTCGGTTAAAAACTTAACTGACCTGAAGGCCTACAGAGAGAATAGCCAATGAAAAGTGAAATGTTGACGTAGTTGTTCATGGCCAGAGTGCACATAGAGCATCTACCCTGCATATTGATGCTGCGGTATATGGCTACACAAAGGACGTATTACACAGGGTTTTAGTGGGAATCAGTATTCACTCCAAGTTAGTCTCCAGTTACTTTACTTTGAAGATTTTAAACTTGAGTCAATTTGGGAAATATTCATGAAATGTTCTTTAGTTACTGCTCTAAAATTACCTGTAATACTGTATAGTTTCCTCTCAGGAGTTGATGGGGACACTGTAAAGTCCATGGTGTGCTAAACTGACTTGAAAGGGACACTGATCAGAACGTTGCGTCTGATGAGAATGTTTTCTTCATCAACTGATGAGAACTTGGTATTTAACATGCTGTGATCTATGCAATGATTATCCTTACATTTGGAGAAAAAAAGTTGTCAAGTTCATATTTCACCATCAGGTCAAGTTGGTTAAAATTAGTGAAGCAAACCATGTTCCATATGGTGCATTTTAACAAAGACTTAAAGATTTGAAGGTCCGTGAAGACAGAGATACTGTAAACATGATTTTTACAGACTAAAGCTGCTATAACATACCAAGCCAAGTGGGTGGAAATACATATGGTTTTGGCTCAATACTGCGTTTTACTGACTTGGCAGATGGGGAAGTCATACTGTCTGGCAAGAAAAAGGTTAAACTATTTGTATTACCTATTTTGATAAAGGTATATAGTTACCTGAATCAAGGGAAAAAGGCAAGATTGATTTCTGTAATGGCCACTAAATTGAAAGCCCTTGGTACTGAATGTCTTTCACCCTACCATGATATCCTCAAGGCAAGTCACCATATTACATATCAGAAACATGCAATAGAATTTGAAATTTTATAAATACGCAGTGCACATGAAATGACGTCATAATTTTATGAAAAAGCTAAAAACAACAACAAAATTAAAATTCTAGAAAGAGAAATACAATAACCAGTTTTATTCTTTCTGACGTAAATTGGAGCAGTGTTTCATCTAATCTATGGAACCCACATAACAAAGTTTCTACGACTGTAGTTCTTCATTTCTGAGAAAATCTAATCCAGTATTTTGCTGAAACAGTTGTGACTGTCAGAAAATATCATATTTGAAGTTTTACTGTTAATTGAAAAATCACTTGTAAATATTTCATATGGTATGACTCGCCTCTATTTACAGTTGTTGGGGGAAACAATTATGCAAATATCGTAAGAGGTCAGAAGAAGATTGACCTCACCATATATTATTCTGAGTTGTACATGTTTACTACTCAGAATTTGTTTTCAAAATTGGTTTTCACATATAAAATATAATTATCCAAATTTTGAAAACTTTGAGTGACACAGGGAATTTCTTGTACTCTTGAAGGTTTGAGACGATATTCCTCCTCCCCAGAACAAACACTGTAACATTATCCCTAGCGGCAATATTTAAGCTGATGTATGTACAACTTATCTTTAATTGACCCTTTGACTACTGCAACATACTACAACTGCCGTGCCAAACATACTGTGAAAAATATACCATCTCGCCAGAATTTTCCAGCACTCAAGGATAGTAATTCATTATGGTGGCGGAAACTTCCATCATTCAAGGTAGTCAAGTCGTTAATATTGATTGGTTACAACAGAAGTGAGCTGTCAATGAAATTGTTTCATATTTACGGGTGCGTATTAACCTCTTCACCAATAAAACTTACGCCAAATAAAAAATATGTTTCCGGTAACCAGATCTACTCTGGAAAAACCTGTTGAACCTAGATCTTTTTTTCCCATTTTTATAAATAATATAGTAAATTCTCTCAATTTTACTACATTTATTGATCTCAGCCATCAAAAAAAATGCAAAAAAAATTTCCTCCGGCCTACCTCTCCAAATATTCATTCGCATGTTACCAGAAACACAAATATTGTTTTATTTGGCCTTAGTTGAACCCTCTAGATATGTGTGTTCTTACCTGCGCTTTGAACCATTTTACCAGAGTAGGATTGAAAAAAGTTTGGGTTTTTTTGACATAGGATGTACATGTCTGGACAATTACAAAGTCTCAGACTCTGTATCCTCTTATATATTTATAATTTTGTGTTTGTACTTTTTGTTTTCTTCTAAAATCAATGTAATAATTTTATCATTATTTGGTTTGTTTTGGTTTATAATGTAAAAAAAAGATGCTTTAGAAAACAAATAATTGTAATGAATAAAACTGACCACAGATGAACTATAACTCAGAGTACAACTTTCTCCCTAAATCTGTGGCCCTTGGCTGAATATTCCACATGGACCAGGGTTTTACATGACGCGCATTTCTGCATCCTTTACGCATAAAACCGGACGCAGGACCCCTCAAAAACTAAACCACGCGTCCCTTGGACGCAGCAATATCTGTTGCTGGTGTACACCTTGCGAAGCTGCTGAACACGTAAAACACATCCCAGTAAACCTTACCGACCCCGTACTTTAACCCTTAAAGTGCCGCGTCGGTTTATAAACCGACACGGCATTCTCGCTCTCAGCGCCACGTCGGTATATAAACCGACAGTGATTGCGTTCTATGCTTATGCCTAACTTAGCTATGCATTGCCGAACTCAGCCAGAAGGAGGGTATTCCTGACCCTTTGAACCCAGTTTAGTACCATATAAGGACTAAAATAATGACATCATGCAGCTAACAATCGAAAATTCCAGTAATTTATGCGAACTTTCTTCAGCGGTTTTCATGAATATTTAATCAGGTCTGCAGTTTCACCCGTAGCGGATACGGCCACAGTGCATTGAACGAAACACATACGTACGTTTTGAAAGCTTTACCATGCCGTAGACACGGAAGACAACTATATTATGCCAAGCTACTGCCCTCTAGGTGATAGAAATGATAGATTTTACAGTTTTTTTGAGAATATTTTATGGAAAAATGACGCGATTTGGTGACCAAATCGATCGCGATAGTGAACTTCGAACGTATCGGCGGCCAAGATGGCGGCACTGTGTGATGCCTAACTCTCGACATGGAACCCGAGGTTAAGGTTTTCGAAGTCCAAAACATGCAAGATTGAGAAATTTGTAAGGATTCGGTTAAATTGAAGTGTATTTTGTGAATTTTCAAGCGTTTGACTGCCAAAAAGCCCCTTTAAACTCTTGATATTTGACCTCCGGCCGTCCTGAAGCGAGACGGCCATAACAGTCGACCCGTTTGTAAATGAAATGTAGTTGTTCTGAACTGTTGACATTGCGAGACATTTCCTACGTGTTACGCATTTTTTTAACTGAAATAAACCGGACATGAAACTTTTTTCTCGATACTTAGTGTTTTTCTTTTATACTTAGTGGTTTCTTTCCATTTTGTGGCGGATTTTGTGGCGTGCTTGTCAAAAAATGTGATCAAACTTGGCGAACGGATTGACTAGTATGTACGGTAGTACGAGTCCGTGACTCGATAAGCCACAGATAGTTACACACGCGTACGTGAATTAAACTAATGTAAGTTGGGTCAAACACCAAAATTAATCGATAAAAAGGTTAGTGAAATGTGTTTTTGTCTTCAACTCTTCATTATAGTTATACAGGCGGTTCAAACTATACAGAGTCCGTTGAATATGCCCTATAGTTGTGTGCATGTGTTGCACAATAGTTACCCCTCCATGTACAATATGGAACCTTGTTGTCTCTGTGTATGCAAATTAATACTAATTTAACACAGTGAAGACCATGGCATTGATAAACTATAAAACATTTTTGTGAAATAAATTGGGACCCCCATATTTTGATGTAGGACTCCCATTTTCTAACACCAGGAGTCCCAGGGACTCTCAAAAGTTAAAAGTGATGTAAAACCCTGATGGACGTATTCGCAATTTTTTTGTTTTTTGTTTTTGTAGTTTAAAACATTGACTCAACGTTACTATTTATATGTTGTGCATGATCAAATAAAATAACCAAAACTTTAAAAATGCAAATAAGGAAAAAGGGAATACCGCGCGAGTTAAAATTCGTCGGTACAGGAAGTCACGTGTGCTATGGTTTCCTTACGTGGAAATCGTCCATTTCCGCATCTTTCTCAACAACCTGTTGCTGTCTTGAGCGAAAAGCACAAAAAACCCGAAGGCCAGTCTGGAAAGTTTAGCTGAACTGAATTCCTGGGATATATTTTTAAATTCTTGCAAATCGTTGTTAATAATTCAGGGGAAAATATTTTTGACCATGTGTTTCGGATGCTCAGTATAAACTTGTGACCACAATCCCAATTTGCATTGACGTACGTGGGCAGCATCCAAACAAAGTTACGTCTAGCGTACGTCACGGGCACTTGAAGTAGATAAATCCAAATTATACTATATTCAGAGATTGTGTAAACGTAGTCACGGACTAATAATCCTTCGATCAAATACTCTCGGTCTCCGGAAGTGTGTTATATTTATTCTATTTGATCATGTGATAGTCCAAGTGTCCTGTTTTTGATACGATTGTACATTGTCGATGTAAACCACGGGCAACTGTAAGTTTTCAACTACACACGAAAAGGATTTCTTTGCAGTGCACAGCACAGAGACGCTGCCCATTCATGTAGCTGACGAGGCATATAGCTCTCACACAAAACATGCCCTATAAAGCAGCCACAATAGCAAAACAGAGATTGTCTTGACAAGGCACAATCACGAATTTGAAGTGGTACTGCCAGTGGTAGTCTCACCGTGTTCCGCTCGCACGAGCTAATGTATGACCTGACACTGACTGTACAAATAATCTTGATGACCTTCGATATTTTGTACATCAGTTTGATACTAAAAATCACAAACTGTCAAAAACTACTGGTGACGTAAATACACAACAATGCCAAACTATTTCAAACGGTGCAATGTTTCACACACAGGTGTTGGTCGACCCTGTTTGCCTTGTCGACATGTCTGAACGACTCAGAATGAAAACTTACTGTCCAGTTCGGATCCCTGTCCCGCCGCCACCGACAACATTCTTGATTTCTGTGTGAGGTTCCCAAAAGTTACATGGTAGTACTCGGTGATAACCGTTCCTTCATTCTGACTACAAACACAGCCAGCGGACGTGACGTGGAGAAGTCAGTACCTGTTTGACGAGCGCGTAAGTCGTGACGACAAAGAATCAAAACAGCAGCATTGTTGAAGTTTCGTGACCCCCACTCACTTGGCTGCACTCACAATGTCCGCAGGGCGCGGTTGCAGAGACGCCCCCTAGTGACCGTTTCTGTGAACAATTTGCAAACCTAATCATCAACGTCCGCATTTACCCTTTGAGTGCCGTAAGTTTTTCCAACCAAAATTTTAGTACAACATTTTACCAGTTTTTGCGAATTTTTCTGTAATTTTTAGGATAATTTTGGACAAAATAGATATCATATTTTATTTGCTACAGTTCTTTATCAAAATTTTGGCAAAAATCTGAAAAAAATTACTAGAAATTGCATATTTTATAAAAGTGACAAAATTGACTTTGGCGCTCAAAGTGTTAACGCTCACTTAATAGTTCATGGAAATATGATTCGAACATTTGTCTCTTCTTTTTACTAAAGTTTCCGGTATATAAAAATAACATTTGAGGGAAGTGAGATCTTGAAAAAAATACATAAAAAATCTAAGAATGTAAAAAACCCATCACATCAGCAACGATCAAATTTGGACAACCTGTAGGCCCGACGCAATTTATGTCGATCACACACGAGTTAACGTTTTATCCTCACCGATATGACAAATTACCCTAATTTAACATCATACACTTGTCACTGAAACCCTGTGAACCTAGTAATTTTATTTCATTGCATGTAACACTGACGTCGTGAATGCGTGTGATAATGTTGTATGTTTTTAATGTGAACGATTTACTCCGGCGATGAACGACAGCCTTATAATGATTCTGTGATTGTGACTCAATAGAATGTGGACCAAGATAACCTAGTCCATCCGTACGTCGTAGGTTCGTGGAATAGCCATGTTAATACTGGCACCAGCCTTCAAATAACAGTTTCAAATTTTTCGCATACTCCATCCAAGGACATTTTTTACCCTTTCTTTTTTCAATCGAGAGTAAAATCATGGTTCACTCTGTAAATGTGTGACTACAGAAGCAGATTGCCTCGAATTTTCAAAATCTGAAATTCAAATTTGGCTCATTACCGTATGTATTCCTGAATCTGCCTCCATGACAGATATTCAGCCTTGAATATTTACAACACTGTTCTAGTCTACCGCTTGTTGGGACTCATTTTGAAGTGCTTGGAGTAACTAAGATTTTCAACTTTTTAGATTTGTAAAAATCGACTGGGATGGTTGACATTCCAATTCTAAATATTGGTAAATGTAGGTAATTTGTTTCTCTAGTACCAACATTAGCATGGTTAACCCCTGAATTTTATTCTTGATTTTTTTTAATAATAACAAGCAGAGCAAATCACTCGTTTTGTGTTTTCCCTTGGTGCCTACATATATATGCGCACTTAATCCCACTACACTGCCAGCTGTTTATAACGCAATCTGCAGAAACACTCCGTACAACCCGCATCCCGTGTCGATGCATGTCATCTTTGCTGTAATTATGAAGATAATTGGCTTGCTATACGTAACCTATCCACATTTCATCGTATTCACGTAGGACCCATAATAACGTTAACAGCCCATATTCCGGGATTTTGCTGACGAAAAACTTGTGCAAACTGAATACAATAAGTTGCGAAATATCTAGCTGCAAACAATTATATTATCGGACTAAAGTCCAATAATATTACCATTTTATCAAACGCCCAGTCTTATCCATCAAAAATCATTTTTGTCGACGTTTGTAGAATAGAATATACCTACGCAATATTTCATGGATGCAATCGCGATACCTACATACCTATATGATAGATGTGCCATCACTAGAATCAAATTCAGTACAGAACAGTGAACAAAGGAGTCATGTAGGCCCAGTACACACTATTTTCCCTTCGAGATCTGGAATATTTGTAAACGATAAATGGCTCTCCGTGTAAGTTTTTGCCCCAAGAGTTCTACAACTTTGTTTTTTAACTTTTCAATCTGACTTTTGTATAGGCTATATCTCTTTTTTGCAAACACAGCCAGGCTATCCATTGCCATTGTCCATATCTACTCCCTTTCCAACATTTAATTAATGGTGCACCCCAAGGAAAGAAAATAGTCGTATGGATGGTGAACAGAAGCTCGATAGAACCAAATATGGCGAGGAAGTTGTAACATCGCCAGCAGTATGCTAAAACAAGTCGCTAACCATTCTTGATGCTGGACGAACTATAGCGCAACACAAATATCAGACTTAATAAATTAACACTATTGTACGTTGCAGTAATTATATGCAGAGTTAAATTATTGCTCGCATATTTAATAACCAAGGAAATCGTTAAATCAAAGCAGACAGTCCGATAACGTCATACAAGTATACCAAGACCCTCGATTTGATGTTGTCACGAGTATAGAAGATTGTACTGACGTGGCTGAATTCACACCGTTCCTGGGTACTTGTATGAGTAAAGAGGCCATTATTTCATCGTCTAGTATTGGTTTTTGCCAACAAAGCGTACAAAAGCATGTGAAACTTTGAGAGAGAGAGAGAGAGAGAGAGAGAGAGAGAGAGAGAGAGAGAGAGAGAGAGAGAGAGAGAGAGAGAGAGAGAGAGGCGCTCTGCCATTGACATTGCCACGATTTCATGCTCAGTCAAACAGACGATCGCGATGAATGACTTCATCAGTTAATTGCCAATTACATGCCAATTAATAAATTAATTGAAAGCCAATTGACCTAACCACCGATAAACATTTTGACCTTGCCATATGTCTGTCAAAGGTGATTACACGGCGATGTGAGTGACAAGTGAATGAAATTGATTTCTAATTTCTAATTAATGAATAACGTGGCATCGCACTTACTTCAGCACTCTTAATCTTCAGCGGTGATCTCTTCTCGCCTAGTATATACCTTGGATTGCGGCCACGTGTGCACGATGCTTGCACGTACACTGCACTGCACCCGTGTAGTCCGCCGTGTTCCAACCCAGATTCGATCGACGCGTCTACGTGTCAGGTGTACAGGAGCTATTTACATTGCTGCCATTGGCGTGACAGACTGTCCGTCATTTTAAGCAAATGCAACTTTGATACAAAACAAGCCCCATACATCTTGTGTCTGTACACAAAACTGACAGAAAATCTCTCAGGCCTCAGACTGTTTCGTTTAATTTAATCTGGTACTTCTACCATTAAGTGGCAGCCGCCCGAATAGCCTAGATCAGGGTTTCACGTTTGTTAACCTTACTAAATATAGCAACACCTGCTGTTATAGACATAAATCCAGAAAAAAATTGTCCGTTCAGCGCCAATCGTTATTGCTTAAATTATTGTTGGCGCCGGTAACTTGCGGTTTTATGTGTGGTTGACATTTTAACATTGGCGGTAACCATGTCAAAAGCACCATTTTCGCTATCCTTGTGAGCAATATTTTCCTAAAAGTCTGGTAAAATCTTTCTGACAAATATTTATTTTTGCACTTATATCACTGATCCCGTGACGACGCGTTGAAACCGCGCTGGTACATCTGTTAGAGAAAACTGTGCTAGCATAGAAGCCACGGCATATTGCAGTCAGCACGAAGTGTAATCCGCACCTGTTTGTCACAGTTATACCGAGATCTTGATCGAGGAATTTTCTACTTTATAATCGGTCAAAAAAGCAAAATTGGCAAAAATCAACCATCCCGATGAGAAACCATTCGGAATTTGACTTGCGATTTAAATAGATATCCAAAAAGAAAATAAGCTTATACTTTCACAGTTTTCTTTGTAAATTGTAAAGTTGGTTCGTGAGTCATTTTTATCAGCAAGACATCTCACAAAATGGTTATCCCGCCTAAAATATAAAGTAAATTGACTACAAATTTGCACATTCCCAAAATAGCAGTTTGAGGGTAAACCGTCTTTAAGTTACAAAATTAGTTTTGAGACCATGACATGACTAAGCCATTTATGATTGTTGTGTATTTTGTTTCTAATTTACAAAAATAGTTGGGGACTTTGGAATTTCTTACAATTCCCATCCACAGTGATCTTGAATTAGTTGTTAATCGAGTCGTTAATCGAGGGTATTTCTTCTCTACCTCACGTCACGGTTCGGGTTACAGGAATATGATAATTTTGGACCAGTATAAGCGACCTTTTAAGTATCTAAACCCGGAAGGATCATGGATTCAATAATTTTCGCCCGATTTTCATCGAAAGGTCGTCTTTTATCAAACCAACCCAAAATTTTGGCAAGGATTGAACGCCATCAGGGGGTGACTCGCCACACTGACATAGCGTGGTACCCGTTGACTGTATTTACACTGATTCACGGGTATTTTCGGATTTTTCACGTCATAGTTGGAATACTAATTAGTATTTTGAGTAAATGAAAATGGCTAGGTACACTGGACACGGAAACTGAGGACCATTTGTAATTTTCATTTCGCCGAATTCTCCTCGTGTGCCAAATAGGGGTGAATGTCGGGGGACACGTACATCGGCTATTCCATCAACCCAGAAAGACACGAAAGTCGGCATTAATGTCACCTGATAGAAAATGTTATAAGCCTATAAAGATGAGCGATGTTACTGCTACGACTCTCCAAAGAAAGTTTGTGAAGTTCTGTCCGGAAAATACCATTTTTATGGATAATTTGCCCCGTCAATGGAATTTGGCGGGGGGGGGGGGGGGGGGGGCGCACAGGCGATTAACAGCACTGCGTGAAATTGCGAGATCTCGCGAGACTACGGAAAAATAACATTTTTCGTAAAAAATATGAATTCTAATTTGTGCACAACCGTATTCTTGCAGGGGCCAAAAACCGAATCCTTCTGCGATCTGGTATCGAGAACGGCGGGCCAAAAAATCTTGGGCGACAGAGTGCAACCCGCAAACTTTTTATTATTACATGGTGGTAAAAACATTGGAGGTTTTGTTTTCATCGTTCTTGCGGAAGATGCGGACAAATATTTATTTTTGCAAATTGATGGAAGAAAAATGACGTTCAGCGATCAGCGCTATTGCATACTAAAATGCCAAATATTCTGCTTGCCAAGACAGCCAATGCCAAACGGCAATTCAGCTATCAAAAATAGCAGTGCTATTTTTGATAGCTGAATTCTAATCCGGACTTATAAAATAACCAAATCGTTTGAAAGAAGAAACAAATTTCAAAGTAGGAGAACTGCGTACGAACTGTTCGGAGCATTCAACAACGAACATTTCACCTGCGATACCTGCTTGCCCCGGTGCAGATCCAATACGCTTATAGTGATCAATCGCGGATCGCGGAAGCTGCTGGAAATTCAGTTTCGTTCCGTATTCGAAGCTAAACCAGTCAAGAATTGTTTCGATCCCGTCTTATATGGAGACCAAAACAATTTCACGCACTTCCGTCAACTTGAAAACTTGAGGGAGAAATAACCTTGTGAAAACAGTCGATCGATCTTACGGTACACCTGCAGTCCCCTACAACAAAAGGTGCAGATGTACACTTTATACGTAAGGCGGCTGATGTACCCTTTACGATAGGTATAGTTTGATTTATATTGAAACGATCATGCGACATTCGCGTTTTTTCGACTTTTAAGTAAACCGCTGCGTGATGGCACTTTGAATGTGTCATTGCGGCCAAAGGAAGGGCACAACGCGCCATATTTTCAAGCAGACGATCTGTGTTTGTTTTTCGGATTTCATCCAAAAACCTACCCGCACGCGGACGGCAATCAAAGAATTTACTTCATGCCGCCTAATAGGTCTACGCATACTTTCTGTCGTTCAAAATGGGTATCACTGCTTCTTCACAGAGGGGAAAGTAGTTAGGCATTTGCTCAAATCAGGGCACGCTCGTTGACGCTATATGGTTCAATATAAATTGCAAAGATATCACCGCTGTAGAAGTATACACACCGGGAAGTTGTGAGGTTTTCCATTTTGCTGTTTGTAGGCTGACATACTCTAACCATGGAGGTACATAGCATGTAGGTGTTCTAACCTTTGTCACGTCAGCTTGATCAGTAAACGTTGAATGGGAGAAGGAAGTTTTATCGGTAATATTAATGAGATGCTACGATGCTGGTCTCAAATTTCAATCCTTGTGATTGATTTGGTCGACAAAATGCAGGCACTTACACGAATTTTAGGCGGCCATATTTGAGTTGCAATACAAAATCATTTAGCCTAGTTGTTAAAATCTAAAGCTAAGGTGTGCGTTCGTCACAATTGTCTGAAAAACGTTCTGTGGTTGCAGATTGGAAGTAATTTTACGTAGGCCAGAAAGAAAAATAAATCGTTCGTCGGAATCGCCGCTTCTACTTTGCCCGATTTGGATTTTTTTGATTCCGGCAAATTCATGCTTTGCAAATACTTTGGTACCGCCGCTGGCGGCGCCCTACACTTCGTCGGGTTTTCACGGGGCATGCGGGATTTATGTTGTATGAGACTATCTACACTGAGTAGTGATTGGCTAATCAAAATATGAATATGTATGAGGAAGGGTAGGTATATAAGGGAATACCCAGGTGTGCTGAGTGTGCCTTATCACAGCGTAGTGGGACAGACCGCTGAAATTATCACTGCCTCGCTCGTCATCATAACTTCAGTATGGCATCTGGTAATCCGTCAACGAAAGTTGTTACAGCGTTACAGACGCCTATTATAACGACGTCAACAGTGACCAGAATGTCGACTACCAGAGTGGCCACGCCCGTAGTGACAATAGCGGTGTCTACAGTCCCAACTTCAAGCACCCCGATAATGTCGGTTTCTACGTCGGGTTCGACTGCTAATGTTCAACATAAGGCAAATGTGGTAAGTATTATTAGTAAAAGTTTGTAAAGTTCTTTTCCTTTGCGTTTTTCTCAGACTGGTGGTATTTATCGGTATTGGGATTTCCAGGAAGAGGCAACATGATATTACACGGTTCTACGGTTCGCATGGTGATTATTAGCAACGTTCGTCCCCATGTAATGGTATATGAGAGGTTGGGTTGACGAGAGTTTTGTGTTTATGTGCAAGAGAGAAGTTGGATAGACGATGATATGTTGCACGAAGTTCGTCCCCTGATGTATATGAATGGATTGTGGACAGGGTAGATGGTATAGTTCGTCCCCAAGTGTATAGATAAAAGAAAGTTTGGGTTTGACGAAAGTTGCTTGTTCATAGAGTTCGTCCCCATGTATATAACTGGAGTTTGGGTTGACGAGATTTTGGGGTAGACGATGATAATGTATAATGCGAAGTTCGTCCCCCGAGTTACAAGAGTGTATGGTGAACCGGGTGGACGGTATGTAGTTCGTCCCCGAGTGCAGGTAGTTTGCCCCAAGGGAGACGGTCCGCCGGTTGATATGTATTGGAATGAAATGTTACATCAAATTACGAAGTGTTGTGAGGTGTCTGGCTGAAATATCATTCTGATAGAGCAAACCAGAATATTTCTAAGTAGAAAGTTTATTGGACTGTGGACAAGGAAGTCCTAAATTTTCAGAAAAGACGAGGATTGACGTGGCAGGTTATTTGCTGGAAGAGAATATGCGTGACATGTGGTTTAGGAATGCTAATGAGATGATGGGGTGGTTGGATAAAATCAACAGGTGACCGTGGCTTTGGGGTTAGCCAATTGAATATTCCTGTAGAGCTGAATGCGATGGTGATGTGTGTTTTTTCTGTGTGCAGGTGAGACAAGTTGGGGTAGGTGTTATACCGACACATACCGAAACTTCAAGCCGGGTGGCAACAGAGAGATTTGAAAGAGAATTGATGGAGTTAAGGATGTATGCGGAAAGAGATGCTGCTATATTTAACTCCGAGGAAGCGCTCGCCCGTTTGCAAATGGTGGCGGATACGGCATTTGATATTAAACACCCAGATTATCAGAAGTATGTGGCCATGATGCGTGCCTTGAGGAAAGAAAGGGATTCGACTGCGCTCCCACAGATGCTCCTTGCGTTAGTTGGTTCAGGGGAACATGCGGAAATAATGGAAAAGATTGCGAAAGTAAAGAAAGCAATGGGGAGTGGCACAGTAAAATCTGGAGCACTTGAAATTTGGGGTGCGGTTGGCAAAGTACCACCACCTTATATTGTAATGCCGCTGACAATAGAACCCACCAAACCCCGACTTTGTCATGACCAGAGATATATCAATAATTGGATGAAAGATATGCCATTTAAGTTGGAGTTAATAACTAATTTGCCTCGTTATTTGGGGAGCAATCACTACCAGACTAAGATAGATGATAAGAGTGGATATGATCACGTGTGTCTTTCGATTTCTAGTAGAGCGTTAATGGGAATACATTGGGGTGGGTTCTGGTATGTTCCGACAACCCTTCCATTCGGGTGGAAATGCTCGCCATTTATATACCAAACTATTGGTTTAGCGGCAATGCACGAGGTCCGTAAATGGGGTGTACCATCTAATCTGTACATTGATGATAGACATGCTGGCCAAATAGTGACGAATAAGGAGTTGAGCGATTTTCAAAAAGCAGAGGTAGCTTGTTTCATTCTGTGTTACGTTATGACAGAGTTAGGTTATACACTAGGTTTGAGTAAGTGTTCTTTCCAACCGACACAGATTTTAGAGTATCTGGGTTTTGGCGTGGATACAATACGGAGGGTTTTCATCATACCAGTTTTAAAGAGGCAGAAATTTGCACAGCTTAGAGAATCTATACTTGGCAGAAAAAGGGTATCTGTAAATTCCCTGCAACGTTTTTTAGGGAAATGTGTATCGTTTACTCTGGCAGTTCCAGTTGCAAGATTATTTGTCAGACGGATAGCGGAGGCTATAGCAGTAGCAACTAAAACTGGTACACAAATAGCGATAACTGGGGAACTGCGTAAGGAGTTAGAAGGATGGAGGAGAATGGATAATAGAGATGAGTGGGCTGAATGGAGAACAGAAAGACATGTAGCGGTATTGTAGCGAGTGATTCCTCTTTAGGGGGATGGGGTGGTACTATACGTACTGCAGGACGAGAAGTAGTTGGGGATTATTGGCCTCATGAGTTGAGAGGAAAGTCCATTGCATACAAGGAGATAATAGCCCTTCAGAATGTGCTGTTAGCTCATAGAGAGGTAGTTTGTAACACGAGGGTTCAGGCACAAGTGGATAATAAGGTGGCCGTATATGGCTGGAAGAATATGGGAACACGTAGTACTGAGGTCAATGAGGCATTGTATAAACTTTATGAAACAGTAGATGGTCTTAATATCGTACTTGATATTGAGTACATTGCTTCGGCAGACAACCCTGCCGATAGTCCATCACGTAGAATGTCAGCGAAGGATGCTAAATTACTTCCTCAGTATTGGGATTTTGTGCAAAACGAGTTTGGTGATCATACAGTCGATCTGATGGCCCTTGACTCTAATGCGCAAAATGGTAGGGATGGCCGATCTTTAAAACATTTTACACCTTGGAAAACTCCGTACTCAGCGGGTGTCGATGTGTTTACGCAAAGTTTGAAGGGGGAGAATTGTTATGTATTTCCACCCTTTAACATGATTGGTCCAGTGCTCAAATTTTTACAGGACGAGCAAGCACTGGTGACCACGATTGTACCATACATGTCGCCATGTTTGTATTGGTGGCCAATAGTCGAAAATCAAGCTATACATATGATTAGAATAGCATGTGCTGGAGACAAGGTTTGGGAGGTCCCGACTAGGATGGGTTGTTGGATATCGGTCCCATCTTTCTATGATATTTGGGTTTGTCGTTTCGATTTTCGTGCGAGCCGAGAGGTATAGAAATGGTCTGGCAAGGAAGGGAGTTTCTAATGACATGAGATGTGAGGGAACGTACTCATGGTATGGCAGATCTGATGTTATATTAGAGAGCATGTCTTGTTCAAGCAGAGAGATTTATGGTTTTGTATCCAATTTTCAGCTTATGTACACGGTATATACATGTGTTTATATTTCTCTTGTTACGTGGTGATTACGAATAAAATTTGGTTCTTTGATGACATGATAATAATTGTGTGTTCATCCCTGATTTGTCGACAGGGGGAGATGCTGAGGTTAGGCACGCCACGTTTATGGTTACCAGCAGAACAATGTAGGGAATGTTTTTACCCTAACGACGTTAACTTCAATTTCTGCCAGCAATGTGGAACCCGGCGACTTTCTCGTGATAGAGAGCGCCCCCAACCCTTGCCAGTTGATATGGAAGCTATCGACTCGAGACTTGCAGAACTTCAGGAAAAGGCTGCATCGATGCCGTACACACAACGAAAGTCTAAATTACAAACTGACTTTGAGGTATTCTTAGAGAGTATGCAGCCACCGAAAACACTCATGTCAGCTGCACCGAGAGATATACTGAGATTTCTTGTATGGAAAGATAAGGGTGGTCGCACTGTGGTACATGGTGCAGATTGCTCAGATGAGAACCCGTGTCAGTGTCCGAGCAGGCTTGCCTTTAAGACCGTTGATTCATATATTGGCCAACTAAGATCAATATTTGACAAGGAGGGGAGGGGTGGTGAGTGGAATGCTAGGGTTGGTTTTGGGAATCCGGCGGCAGATAAGTCAGTTAAACAATACTTACGGATGGTTACAGAGGAGCAAATGAAACAGAATCTTATACCAAAACAGGCTATTCCTATGACAACTGACAAAGTGGAACGAATTATCAATTATATTGATTTGCAATTAGAGAAATTTCCAGACATTGATCCATGCCATGCATTTATTCTTGGAAGAGATAAAGCTCTTTTCCTTACGCTTTTATTTACAGGGAGTAGAGCAGGTGATTTGTTGATTGTCAAAACAGAGAACATCCATCTCCCAAATGGAGGATTTCTTTTAAATCACGTCTGGGGTAAAACTCTACGTGATGGCAACACGAGATCTTGTGCTATTTTTCAGAATGACAATTCGTTGCTCTGCCCAGTAACAGCGATTATGGGATATGTGGAATTAGCTAAGGCACTTGGTATAAATTTGAGCCGGGTTTTCTCTTTCGTTCGACTACTCGAGACGGAAAGGTTGACAATGTGTCTCTGTCTACTAATGCGGCAAATTCTAGATTGCGTTTTTATTGTGACAAAACTGCAGTGTACCAGGGGGAGACTATACATAGTTTTCGAAGTGCATGTGCTATTGCCTTAGGTTTGTTAGGATCATCAGTGCCAGAAATAATGCAACATGTAGGGTGGATGCGGGAATCGACAGCTTCATATTACATGCAATTATCAAAAGTTATGCGTCCTTTTTCCCCAGCTGCGAGATTACAACAGGGGGCAGTTGCCGATGTCCACAGCTTATACAAATCCTGTAATGAATTGGTGGGGGCTTCTATGGCCTTTCCTCCTATTTCACACGATTCCCAATAGTTTCTTAGGTTTAATATCTTGGTACACAAATGTATAAGCATGTATGGACTACTTTATTGATGTTGTTGTTCTGCTTCTTTGAAATAAAGCAAGGATATGGGATTTAGGTGCGCCATCTATTATGCTAATTTATTCATATTCGTTAGTTTGGCTCAATCCGTGATGGAGAGGTAGTGTGTGTGGGGGTATATTGGGGTGATGAGGATGGAAAAGAGGGGGCCTTGGTTGATGTATTGTAGGTATTTGGGAAATATCGTGGTGAGGCACAGGATATTTGACCACTCCACTACTAAATCAATCAAGACAACACTACGCTGTGTAGATAGGGAGCTATCTACACTGAGTAGTGATTGGCTAATCAAAATATGAATATGTATGAGGAAGGGTATATAAGGGAATACCCAGGTGTGCTGAGTGTGCCTTATCACAGCGTTGTGGGACAGTTAGCGCCCTCCCTCCCACCCTGTACATGTACTAAAGGGTGAGGGGCAGTGCTCGTAGATACCTGCATGTATAAGGCCATCTTTGTTTCCTGCACTAACCATGATGACGAGCGAGAGATTTACATATGCGGTCTCTTAGGTCAACACATGACTCAACACAGGATATTTGACCACTCCACTACTAAATCAATCAAGACAACACTACGCTGTGTAGATAGGGAGCTTCCGACGTGTCTGCACTGAGCTCTGTCAACACGTTGTTGCTCTGTCAACACGTTTGTCCTGGGGTTGCATCCGCGAAAACATATTGATGCTTCTCACTACAAAAAATTGGGGTGGCTCCCTGTGGACAAAGAATTGAATATTTAAAGTCCAATCTGATGCATAAAATTATTCATGGGAAAGGCCCTTCTTATCTCTCATCTACTGTGGTGATGAAAAGCAACGTTCACAATTATAACATTCGCCATGGTGACCTCTCTATTTATATTCCATTCGGTGCGAAATTCGCTCAAACTGGTTTTCACTATTCTGCCTCGAATTTATGGAATCAATTACCATGTAATATACGGCTGACTTCATCAAACAATGTTTTTAAACGCTTGTTGAAGAGAAATTTTTATAGTGTACTTGACCTTTAGATTGATTTTGTATGTCCATTTTTACCTTGTATGTTTACAATTGGATGTTTGTTTTTACCGATCTTTTGTCGTTGTTGTTTGTGTGTCTTAAACCGGCAGCAGGATTGTCTTTTTATTCGACTGTTTTCCGCATTTTGTCTTTTCACTTAATTTTGAATTCTTTGTCATCTTTTATATTTATATTTATTGTGTAGTCTTCTTTTCATGGACCACAGTGGAAATAAGTCTTCGGACTTTTCTGTGCTATCCATGCACAAATAACTGCGTTGTCTCCTTTGGTGTTGTAAATTGTTACATTCTGTACTATTTTCTTATTAATTTGGTTATTTGTGCTAAATAAATAAATAAAAAAATAAGATAAAAACCTCTGAATTTTGCAAATCACGACACAAACAGGGTCAATTTTGGCTGAAATTTCTCCGTTTTGTCAAGGTTAGTACACCATGACTATTAATTTGATCGCCAGTATTGGATGTGATGGCCAACAGTTAGTTCCAAAGATGCTGTTCAGTGTTTGTCCTGAAAAAACGTTTGGCTGTGTAATATCAAGTTCGTGACAGCAGACGATGGGCGGTGCATCGGATTGAATGAAAATTGCATCGAAAGTATAAAAATTTATGACAATGAAAAAACACATGGTTGCATTGATGTTAAAGTTCGATCTGAGTTAAAGTTCGATCGATGTTATTGTTGAGAAATGTAGTGTTGAATTTAATAACCAATATCAGTGTATCTTGTCTGAGATATCTCTTGTCACCCTTAAAGGGGAAAAGATTATAGCCTTGTCTGCATCCCGGCAAAAAAGTCCGAGGGACCGCGGTTACCTTTGGCCTAAAAAAAATTTTAAAATCGTTCGCCGCTCCTGAACCTTGGTCCAAAAAATCCGATGAACAAGATTGTTTCCCTCTTGCTTAACTTGCATTTGATTTGAAACCATTTTATTTAACAAAATGTATAAAAAACCAGCTAAAGGGGATTTAATATCGTTCTGCAGTTGAATAATGATGAAGCAGTGACCATCAATATGTACGTACAGCCCTGCCAATCTTATAAAAATATTTAGCATAAAAGCTACAGCAGCATGTCCACCAAACCACAGACCACGATGTCCCGTAATTTCAATACCCTGTCGTCTTTGTTCAGTGAAATGGGAAAATGCACAGGAACGGCGCCCTCTATCGATCTACTTGAAATCACAGTCTTCACACAATAAAGGTGCAACATTGCATTGGTCACAAAGTGCCTGCTCTAGGATAAATGGCTTCAAGCTGAACACAATTTGTCTACTTTGCATATCGATGTTTCATCTGACGTCGAAGAATCAGCACTTGAAAATGAAATTCCCGCTTTACATTTACAGCAGACGTTTTGTTGAGATGCTGTGCTGAGAAGCTGAGCGGTACTTTACAGTTAATTTTTGCCGTCGCTTGATCCATGACATGTCCAAGAAGTGGAAGCAACATGTAGCTGTTCCTCTCATTACTTTGATCGAGTTCTTGACAAGGAAAACCCACGAAAACAAAGGAAAACCATGGCAACCGGAAGAAAACCAAATGAATACAACGATCATTTATACTGAATAAAATAATATTATATAGGGCTCAGCCCTTGGTGTCGCGCCAGGGGTTAAGATTGGCAATGTTATTTGTATTGATTCATGATAAACTGTAATTGTTACTTCATAAACGTTTATATGACAACTATGCCCAGTTTCCCTCTGATGAAAGCAGTTCACGTAGGTACGACGTCAAACCCTGCAGCAGTGCAGGTAGGCCTATAGATTTTCTGTAACGTGTAAAAATTTTGGACAAAAATTGGCAATTTTTACAATAATAACAGCCTATTGCGTTAAACAAGGGACGTATCATGCAATCATTATCATTGCAATGGTAACCGCACTGCCCAACTTCCATTTGCAAGCTGAAAACTATAGCGTTCCGTCTAAAAACTGGCAATTTTTGAATTTAATTATTGACACAGGGGGCGCTTTTCTAAAATTCAATCCCAGCATTCTTTGCCTATGCCACCGTTCATATGCACGACAGTTTTCTCCCTTTATCTATATGAACGATATTTTGTATCAGCGACAAGGTGCATAATAACATTTACTGGCTAATAAAAGAGGTATATTTTATAAATGGCATGTTATATAATAATAATTTGTTTCGTATTTGTTTATTTACGAGTACTCAAAAAAAAAAACATGGCGGCGCCCATGAAAGAAGGGTACACTTCCGGTTACTCGCATAGTATATTATGAATAAGCGCATGCGTAGTCAGTAAGCCGCTGGCGCGACTATTAAAGGTGTCACGGTGCAACACTTTCTGTCCAACATTTTGAGGAAGGAATATACGCGTGCATGCCACGTCTTGCTTATATTTTATAGGTTTTTGTTACAATTCCACATGCTTCAGCTGAAAATTAATCTGATATTAAAAACTTTTTACTTTTGACTGATTATCCAAGGCATCAGTGTCAATCGATCATCGGAGCTAATAGACGGTCATCACGACTGTTTTTCACCTACAGTTTCACATCAAGGTCTTGTTTCTTTTTGTTTTAAATCTCAATTGAATAAATCGGAGGAATGATTCTAGAAAAACTCTGGTGCGTCGAAAGCAAAGCGATCGCGTTACAGTTGAGTCATCGCGAAACTCGTGAGCAAGATACTATATCCGAAACGAAATCTTACATGGTGAAAGAAGAGAAACGCTTTAATATACTAAAAGACGTCACCAAAATGATACATATGCACATGCACCATGATCGACTACTTCGCTATTAAAGGTTTGAAAGGAACCCCCCATTTAAGGATCAACCGCTGTCAATCAATTTTCAACTCTGAAACTACAATTTGTAGTAAACATATATTCTATGCTGGCCATCAGGATTGGATAGAAGCAAATACTGGTGACGTAGGATTAGGTATTCAGTACATCTTTTCCCCTCACATGAAAAGGGAATTATTTGGCGTCGACAGGTAAGTTGTCCTTCATGGAAAGCGTTTTACCTTTGGTACTGTTGTTACTATGGAAGCTTGAATAGAAAACAATCAAAATAAAATGGTGAAAATCGATGTGCAGAATATCATCGGGATAAAATAGACTAGCTTCTCCCTTTCATGTTAAAAACGTATTATACCGTCAGTGAGTTACATCTCAAAATCAGATATCCGTTCCTTATGACGCCTTGAGAATATTGCAGTTTTCCATCTGGCCTCCATTTTGGGTGCAATTAATCGGTATAGTAAAGTGTACTTGGTACTGGAGAGTATAGATGCGATGAATGTAGGACCAACTTGTTTATTTTTTCTCAAAAGCTTTTACAAGTACATATTTTACTACATAGCAGAGTAATTTCATTCGTCCCCGTATATTAGTTCCGCTTGTCTTCTGCTTCTTTTCTATTGGTCTGGTTTTTAGGAATGTGCCATTAGATGTTCGGATGGGGGTGGTCAGAATGAAGATATACAAATTTCATAGTGTTCCAAGATTTGATCTATTTCAGAGGTGGCAGGGATTACTTTACCCCGAGAATTCTAATCTTAATTGCAGTTTCCCAGTCACGTGGGTGTTTTTAAGGAACTGGGACTGCAAAATTGATGACCAATTTTCCCCAGCGGATATATATATATTTGACGATCTCTCGAAATATGTAATTACCGATTAATTACTTCCAACTTTGTTCTGTTTTGTCACTGTAACTTGATAGAGATTAGCATGCAAAAATTCTAACCCAAGGTATGAGATAATATATTATCTCATACCTTGGGTTAGAATTGATTATGTCTTATTACAATGCATTGATCTCACCAGTTATATGGTCTGTATGACTTGCAGCATTGAGCTGGTCTCCCGCCTGACCTCGCCCCATATACCAAAAGGGTGATGGATGTTTCCGAAGTATGTGCTTTGTACTACATTTTGTGACAGTCATATAACTTTAAAAGCTTTTGCCAGCGAGAAGTTGCAAGGAAAACATCACGACTAAGTATAATGGACATGTACAATTACGTACTTGTCCTTCTGATATCCTATGTTTGTATGGTTTGCATAAGATTGACTAGATTCTCTTGATATCTGCGAAAAAACGTGACTTTTAACGACTTTCTGGTATAAGGATGAGTTGTTTTAAAGAGTCAAAGTGATTTGGCAGTCTTAAATAGAGGAGGCTCTTGAAAATTCCGCAAATTTACTGAAATCAGTCACATGAAAACTTTTCTCCATGATTATGATTTATATATTCATATATTCAATCAACCACTATAAAATCAAAAGGAAGGTCGAGTTAGTCTTCCAGCGAATCTCACGCTAGCCAGACCCGGACGCGAAAGCACACGTTTCTGAAGGCACTGTTCGGTGTTGTGGCACAACGGTAGAATGTACCATTGCACCTCGGTGACAGATATTTACTCTCAAACTTTTACATTTCTCTTTTGGGTAACCACCTTTGGGTGCTCATTTTGATTTTTACGGAGCAAAAATATTTTACCAGCTTGTTTTTGTGACAAGCGAAAATTTAATCCCCCCTCAGTGTTAACACAGGGATGACGGTTCGAATTTTAAGTGTTCTCTATAGTGCCAAATTTTGTTCGGTGACCCCTGATTTTTACTTTTGATTCCGAAAGGAGATGGTTCAAATTTCCTCAATGAAAATCAGGGTCACCGTGAAAATTTTTTTTTTCAGAAAAAATGACTCAACTATTACCGATATTTGGTAATCACATAATAGACGCCATGCGCCATGTTAACTCAGTACGAACAAAAAATTTTCAATTTTCACAAAACTAAGACGGCAAAAACTTTCCTTCGCATACTCCAAAAACTCTTTAATAAGTCCTCACAAACGGTGGATCAGAAAAGTCTTGCAAAAATGGAGAGTTCGAATATCTGTCCTCGAGGCGTATTCTACCCTAAGCTCGTGGCATCAAAAGTTTATTAGCAAACTGATGTAAGTAGGAGTTCCGTTTATGTGAGAACGACATAAAAGTTGGTCATCTAGGTTGATTGAACGACATTTCATATCGACACTTTATGGTGGTCTATTGCGAAAGAGCACTGCGTACTACATTGTTCAAGATTAAATCCCATATCAATTCGACCGAGAGTGCTGATAATAGTTAAAACAAAACCACCATTGATTTCTTTTTCATTATAGTATACTTTCGTATCTTGCACAAAATTTACGCAAATTTATTGTTCCGTAAATGCATGGCTTTTTTGTTTAGCTGCGCTGTCACCGACTCTGAGCTGGCTGAATTACAAAGTGAACTGATTATCCACAGGTAAGTCTGACTTGTAAGAACTGAAACAACACTATATTTACTGTCATCAATCCAGTGTTCCATCTAGGATACTATACCAGGGGGATTGGTCCCCCTCTACTGGAATTTTTGACGGGGATTTTAAAATGTTTGAGGAGATTTAACTGAAGCATTTAATGACATCTTATATGTTAGTTTTAATGTTGCAGTGATGTCACTTGTGTTATACATACTACAAGCCATAAATCACTTGCTTACACAATACAAGCTGCTGGCTCCAAACACCTTCCTCTATAAGATTTTTTCAAAAGTCAACAAATTTAGGTATCACTGCTGTGAATGTATAGGGCTTCCAAGAGTGGCGGATGACTCATTAATAATCATAAACTTTAATATCCCTAAAAATTGTAGCATATTCCCTAATGCTTAAATATTCTGTATATTTGTTGTACATATTCTGTATGTTTGCTTTCTTATGGCTTAATGTACATTCAAACATAAAAATTAACAACAGCCAGCCATTCCCACTGTACGTTCATTTTTCATTGAACTGTCTGCACTACACAAACCATGAAAAAAATCTATTTTAGTTATAAAAGAATGTTTTGTAGCTTCTGAAAAAATAATGTGCTTGTAAGTTACGTTTTTACTGTGCGTATATCATCCCTCACTACTGTATAAGTTTGGATCAACATTGCCCTATGCAAACCAGTGAGCTGTATTTTTCTAGTGACCTAGCTGGCCTTGTAGTTTTGTGCGCAGACTCAGTAGAGCTAAAACGAACAACTTAGAGGGTCAGATCCCTTGTTTTGAATTGAATACGGAGTCGAGTTTTTCTCGATGTCAGATTTGCTCCACACCAGTAGCTTTTTTCAGTCATTTTAGAATGGGGAAAATAACAAACAGAAAGGTTGGTTGTCACCGACAGTTAATTTTAGGGTTTATTTGCCCCGAAAAATGAGTCAGTGTCTGTTCACTGAATTCAAAAACCGGGCCCATTGACACCACAGCTTGCTTCCATGCTTGTGCAGTCTGCACTGAACACGTTTCTGTGACAGTAAAGTCCAATTTTTCGTGTCAATTTTGCTATCAGAATTATTTTCAGAGTGTTATGGACATTCATATGATGCACAAAAACTTCAGTTTGTCTCCTTTTCTCAATCGTACAGAGATGATGTGACACAGAAACCTTATCGGGCAAGGGCAATGGACTTTTGCGAACGTAACTCTCAACTGGGCTGATAGGCTTTCATATGCAAAATCAACGTACGGAAATTTACGCATGGTATTGTTTCAACAGCATTTTATTGAAGTAGTTCAAAAAGTATTAAAATCGAACTAAAATTAGTTTCATGCGTTTCACGGTTTTTCATATCATTATTTTTACTTCCGGGTTTACGAAGCTCTAAAAAGTCTAGGGTTGGGGGATAAAATTGAGGTAGGTCGGGTAATCGGAACTGCACATATTTTTTATTTTGGCCTAATGGAAACTCTCTGTCTAAAATATTTATTTCCTGCACCATGATAAACACTTAAAATGTATGGCACTATTGTAAACAACTTTCCTGGAGTGGTGACCGCTAATGAACTATTTCGCGGTATGAAACTTTAGGAAAAGTTCCTTTTCACTTTCTGTAGGAGGACCCTACAGCACAACTACACAGAATAAACGAGTATGGACCGTAAATGGAACAAAGCTATCTACCGACTGTCCGATGTAGTATGATCCACATCCGCTCAGCGAGTTTCCAAGTATTGCAGAACGGGAAGTAAGCTCAACCCGGCTGAAAAACTAAAAAACATTTCATTATTAAATTCATATTTCATCCTTATGATATCAATACAATATTTTTGAGACTATTCACGTCTAATCTACCCCTGTGGGAGTGTACTTGTTCAAACAAGGTGTCACGAGCTACAGCTGTTTTGGCCAGCTGTGACAGTGAGCGTGAGCCCAGATGACCCCTCTTCAGCGGAACTCGTCGCGTTTGACCCTAAATGCCCCCTACGTCTTGAACGAAAGTTTAGAAGAGCAAAATCCGGTGACTACATCATGACGGGATGTACGTCATTCCGCCTCTCACTGCCTTATAGCACAGGGCTGATAACTAGAGCATGTACGAGGTCCTCATTCTGGAGAATTGTCGGATTTTGACCGTGGATTTTGATCAGCAAAGGGGTTTATTCAAGCTTTTTCGTAGAGTGAACGAGGGGTCACAAGACTGTCGATTAATTACGACAATACGAACTTTGATAAGGGTACTGTCATTTCGTGAATTTTCCTCACTATGCCAGAGTCCTTTGGTTTTAGGTGTCAACCATTTGATGTTAGTGATAACTGGTTACATAATTTCCTAACCACATCGCAGCAATGCTTATTTGTAAAACAATATTCACTGGAGGGTCAATCGAAAAAGTGTGCAACTATGGTCGCGGAAAAGTATGTATACCTTGCGTAATTCGATAATAAAATTGTGAAACTTTTGAAATTTGCACAGCAAAATTCTTTCCTCTCCCTACCATGATCAACTTAAGCTTTTAAGAGCTTTTTTTGTTTTTGTTTTCTGTTTTGCTTTTTGGGTCGTCAGCTAGTTTCTTCTTCAATAGTTTGGAGGGATTGCATCGGCAAGGCAAATGATGGCTATACATAAGGCATTAGGGACTGGACATAAATTACAGGGGGGGGGGGGTGGGCCGGTGTTTTTCGAAAAACCACTGCGTAAAAAATAGTGACCCTTCAAAAGTTCATGCACAAAAATTAGTGACCCTCTCCCTTATCCGTGCATGAAAATAAGTGACCCTCCCCTGTTACTCAATACCCCCCAAAAAACCCGCAATGTGTTAAAGACCCCCTTCTGACTTGCTATACTTTTTAAGTCGCCCTCCCGAAAGGAAGGCAAAATGTGCCGATATAACGCGTTGTCCAAGAAATATCAAATCATATGTGTGTGATAATTCATGTAAATGTGCTTTGCTTGAAGTGGCAGGTAAAAAGTGCATGCCTGTACAAAAAATGTAATTTTTAGATTTTATCGATAATGTTGATTCACTATACATGTAGTCGACTATAAGAAAACTACGAACGTGTATTTTCCAGTATAAAACTAGCTATATCTGTTCATATACAGATGTTTAATAACTGATATAGATATACTTGATTAGCATGGGTTGTTTACAAGTGCACATTTGAACAAGATATTTGATTTTGGAATTTCTGTCAAAATGTTGATCCACTATACATGGGAGTCTATGACAAAACTATACATGGGAGTCTATGACAACACTGTCAAAAAATTTTCAGAATTTAAAATTTGCACTATTTGTGCATGTATGGACCCTCAATAATTGACATAATTGTGCTTGATTAGAAGAGGGTGGTAAAATGTGCATCTGTGTACAATAACTTTGTTTTTGGAATTTCGCATAAAATGTTGATCCACTATACATGGGAGTCTATGACAAAACTGTAAAAAAAAATTTCAGAATTAAAAATATGCACTATTTGTGTATATATGACCCTGAATAATTGACATAATTGTGCTTGATTAGAAGAGGGTGGTAACACGTGCATCTGTGTACAATAACTTTGTTTTGGAATTTCGCATGAAATGTGGATCCATTATACATTGTAGTCTATGAAGAAACTATGAATAATTTTTTTTAAATACAAAACTTGGCAAATCTGTGTATTTATGTATGCTTGATTATTGATATTTATGTTCTTGATTAGACTAGAGTGGTTACAAGTCCATGTGTGTGTAAGAAATTTGATTTTGGAATTTCACCGAAATGTTGATTCACTATACATGGCAGTCTATGGTGAAACCCTATTAATAATTTTTTTCCAATACAAAAATAGGTAAATCTGTGCATTTATGTACACTGAATTATTGGTACTAATGTTCATGATAGACTAGAGTGGTTTCAAGTCAATGGTTGTGCAAGAAATTTGATTTTGGCATATCACTTAAATGTCGATTCACTATACATGGCAGTCTATGATGAAACTATGAATAATTTTTTTCCAATACAAAACTTGGTAAACCTGTGCATTTATGTACACCTAATTATTAGTATTAATATTCATGATTAGACTAGAGTGGTTTCAAGTCAATGGTTGTGCAAGAAATTTGATTTTGGAATTTCACCAAAATGTTGATTCACTATACATTGTAGGCTATGAGGAAACTACAAATAACTCATAGGTTATCTGATCCTAAATTGTTATTCAAAAGTTGTTCGACCTGAAGCTTCCAGTTGTTATTGATGACACTATGCACTATTCTGAACAGTTTGTATTCTGTCAATGTCCTCAAAAATTAAAAAATGTACATACCGGTACAGCGACATGAACGTTTGACACCGACCTATACCCGATGTATTGTCAATGGGAGAATGATGTCAAATAAGTAATCTCCCAAATTGTTATTGAAAGAGTTATTATAGGGGACAGTTATGCACAATAGTGTTGAATAAGTAGAAATCATGACAACTTAAATCAATGTGGCTGCTTGGATCATCAATACATTGTTTATTATACCTGAAAATTGCGCCCGAAGGGTGCGCCGAAAATGGTAATGGCAGAAAATGAAAGTGCCAGGAGGTATTTTTTCTTTTTTCAGTATTCCATAACGTGCACATGCAATTTCAGCTTTGATGCATGAAAAAAGGTGACCCTCCCCCATAGGCTTGCACAAAATTTTATGACCCTTCAAAAATGCTTGCGCGAAAAATGGCGACCCACCCCCAAAAAACACCGGCCCACCCCCCTGTAATTTGTGTCCAGTCCCTTAGAATAAGAAACTGTCGTTATGTTGTCAGTAACACTTTTGTCAACAATAAAAATTCATTAAACTGGTCTTATTTGCGAATATTTCCACAATAATTTAGAAGGATATTCAATCAGTCACTTCCTTTACATTCTCTTCAAATTAGTGAGATGAAATATTGGTGAACAGCATTATTGTAGCATTAGTTTGAAGTTTCCTGATATTTCAGAAGTTTTTTTGACATGTATGGGGGCTTGTTATACATCTCTTGGACAAGCGAAAAATCAGGATATATTGATTGAATTTCATTTTAGCACATACTCTGATAGAACAGTCCCCTACCAAGAGGTACTGTGAATATGACCAGCAAATGAAGGTGTCAAACCATACATACGTACATATGTAATTCTTTTAGGTGTATTTCATTTGGCCGTCGAGGGACAAGGTCAAATATGTCTTTTTAAAGGGTTTTATTCTAATATTCGATGGTATATTCAGCATATCATCTTTAATGTTGATGATTTAACATTTTCCTAACATACATTTACCTTTGATATAGATACTCCATCTTACAGCTGATCATGTTCATATATTTGCAATATCTGGAATAACATTCAGTTTCTGAAACATAAACATTTTACATATGTACAAGATACTATCTAACTCAAGACGTCTACGTTGCCGATAGGAGTCTAATATATTGGCTGTGAACAAAAATAATTCCTTAAGAATAATTGTAAAAAGTTGCCAGAATGTAAAATTGCTACAAAATAATGCACAGTTGATGAGGTAGAAAAGCGATGCCATCTCATTACTCTTCCAAGCACATTGGAATAATAGCCTTTTGTTTGTATAAATTCTTGATGCTAAATACACTATGTACAGTCACATTGGAGTTCATTTCCGTTTGTTCCGTTGTAAAACTCTGGTACTCATTAATGTAAGTCTCAGGTACTCGGATTTCACTTTGGGGCTCCCATCCGCTGGATGAGAACATCATATGTGCAGTCTTGGTAACGCAGACCGCTTCTTTTCTATTGGTCTGGTTTTAGGAATGTGCCATTAGATGTTCGGATTGGGGTGGTCAGAATGAGGGCAAAAAAAAATTCATAGTGTTCCAAGATTTGATCTAACGACTTTCTGGTGCGAGAATGAGTTGTTTCACGAGCCACAATAATTTGGCAGTCTTAAACAGAGAAGGCTCTTGAAAATTCCGCAAATTTACTGAAATCAGTAACATGAAAAAATTTCTCCATGATTATGATTTATATATTCATATATTCAATCAACCACTATAAAATCAAAAGGAAGGTCGAGTTAGTCTTCCAGCGAATCTCACGCTAGCCAGACCCGGACGCGAAAGCACACGTTTCTGAAGGCACTGTTCGGTGTTGTGGCACAACGGTAGAATGTACCATTGCACCTCGGTGACAGATATTTACTCTCAAACATTTACATTTCTCTTTGGTTAACCACCTTTGGGTGCTCATTTTGATTTTTACGGAGCAAAAATATTTTACCAGCTTGTTTTTGTGACAAGCGAAAATTTAATCCCCCCTCAGTGTTAACACAGGGATGACGGTTCGAATTTTAAGTGTTCTCTATAGTGCCAAATTTTGCTCGGTGACCCCTGATTCTTATTTTTGATTCCGAAAGGAGGTGGCTCAAATTTCCCCAGTGAAAGCTAGGGTCACCACGCAATTTTTTATACTTCCAAAAAAAAAATGACTTAACTATTACCAATATTTGGTAATCACATAATAGACGCCATGCGCCATGTTAACTCAGTACGAACAAAAAAAAATCAATTTTCACAAAACTAAGATGGAGAAAACTTTCCTTCGCATACTCCAAAAACTCTTGAATTAGTCCATACAAACGGTGGATCAGAAATGTCTTGCAAAAATGGAGAGTTCGAATATCTGTCCTCGAGGTGTATTCTACCTTAAGCTCGTGGCATCAAAAGTTTATTAGCAAACTGATGTAAGTAGGAGTTCCGTTTATGTGAGAACGACATAAAAGTTGGTCATCTAGGTTGATTGAACGACATTTCATATCGACACTTTATGGTGGTCTATTGCGAAAGAGCACTGCGTACTACATTGTTCAAGATAAAATCCCATATCAATTTGACCGAGAGTGCTGATAATAGTTAAAACAAAACCACCATTGATTTCTTTTTCATTATAGTATACTTTCGTATCTTGCACAAACCTTACGCAAATTTATTGTTCCGTAAATGCATGGCTTTTTGCTCACGTGTTAACACGCGTGAGCATATGTCGCAGCGATGTCTGTCTGTCTGTGTGTCTGTGTGTCTGTCTGTCTGTCTGTGTGTCTGTCTGTGTGTGTGTGTGTGTGTCTGTCTGTCTGTTGGTCCGATATCTCAAAAACGGCTAATCAGATCAGAATCAAATCTATTGAATAGATTCAGTTAGCAAATGGCAAGAACTGATTAGTTTTTGGTGGGTGTGGCTTGCATACTTTTTGCTCATTTGCATAATTAATGATTTTAGAAAAAACGGATATACATTAAAAACGACTGCACACAATTTGACGAGATTTGCTACAAATGTTGATCACACCAAAATATATCAGTTGTGGGAACCATTAAAGGGTGACATGAAAGATAGTTGCTAGTTTGCATATTTAATGAACTTTCCTAATTAGGGATATATATCTGATTTGACAAGATCAAAATTGACCAAACTTGGTATCTATATTGAAGATACTATGATTTAACATTCTTGAAAGTCATCAAGCATTTTAACTTCACCCAATTCCTAATTTGCATATTTAATGAACTTTGCTAATTAGGGAAATATATTTGAATTGACCGGACAAAAGTTGATGAAACTTGCCACATGTATTGTTCAGTTCAGGTGCACACATAAGTGCACGTTTATTGCTTTTCAAGGCCTCCAGCCCATAAGCAAGGGGGTACAACAAAGAGATACAGGTGAGAAGTACACATACAGTGTTAAGTCATACAGTACAGTAAATACACTAGTTTCTCGTGAAAAAAGGAAAAAGAAAATCAGTCCATAGTACTGAAGAATCGTACTGAAAACAAACTATGGCATTTCAGTATTTTTCAAAACTGATTCTCTGAGCTTGAAAGCTTTATATACAAAGTTACATAGTGATAAGATCATTGATGGATCCTTTACACTCATAATCCTCAAAACATTTGGAAGTGAGGATGGTTAATATCTTCTCGTGGAAAATATTGCTTTCTCAAATTCGCATATACAGGACACACAAGTAGAAAATGATACTCATCTTCTACATATTTGCCAGAGCATACCTTACAATGCCTTGCTGAGACATCTATGTTCTGATGCCTTCCTGCCTCTATCGCGAGAGGAAGAACAGAACATCGAAAGCAAGCAAAGACTTTTTGGCAGGGGAAGAATAAACAATATAATCTTTCAGGAAATTTACATTATCAGAAGATGTACAAAATGTTTCAAGCAAGCCAACAACATCGTAATTTGAGCAGAAAGAAGTAAATTCTGAATTACACACTTTTGATTTTAAACCTCGAATGTTCAATATCAATATTGATAAATCAGAGCCTTGGCCACATCCCTATCTTGGAGATTGATGAACTAAATAAACTGCTCTAGTTGTTTCATTCACAGCATACACAGATTTCTTACCGTCCATATCAGTAGCGATCAACTTGTCATAGCGTAGATAAGCTTTCAACGAAGGGGTTTCTTCAAGCAGCGATTTGCGGAATGAGAGTAATTTTGATCGAATGTCACGGACGCGTCTTGAGAAGTCTTCACCGATGCTGATATTGGTACCTTTGAGATTTTTGGCTCGCGAAAGAACATTGGCTTTGTCCTTGAACTTCAGAAACATGGCGATGATTGGTTTCGCTCCTCGTACAAATGGACCGTTGACAATACGATGTACCCTTTCAAATTCTATTTCTTCTTCTATTCCTAGGTTATTTTTCAGCGTCGTTTTGATCTTTTCCTCTGAGGTATCCCAGCTTTCATTTGGCCCGTCTTGTTGGATGCCATAAAAGATCAGGTTGTTCCTTTTGCCTCGGTTTTCTAAATCATCGTTCGCTCTTTTTAAATCGCCGTTTTCTTTCCTGAGTTGTTGCATTGTCTCTCTGATTTCTTCTATAGAGTCACTGTTTGATTCAAGACCGGCCAGTTTGGATGAGTTCTGTTGGAGTTGTTCTCGAAAGTCTGACATGTCATCTTCGATACTGTCCATCCTGTTCTGTAGTAGTTCAAGCTTTTGTTGCACACGTTCAGATTGCTCTATAAGTTTATCGAGTTTCCCGCCAATAGCTAAAATATCTGCTTTTGTAGCTGGATCAGTACCAGGGTCTGTAGTAGTACCTGCTGATCGAAGTCGTGTTCCAGGTCCAGGATTTGATTCAATATTGCCGTACATAACAAGTAAGGCGACCAGGCAGATTTTGATTGACAGTGACAGCTGGCAGTTCAGGAGCGGAATAACGAGGGCGGCCATCTTTGCTAGCTTTCTTTGCCGAGCTGGATCACCGCCTGCAAAACCTCCAATTTTGGCTCTGTACTGGTCCAAACCAACACCCATTTTGAATAAGCTAGGTCTGCAAACCTTCTTTTCACTATCGGTTGAGTTCAATGTCTGTAGAATTGATTGTAGCCCGTGTTTCATGGAGATTTTCTACGAAGCCAAACTTCCACCATGCTGCATGTTCAACAGTTACGTAATGCCCCCTACATGTATTGAAGCTATTATGATACAACATTCTTGAAAGTAATTAAGCATTTTTACCGCAGCCAATTCAGAATTTGCATGTTTAATGAACTTTCCTAATTAGGGATATATAGCTGAATAAACTTGATTGTAGTTGTTGAAACTTGCCAGATACATCAAAGTTACTTTCTCTTAACATTATTGAAAGTCAAAAGACATTTTTACTTCAGCCAATTCCTAGTTTGCATACTAAATGAATTTTCATAATTAGGGATATATATCTGAACTGACTTGATCAAAATTTATGAAACTTGCTATGTACATTAATTACACTATAATACAATATTATTGAAAGTCATTAAGCATTTTCTCTTCAGCCAATTCGTAATTTGCATATTTAATGAACTTTCCTAATTAGGGATATATATCTGAATTGACTTGACAAAAGTTGACAAAGTAGCTACATATATCGAAAGATACTATTATACAACATTATTGAAAGTCATTAAGCATTTTTATTTAAGCCAATTCCTAATTTACATATTTAATGAACTTTGCTAATTAGGGATATATATCTGAATTGACTGGACCAAAGTTGATGAACCTTGCTATATACATTAAAGATACTATGATACAACTTTGTTGAAAGTCATTAAGCATTTCTAATTCAGCAAATTCCCAATTTGCATAATTAATGAAATTTAATTATTAGGAATATATGGATTGACTTGATCAAAGTTGGCAAAACATGCTATGTACATTGATGATTATACCAGGTTAAAACAATATCGAAAGTCATTTCACATTTTCATGTCAGCTAATTTATAATTTGCATATCTAATGAGCTTTCACAGTTCGGCATATATGGCTTGAAGGACTTGGCCAAAGGTAATTACACTTGCTATATAAAGTGGTGATACAATGACAGAAGTCAAAGAACTTTAATATTTTTATTTCAGCTAATTACATATTTCTATACTTCATGAACTTTTAGAATTAATCGGCGGTGAATATTGTTCATTATACTGATCATATTACTTTCAATGAAGTTGAAAACATGTGGCAAAGGTTCAAATTTACATATAATGCAATATATAATGAAACGTGAGCATTTTCAGTTCATATCTGGTTTGTTTAGCTGCGCTGTCAGCGACTCTGAGCTGGCTGAATTACAATTCTTTGACAGGAAAGTGAACTGTTTATCCACAGGTAAGTCTGACTTGTAAGAACTGAAACAACACTATATTTACTGTCATCAATCCAGTGTTCCATCTAGGATACTATACCAGGGGGATTGGTCCCCCTCTACTGGAATTTTTGACGGGGATTTTAAAATGTTTGAGGAGATTTAACTGAAGCATTTAATGACATCTTATATGTTAGTTTTAATGTTGCAGTGATGTCACTTGTGTTATACATACTACAAGCCATAAATCACTTGCTTACACAATACAAGCTGCTGGCTCCAAACACCTTCCTCTATAAGATTTTTTCAAAAGTCAACAAATTTAGGTATCACTGCTGTGAATGTATAGGGCTTCCAAGAGTGGCGGATGACTCATTAATAATCATAAACTTTAATATCCCTAAAAATTGTAGCATATTCCATCATGCTTAAATATTCTGTATATTTGTTTGTACATATTCTTAACATACATTCAAACATAAAAATTAACAACAGCCAGCCATTCCCACTGTACCTTCAAGGGATTTTTTCATTTTTCACTGAACTGTCTGCACTACACAAACCAAGAAAAAAATCTATTGTAGTTATAAAAGAATGTTTTGTAGCTTCTGAAAAAATAATGTGCTTGTTTGTCACTTTTTTACTGTGCGTATATCATCCCTCATTACTGTATAAGTTTGGATCAACATTGCCCTATGCAAACCAGTGAGCTGTATTTTTCTAGTGACCTAGCTGGTCTTGTAGTTTTGTGCGCAGACTCAGTAGAGCTAAAACGAACAACTTAGAGGGTCAGATCCCTTGTTTTGAATTGAATACGGAGTCGAGTTTTTCTCGATGTCAGATTTGCTCCAGTTGCTTTTTTTCAGTCATTTTAGAATGGGGAAAATAACAAACAGAAAGGTTGGTTGTCACCGACAGTTAATTTTAGGGTTTATTTGCCCCGAAAAATGAGTCAGTGTCTGTTCACTGAATTCAAAAACCGGGCCCATTGACACCACAGCTTGCTTCCATGCTTGTGCACTCTGAACTGAACACGTTTCTGTGACAGTAAAGTCCAATTTTTCGTGTCAATTTTGCTATCCGGATTATTTTCAGAGTGTTATGGACATTCATATGATGCACAAAAACTTCAGTTTGTCTCCTTTTCTCAATCGTACAGAGATGATGTGGCATAGAAACCTTATCGGGCTAGCTAGGGCAATGAACTTTTGTGAACGTAACTCTCAACTTGCTGATAGGCTTTCATATGCAAAATCAGCGTACGGAAATTTACCCGTGGTATTGTTTCAACAGCATTTTATTGAAGTAGTTCAAAAAGTATCAAAATCGAACTAAAATTATTTTCATGCGTTTCACGGTTTTTCATATCATTATTTTTACTTCCGGGTTTACGAAGCTCTAAAAAGTCTAGGGTCGGGGATAAAATTGAGGTAGGTCGGGTAATCGGAACTGCACATATTTTTTATTTTGGCCTAATGGAAACTCTCTGTCTAAAATATTTATTTCCTGCACCATGATAAACACTTAAAATGTATGGCACTATTGTACACAACCTTCCTGGAGTGGTGACCGCCTAATGAACTATTTCGCGGTATGAAACTTTAGGAAAAGTTCCTTTTCACTTTCTGTAGGAGGACCCTACAGCACAACTACACAAGAATAAACGAGTATGGACCGTAAATGGAACAAAGCTATCTACCGACTGTCCGATGTAGTATGATCCACATCCGTTCAGTGAGTTTCCAAGTATTGCAGAGCGGGAAGTAAGCTCAACCCGGCTGAAAAACTAAAAACATTTCATTATTAAATTCATATTTCATTGTTATGATATCAATACAATATTTTTGAGACTATTCACGTCTAATCTACCCTGTACTTGTTCAAAGAAGGTGTCACGAGCTACAGCTGTTTTGGCCAGCTGTGACAGTGAGCGTGAGCCCAGATGACCCCTCTTCAGCGGAACTCGTCGCGTTTGACCCTAAATGCCCCCTACGTCTTGAACGAAAGTTTAGAAGAGCGAAAATCCGATGACTACATCATGACGGGATGTACGTCATTCCGCCTCTCACTGCCTTATAGCACAGGGCTGATAACTAGAGCATGTACGAGGTCCTCATTCTGGAGAATTGTCGGATTTTGACCGGGATTTTAATCAGCAAAGGGGTTTATTCAAGCTTTTTTCCTAGAGTGAACGAGGGGTCACAAGACGATTAATTATGACAATACGAACTTTGATAAGGGTACTGTCATTCCGTGAATTTTCCTCACTATGCCAGAGTCCTTTCGTTTTAGGTGTCAACCATTTGATGTGAGTGGTAATTGGTTACATAATTTCCTAACCACATCGCAGCAATGCTGATTTGTAAAACAATATTCACTGGAGGGTCAATCGAAAAAAAGTGTGCAACTATGGTCGCGGAAAAGTATGTATACCTTGCGTAATTCGATAATAAAATTGCGAAACTTTTGAAATATGCACAGCGAAATTCTTTCCTCTCCCTACCATGATCAACTTAAGCTTTTAAGAGCTTTTGTGTTTTTGTTTTTTTGTTTTGCTTTTTGGGTCGTCAGCTAGTTTCTTCTTCAATAGTTTTGAGCGATTGCATTGGCAAGGCAAATAATGGCTATTTATAAGGCATTAGAATAAGAAACTGTCGTTATGTTGTCATTAACACTTTTGTCAGCAATAAAAATTCATTAAACTGGTCTTATTGGCGAATATTTCCACAATAATTTAGAAGGATATTCAATCAGTCACTTCCTTTACATTCTCTTCAAATTAGTGAGATGAAACATTCGTGAACAGCATTATTGTAGCATAAGTTTGAAGTTTTCTGATATTTCAGAAGTTTTTTCACATGTATGGGGGCTTGTTATACATCTCTTGGACAAGCGAAAAATCAGGATATATTGATTGAATTTCATTTTAGCATATACCTCTGATAGAACAGTCCCCTACAATCAGGAACTGTGAATATGACCGGCAAATGAAGGTGTCAAACCGTACATACGTACATATATAATTCTTTTAGGTGTATTTCATTAGGCCATCGAGGGACAAGGTCAAAGATGTCTTTCTAAAGGGTTTATATTCTATTATTCGATGGTATATTCAGCATATCATCTTTAATGTTGATGATTTAATATTTTCCTAACAAACATTTACCTTTGATACAGATACTCCATCTTACAGCTGATCATGTTCATATATTTTGCAATATCTGGAATAACATTCAGTTTCTGAGACATAAACTTTTACATTTGTACAAGATACTATCTAACTCAAGACGTCTACCTTGCCGAAAGGAGTCTAATACGTTGGCTGTGAACAAAAATAATTCCTAAGAATGATTGTAAAAAAGTTGCCAGAATGTAAAAATGCTAGCTACAAAATAATAGATGAGGTAGAAAAGCGATGCCATGTCATTACTCTTCCAAGCACATTAGAATAATAGCCTTTTGTTTGTATAAACTCTTGATGCTAAATATACTACGTGAAGTCACATTAAAATTCATATCCGTTTGTTCCGTTGTAAAACTCTGGTACTTATTTATGTAAGTCTCGGGTACTCAGATTTCACTTTGGGGCCCCCATCCGCTGGATCAGAACCCCATATGTGCAGTTTTAATAACGCAGACCGCATTTACCACAGGACAGTCTTCCAGAGGATGCCTAGGTTGATGGTACGCCGTCGTCGGACCCCAACTTTACTCGGTACCAAAACTACATACCCTGGTGTGCTGAGTCACAGTTCATGGGTGTAGGGACTAAGGCAGGGTGCACTTAACCACAACAAAGTGTGGCGTGAAATATTGGCGATAACGATTCTGATAGAGCAAATGCGTATTCGCAGCATCGCAACTCTGGACAATGGAGGATACAAAATGTATATTCATTCTAATCAAAGTCATCAAATTTCACTTCAGCGTATTGGTTATATGCACTATCTGTGTGCCTACTGCATCGGAAGCAGGATGTAAAGTTTACAATTCCACTCATGTCGACTGCACATATCGAGGTTTGACGGCAGTACCATCGAATTTGCCGTCTTCAACGACACACTTGGATCTCTCCCACAACAAAATGAGACTTCAGCCAGGCTGCTTAGAAAATCTGCACTCACTAGAAGAACTGATGATTATGTTAAACGATGATGATCTAATCAAGTTTAAAGATCTAATCATTGATGTGAATGCGTTCAAAGGGCTACACAATCTGCGGTCGTTGAGCTTCTCCGTCGTTGACAGCGTAACATTCAACAAGGAGACATTTAGACATCTCTCAAGCCTGCAAATACTTCTAATTGAAACGAGTTTTTTCTCGCACGTACCAGGTGACCTGTTTTACAATCTGATCAATTTATCCAAGCTGACGATACGAGGATTTCACTTTGCTTTCGGCTCTCTATCACCATCACTGTTTCGAGCCTGGAAAATTTAGAGAAACTCACTGTCGAGAGCTCGAATTACGAGTCGTTGGAAGACCTTTCAATGAATCATTCAAGGATCTAGTAAGGCTTAAAATCATACGTTTTAACTTTCTTATCGTGAAGTGTGACTTCATCGAAAAACTCAGGCCTTTAAAAAACATAGAAGTCATACATTTTAGCATTATTGAGATTATAACATTTTGTAATTTCACTTTCTCACAGTTTCCACGACTCAAACTATTCGATTTCGATGATATTTATATTGGTGCTCCGTTTCCGATATTTAATTGGCCGAAAAATTGTTCACATTCAGCTGAATTACATTTTAGAGTGAAGTGGTATAATAATAGGCAGGAAGCAGGGACATTACCTCCTTTATCGCCCTATAATATTTCCTATTTAGAGATAATCAGTCCGTTTATGGATGAAGAATTTGAGTGCTATCTAAAAACCGGTCTTCGGAACGTGGCTATCAATACTCTTGTGTTGATAACAGGAAAACATGAAGTATACAATTTGACGGAGACAACTTTTGAAGGCCTTGCTAGAAGTGACATACATGAGATGGAGATATTTTTCGGTCTGGATAAAATCGCTACAAATACCTTTCAGGGGCTCACACAACTAAAAGCGTTGTATATGAACTACTGTAACCTCAGAGATGGTGCTTTCGTGTCACTGAATGCGTCTCCGACTTTGAAAACACTTAGTTTGGCAAGTAACAAATTTAGAAATTTTAAACAGTTCTTGTCTTCCTTAGCACAACTGAATAATCTGAGAAACATTGATTTTAGCGAAAACATATTCACTGGGAAAATTCCTAAGAAGGCTTTCAGGAAGCATCAATCTCTAAAGTCTATTAATCTAAGGGGAAACAAGTTCAATGACATTGATCCTATGAGTTTTAGGTTCCTATCAAATTTGCAACATTTGGATTTATCCGACAATGAATTTAAAAAGCTGTCGCCAGGGGCATTCCGCGGGCTAAAATCTTTAGACACATTGCTGCTTGTAGGTAACTCATTGGAGAAACAAATCTATCACTCTCACACTTTTACAAATCTCTGCAATTTAACCATGCTAACGTTAACGTTGAGCGCTAGGGCCTTACAACACCTTGGTCTAGAAGACATTCCACGACTGGAGAATCTACACATAGACAAACCTTATCGTACTTTTGGTCTCTACCCCCCAGTGAAGGTTTATTCCCAGAAAATTTCTTGCTTAAACATTTGACAGTTTTAATAGTCACGAATGCCAAATTCGTCAGCCTTGATGGAGGGCGAGTAATAATCAACACTGAAGTAATAAATTTACAACCCCGGCAATTTCTGAGTGTTCTTGAACTTGAAAACAACAATTTCAACGAACTCAACTTCACAAGTCTGAACGAGTTCAGAAGTCTCGTCAAATTATCTGTGGCAAATAACAAACTGACCCTTATTTATGGCGTGCCAGATAAGCTAGATAAACTAGAAAGTTTCGATTTGTCAGGAAATTTAATCGCAGTCTTATCATCGGAAATTCTCACAAATCTTCCATCGTTGAATATTTTAATAATCTATGAGAATCCTTTTGACTGCTCTTGTGAAATGAAACCGTTTCAAGATTGGCTAAGGAAAGATGAAAAATCCTATGTTGATTTTGGTGGTGGCAGTACTCGGCACAGCACTTGTTCTTTACCACGAGAAAACACGGTATTCCAATAAGAATGGTTAAATTGGGTTTTGAATGCGATTTAGTATTACTGATTGTATTACCCTTGACATGTGTTATCATTGTGGTGATAGTTATTGTCGCTCTGGTACATCGATTTCACTGGCACATGCGCTTTGCGTGCTTCTTAATTAAACGGAGACTGGGTGGATATCAGCTCCAAATCGATGATGGGGACCAACCAATCAATAAACAATATGACGCATTTGTTGTGTACAACAAACATGACAGCGACTGGGTCATACATGAATTGCTCCCTAATTTGGAGAATATTGATCCGCCTAATTTCAAACTCTGCATACATGAACGGAACTTTTTACCCGGTAGTGATATTTTTGAGAATATCCTTGACAGTATCGAGAACAGCAAGAAAACCATGTTGATACTGTCTCCAGATTTGCTGCGAGTGAATGGTGTTACTTTGAAATGAGGATGGCGCAGAATTGTCTATTTGAAGAGAAACGAGATATTATTGTAATGGTATCACTGAAAAAAATCCCTGATGATGATATGCCTCGTATTTTACGAAATATTCTGTTGACCAAGAGCTATCTGGAGTGGCCTGAAAATGCAATGGGTAGGAGGCTGTTCTGGGAAAAGTTGAAAGTCGCACTGAGATCATATTGTAAAGTAAACAGAGTGGCCAACTTGTAAATTCATGGAAGAGATTTCATGGCATATTACATTTAATTGCCATATTCCACTGTCCTATTATAGTGATATGCAATACTTTGATTTCGAAATACGAAGCATTGTTACCTGAAAATGTTTATCAATTAATTAACCAAAGTGCCCTGTACAAAGCCGTATATCAGTGTTAGTAAGAACAAAAAGACAGTTCACAATTCCTCAGTGAGTAAAAATGATGTACAACACGGACTTTGAGCAGTGTACAAAAAGTTGTTATTTTCACTAGTAATCTTATTTGTAGTATTTTGCACAATATTTTATAGGGACGTCACAATTTCACTAATCTGGTTTGTTGAATGTTATACCATACCGGTGTGTAAGTTATCAGAAAACATATTCTGGTGTATCTTTTGTGATTTAACAGATGCATGAGCATTGGTTGATGTCGATATCGAATTAATGTGATTTTGCTAAAGAGAATAATTCACTTTTCAAAGGTTTCATTTAGTTTAAAAATCTATTTGCAATTTGAATTAGTGATTTAATGATGTATTATTTAACCGTGTTTCAAAAATTAATTTGTTGTATGATAGTCAAAATATTACAGCTTGTACTTTGTTTGTATACATTTATGTAATTTCTTATAGATTTTCCCGTTGTTTACTTGATGTGATAGGCCTGCAGTTATCTATTGTCTTGGAATAGCAGGAAATTCTTGTCTAAATAGATCTATTTGCCATCTTTTTCCATTGTTGTTATGATAAGTCACAGCAAATTTTAGACATTTCTAATCTAACTTGTCTAGTAATGTCTACATGTAAGTAAAGCATGGAAATATATTATCATTATTGGTTTCTGGTTTTCAATTTTAACTATTATATTCACGGAATCGAAGGTGAGAGAGAGAGAGAGAGAGAGAGAGAGAGAGAGAGAGAGAGAGAGGTTTCATTTAGTTTAAAAATCTATTTGCAATTTGAATTAGTGATTTAATGATGTATTATTTAACCGTGTTTCAAAAATTAATTTGTTGTATGATAGTCAAAATATTACAGCTTGTACTTTGTTTGTATACATTTATGTAATTTCTTATAGATTTTCCCGTTGTTTACTTGATGTGATAGGCCTGCAGTTATCTATTGTCTTGGAATAGCAGGAAATTCTTGTCTAAATAGATCTATTTGCCATCTTTTTCCATTGTTGTTATTGATAAGTCACAGCAAATTTTAGACATTTCTAATCTAACTTGTCTAGTAATGTCTACATGTAAATAAAGCATGGAAATATATTATCATTATTGGTTTCTGGTTTTCAATTTTAACTATTATATTCACGGAATCGAAGGTGAGAGAGAGAGAGAGAGAGAGAGAGAGAGAGAGAGAGAGAGAGAGAGAGAGAGAGAGAGAGAGAGAGAGAGAGAGAGAGAGAGAGAGAGAGACAGAGACAGAGACAGAGACAGAGAGCGGTCCTTGGTATGATCATCAATTGCTAATTGGGATACTTTAGCAGGAACAAGGATACCAAATGCTAATACATTGATATGAAAGTAATTAAGAGGCAAAATTCCCTAATTGGCAACACATTTATCAGATTTCAGCAAACTATCGGCATTCCTATAAGTAAAAACTATTCACCTCTTCTTGCAACCTTATCCTTGTATTCGTATGAAGTCGAGTTCATGCAGTCTCTATATACAAACATCTGAGGGATCTGGAGGTAAAATTATTGAATTATTGTCAAGTGCTTAAATAATTCTATAGATGTATCGATTATCTCATAAGTTTAAACAATCCTCGTATATCCAGTTATGTACACACATCTATACCAAAATGACATTGAAGTTACAGAAACAACTGAAAGCGTGGGCTCAGCATCATACGTAGATATGTTTTCCAAGTAAGACAAATACACCGTATGCAAAGTTATATTACAAAAGGGACGAATTCAATTTTAAAATCATTATTACTATGGATACATTTCTGCGCGGAAATCGGCGCAGTACGCTAATATTTTTCCGATCGTACATCCTTAAGTCAAGTAACATACCAGCTTATGATATATAAATTTCACGAACCCCTATGTACGACAGAGCTTGTAACTAATATAAAAACTTACGATTGAGACATTGATGATTAGCAAAAAAGCTGTTATGGCAAGGATTCTTGGAGATTAGATTAGTGAACAATTTAAAAAATTCTATGGCAGATATGAAGATGTTGTGTCAAAATATGACACATTTTTTTCACCTGATGATTAACAGCAGTCTAGGTTTTTACTCACAACAATAATAGGTAGCTTTACCGGATTACACGAAATTTGCCAATTGTGACGAATGTAGCATGATAACAGGTTATTAGGCATACTCATTCTGGACACCTCTCCAACCACTAAACGGTTATTGATTTTCAGTTTCGTCTTTGCAACATGATGATTATTTAGGTAAGAGTTCCTTTAGGCTTCCATCCTCAAGAAATCACTTTAATACTTGTAAGAAGCATATCAAATACAACGTTTGGAGGGATTTAGAATTAGCGTTAGTTTCAGGGTTAGCAAATTTAAAAGTGTTGTATTTCCTACCTAAGAAAATAATGTTTGTGAGCGGGAGGGGGGCTTAGGGACTCCTTCTATTATTTATTTAGCTTGAGTGACACTTGTTATTCGCAGGGATTTTATATCCTTTTTCGGGAAACAACACTCGAAATTTTGACGAGTTGTCAGCCGTTTCCTATGCTACGAAGCTGTTCATTTGTGAAGGTGGACACCGCAGGGATCAAAGATTTCACTCTGTACAGTCACTCGCTGCATAGTTCAGCTGAGGAACTGTTTGAGAAAATAACAGTATCACATGCTGTGTAAATGAGCTGTGACAGAAGGCACGAACCCTACATGACGAAACGCGCAAAGAGCAAATGAAACCCGTTGCGTTTGAAATCAACAGTCTGGATCATTTCCAAAATTGGCGACGGTATACCATAATATTATTTCCATGATTAGCCAATCACCCACCAGTTTACATCATCGATCAGATTAGAGTCATTGCAGATTCGCCGGTGCAAACAAAAAAGTAAATGATTCCATTTAATGGTCACACATGTTTTCATTTAAATTAGAGTCTTTACAGTTCTCAGTTTAACTTTTGTGTTATTGTACGATGAGATGTGAAAATTGCGTTTCCTGCATGAACTGGAAATAAATGATATATTGATTTTAAGTGTTTTTCGAGAAAAACTTTTACTTTTCATCGTACATTTAAAGAAAATCAAGCATGATGACCCCTATTTCCCCTCGTATATTTGGTCATTCTCATATGCCAGAATTCAAATATCCCTGGTAATTGTTATGTCTCCAAGTCTTCCATCTGTTGCTCGCTGGTTTGATCTTGTGTACAAATATATGTACATGTATGTTTCACTGTCAATTGACCTCCATTGTCCCAAACTCTTCAATTATATCTAAGTCAGAGCTATTACTGTCACTGCTAATATGAATGACACTTACAATGACGACACTGCCTGTAGGCAGTAGCAGGGTAGCGGCTATATTAACTTTGTATTTCAGTCTATACAACTGTTCTTGTTCTAGAATATTTAGCTTGCCGTAACAGCCTGTGCATTTGCACCGTGCATTTGTATCATTAACAAATAACTTTCAGTCTGGACTCTCTTTAAATTATAACCAATATTCTGATATACAAGATTTGATGACATATGCTCACGTGTGTGAATACGTGAGCAAAAAAGTCAGCATCTCAGTATGGAGGGCGCTCTTAAATACTCACGTACTGTTACTTAACATGTGTGGAAGCTTAAAGACTAACATCTTGGATATATTTCGATATTTGATTGACACAGACATACCTGGTTCATTTCATTGTCCTGTGATATGACAATACTTAATTGTAATTCACGAGTATATGAAATAAAATGTGAACTTGAAAACTTCACACTGATTGAGGTGTAAATTGGACAGCATTATTGAAGTGCACACATGTAATATTATCTCAGTTCCACATCCTCAAACAAGCCCTGCGGCCTTAAAGCAACAATGAAATCTACACTTATTTTCAAGTCTCTGTTTCAAGCTTCATCAAACTTTTGCATGGTTATTATTTACAACTACTAAGCCAATCCAATCAAAATGGCTTTCAACATTATCACACAGGGTCATGTGTTGGCTGGGTGTCAGATTCATGTGAAATGAAAGGTCTCCATAAGTACCTGGACTAAGCGAAGACGACTCTAGGCTTCGTATTGTTCAGATTTTTGTGCAAATTTCATGCCATTAAAATTTACTGCAAGGTCTTCAATCACTTGGCAAAATGATGTGATACTTATTTCTATCGGCATAGCAATGGGTACAAATTGTGCACCACTTCTTGCTGACATATTTCTCTATTCATATGAAGCAGAGTTCCTAAAATCTCTCTATAAAGCAGGGTAAAAAAAACACAGATATATTGATTATCTGATTAGTCTAGACAATCCACATATCAAATTACTTACATCATATCTACCCTGATGAGTTGGAAATCTAAGAAACAACTGAGAGTAAGAACTCAGTTTCATATCTTGATCTGTTCCTACAAATGGGTACGAATGGGCTACACACGAAGCTGTATGACAACAGGGATGATTTTGATTTTGAAATCATAAATTATCCCCACTTATCAAGTAATATTCCATCTGCACGCACCTGCTTATGGTGTGTATGTGTCTCAACTTCTCAGATATTGTGGGGCTTGTGATTCCTACGCTGATTTTCAAATGAGACACAGCTTATTGGTATCAAAACTAGTGAGACAGGGATATACATCAAAAAGACTCGTGAGGACTTTCAAAAAGTTCTACGGTCGATATGACGACATTGTGGCCAAATATGACACCTCGGTCACTCAAATGATTAGCGACACCATTCCAGGTTTTGACTTATTACTTTGATTCATATACTATATCACTTCATACAATATTTAGACAATGTTGGGACCAATCCTGACGGGTGTAGCATGCTAGCAGGGTACGCTTACCCATTCCGGACACCTGGTACCACCACTAATTATCAGTGATTCAGGATGGTCCTCCCAAAATTTGTAAATCACAAATGTCCCATGGACCTGGTAATGTATTACCTTAAATGAAAATGATTATTGGACCAGTTTAAAGTCATATTTATAAGCCACTAAGCTACTCCACTGTTTAGATGTGCCTCTCATATGGCACATTCTCCTCTCCCCACTAATCACCCCGGCAGAACTGCAATCATGGAAGTCACCAGGCAAGTGAATTAACTAATGCGCTGAACACCAATTCAAAAGGTTTAATATCTTTGCATAGAAAGTGATATCAATGTATTAAATTCGCATTTATGGCAGAGCAAAGCACTGCAAAACATAGGCTTCAGTGTCATCACGGGTAGAGTGACAGTGGTCTTATGAAGGTTCATATTTTGATCAAGGTACTATGATCACGACTATGTCCTATGAAGTGCTTATAAATGAGGACTATTTCACTGACCCTTTGACAGCTCTCAGGGAGTTTGAGGTAAGATCTGGGAATTTAAATTTCCCAATTATCCAAACAATGTTGATTGTACTTTGTGACAGTCTGTGTACACTGGTACCAGTGTTGGTGGACTCTCTAGAGGTTTCTTTGATAACCCACAGCGATCCTTGAGAAATGATTAACCCTTTGACGCTGCTATTTCTTTCACCAAAATTATAGTGTGGAACATTTTACCAATTTTATTGAATTTTTCTGTAACTTTTTTGACAGTTTTGGACCAAATGAACATCACATTTTATTGGCTGCAGATTTTTATCAAAATTTAAGCAAACAATTATAAAAAAATGGACTTGTGTATAATTTTGATACAGTCGAAAAAAGTTGACTTTGGCGCTCAAAGGGTTAATACTATCTAAATGCTATGCACTACTCTTGCTCAAACTTCCCTGGAGGAAACTTTCAATCATTGCCTTTCATACCCAAAATTTACCGATAACACTGGTAGCTTGATCAGTACAAAATATATTGTTTTTGGTGTTTACAAATTTCAGATCATGAAAATCGCATTCAATCCACAAGCTTTGAGCTGTCCACACGAGCAGCATACCAACAACAGATTTTATAAATTGAGTCCGAATATCTAATTCCTTGCCACATTCAATACATCATAAAACACCATTAACTTTTATTTGTTCTCAGGAGATATCACATATCAGCCGTTGAGGCAAAGTCTCAGTTCATGATGAGTTTGTGTCCATCACCACCTACTATGACAGGAAACCAGAAGACACAGCTAGATCAAAACAATCTGCAAATTCTGAAAACTTCGCAGGAAGTGAGCCTTACTTGAAAGCAGCTCCCAGGGGTTTGTTTTTCCTTGTAAATGCAATCCTGACAAGTCCATCCCATTCCTGAAAGAGAAAAATACAGAAAGCAATACGATATCACTGTACTGTTTCTGTCTGATAGAAACCTTTTTTGGGGTTAAACCCCTCTCCCCTACCCCTGAACTTAAAGAATTAATATTTTTGTCAGATATTGATCTTTTGACGTCCCTAAACCGGCTCCGTAACTCAAAGTAACATTTTGACAGTTTTGGACCAAATGAACATCAAATTTTATTGGCTTCAGATTTTTTTCACAATTTTAGCAGAAAATAGAAAAAAAAGGGCAGGTGTAAAACATTTATTTCCTGCACCATGATAAACACTTAAAATGTATGGCACTATTGTAAACAACTTTCCTGGAGTGGTGACCGCTAATGAACTATTTCGCGGTATGAAACTTTAGGAAAAGTTCCTTTTCACTTTCTGTAGGAGGACCCTACAGCACAACTACACAAGAATAAACGAGTATGGACCGTAAATGGAACAAAGCTATCTACCGACTGTCCGATGTAGTATGATCCACATCCGTTCAGTGAGTTTCCAAGTATTGCAGAGCAGGAAGTAAGCTCAACCCGGCTGAAAAGCTAAAAGACATTTCATTATTAAATTCAAATTTCGTTGTTATGATATCAATACAATATTTTTGAGACTATTCACGTCTAATCCACCCCTGTGGGAGTTTACTTCTTCAAACAAGGTGTCACGAGGTACAGCTGTTTTGGCCAGCTGTGACAGTGAGCGTGACCCCAAAGGAACCCTGTTCAACGGAACTTGTCGCGTTTGACCTCAAACGCCCCCTACGTCCTGAACGAAAGTTTAGAAGAGCAAAATCGATGGGTACATCATGACGGGATGTACGTCATTCCGCCTCTCACTGCCTTATAGCACCGGGCTGATAACTAGAGCATGTACGAGGTCCTCATTCTGGAGAATGTATGATATTGACCGGGGATTTTGATCAGCAAAGGGGTTTATTCAAGCTTTTTCGTAGAGTGAACGAGGGGTCACGAGACTGGTCAATTAATTTCGACAATACGAACTTTGATGAGGGTACTGTCATTTCGTGAATTTTCCTCGCTATGGCAGAGTCCTTTCGTTTTAGGTGTCAACCATTTGATGTTAGTGGTAATTGGTTACATAATTCCTAACCACAACGCAGCAATGCTGATTTGTAAAACAATATTCACTGGAGGGTCAATCGAAAAAAAGTGTGCAACTATGGTCGCGGAAAAGTATGTATACCCTGCGTAATTCGATAATAAAATTGCGAAACTTTTGAAATTTGCACAGCAAACCTCTTTTCTCTCCCTACCATGATCAACTTAAGCTTTTAAAAGCTTTTTTCGTTTTTGTTTTTTGTTTTGCTTTTTGGGTCGTCAGCTAGTTTCTTCTTCAATAGTTTTGAGGGATTGCATTGGCAAGGCAAATAATGGCTATTCATAAGGCATTAGAATAAGAAACTGTCGCTATGTTGTCATTAACACATTTGTCAGCAATAAAAATCCATTAAACTGGTCTTATTTGCGAATATTTCCACAATACTTTAGAAGGATATTCAATCGATCACTTCCTTTACACTCTCTTCAAATCAGTGAGATGAAACATTGGTGATCAGCATTATTGTAGCATAAGTTTGAAGTTTTCTGATATTTCAGAATTTTTTCACATGTATGGGGGCTTGTTATACATCTCTTGGACAAGCGAAAAATCAGGATATATTGATTGAATTTCATTTTAGCACATACCTCTGAGGAACAGTCCCCTACCAAGAGGAACTGTGAAAAGACCAGCAAATGAAGGTGTCAAACCGTATATACGTACATATATAATTCTTTTAGGTGTATTTCATTAGGGACAAGGTCAATATGTCTTTCTAAAGGGTTTTATTCTATTATTCGATGGTATATTCAGCATATCATCTTTAATGTTGATGATTTAACATTTTCCTAACATACATTTACCTTTGATACAGATACTCCATTTTACAGCTGATCATGTTGATCTTCATATATTTGCAATATCTGGAATAACATTCAGTTTCTGAGACATTAACATTTTACATTTGTACAAGATACTATCTAACTCAAGACGTCTACCTTGCCGATAGGAGTCTAATACATAGGCTGTGAACAACAATAATTCCTTAAGAATGATTGTAAAAAAGTTGCCAGAATGTAAAAATGCTAGCTACAAAATAATGCACAGTTGATGAGGTAGAAAAGCGATGCCATGTCATTACTCTTCCAATCACATTAGAATAATAGCCTTTTGTTTGCATTAATTCTTGATTGTTGGAATTCATATCCGTTTGTTCCGTTGTAAAACTCTGGTACTCATTTATGTAAGTCTCGGGTACTCAGATTTCATTTTGGGGCTCCCATCCGCTGGATGAGAACATCATATGTGCAGTCGTGGTAACGCAGACCGCATTTAGCACAGGACAGTCTTCCAGAGGATGCCTAGGTTGATGGTACGCCGTCGTTGGACCGCAAGTTTACTCGGAAGCAAACTACAGACCCTTGTGTGCTGAGTCACAGTTCATGGGTGTAGGGACTAAGGCAGGGTGCACTTAACCACAACAAAGTGTGGCGTGAAATATTGGCGATAACGATTCTAATAGAGCAAATGCGTATTTGCAGCATCGCAACTCTGGACAATGGCGGATAAAAAACGTATATTCATTCTAACCAAAGTCATCAAATTTCACTTCAGCGTATTGGTTGGATTTTTTTTCCTTTTTATAATCAAAATTCTTTATTCAAATTCACACTTGAAGAGAAAAAGCAAAACTTTACATAAGCAAAAGGAAAATCAGCCGTTAGAAAAGAATACTACGAATTCTCAGTTCTTGTCTATATAACATTTCAATATTTGCATCACAAAGACTTAAACATCGACTTTTGTGAATTGACCATTTTGCTATCAAAACAATTAAATTAATTCTCTTATTTGCATCTATATTGGAATATACACCTTCGATGATAGTTTCCCAAGAAAGAAAAATATGTTGTTGATACAAAGCATTGATAATCTGTTCTGCCACTTTCCAGACTTTTCTGGCAACAATGCAATCAAAATACCGATGTTTGAAAGTGTCCATAACATTACAATACTCACAAAGGGCATTTTGGCGCTTATTCCATTTATACAGCTTTACATTGTTAATACAGGTTTTGTGTAAAAATTTCCAGTGAAAAGCTCTTAATTTATTCTCTTCTGTCACTTTGTGAGCTAATTCCCAAACACTACTCCAATTAACAGTATGTCGTAACTCATTTTGCCATGTTAACATACAGGCTGGCTGCATGAAATCAGCTAGCAATGCTTTATAAATACACTTAGTTTGGTGAGGTGATAGCACATGCCGAACGCAGCTCATTGCAAGTTTCGTCCTTTTTCACCATTTTTCTCACTCCTTTTTGTGAGTTTTGCTTTGAACGTCATGTGCAATGTTTGAGTGAGTTTGCTGAGGAGTTTGGTGTTTATTGCATCGTCGTGTCAATCATTTCCGAGCGTTTTGTTCAACATGGGTCGTAAGGCTGGTTCCAGACGTCAGCGGTCACCGAAACCTAAGGTTCCTTCGGTCCCCGTAATGTCAGTAGGTCAACAAGACGTGGCTAATTCGTAATATCTCCGACGACTAGCAGCGCTACAAAAAGTCAAGAAAGTGTAATGAAAAATCAAGATTAAAGGTAAAATTCAAGATTTTTAGTTCGAAACTGCAAGGTTTGAAGGAGCTGGATGTCATTCATGCATGCAAACAGGTGGTCGGAAGGAATGGACTTATTGGTGTGCAATACATTCCTAAGTCAAGACAATGGATTATCTACACCAGCGACGCAAAAAGCAGAGACAACTTACTCGTTGAAGGTATAGACATTGGAGGCCTACATGTGTTACTGAGCATTTTTTCTACGCCACAGGAGAACAAAATTAGAGTTTCAATTCACGATGTACCTATGCATGTAACGAACGCCACGGTAGCATCCCTTCTTGAGCGTTACTGTGTGCAAATGGAGCCCATGATCCGCTGTACTGTGACTGATCCACTCGATGGGTCCAAGTATTACAATGGAAATAGATTATGTTATGTTTTATCGTTGAAGTCTCCGATACCAAGTTTTTTAGAGCTTTCAACAGCTGCAGCTTAAACTGTGTAAAGACTGTAAAGACCTCGTATCCCATCAGAAGTGTTTCACGATTGACAATCCTTGCAATGTCATATTTGTAAAGAAAATGACCACACTGCCAGCGACTGCCAAAAACGTCCACCATTAACGTGTTATAACTGCAAACAAATAGGGCATCGAAGTCAAGACTGTTTGGAAGGAAAACGGTGCTACAAGTGTAAAAAAACAGGGCATTTAGCTGCTAAATGTCAAGATGTAACACTTGAGACAGAAGTTGTAAATGACTTCATCGAAACCTACTCAGAGCGTGTAAAAGCCGCAGAGCGTGTAATTGACATGGCGTTGGATGATATCAGACGTTCAAGTATAACGACGACAGCCATGGTACATTCCAAACCTACAGGACTAAGTAATTCTCCGAGTGGCAGTCAGTTACACAACACACCGAACATAAGTGAACATGTTTCTCCAACAGAAAGTTGCACATCCCAAACGAGTAGCCATGGTAAGAAAAATCGTGGTATCGTCAGATTTTTTACAAGATTGGGGTCAAGAAAGAAGAAAGACCGATCTCCACCAACACCCATCGAAAATCTTCAAAAAAAGAGAAAGGACTTCGTAACAACACCATCGACATGCAGCAACGTCTCAGAACATTCAATTCGTTCACCAGAAGATAGAGAGAGAAGACTGGAGATGTCGTTAGACCTGTACACTCAGTGTAACGATTGTTTCATGCTGTTTTGACATGCAAAATTATTTCAATTATTGTAAGAGGTCTTCGTGATAAAGTAAAACGTAGAGTTATTTTCAATTCTTGCCAAAGTTTATCATATTATTTGTCTTCAGGAAACATACAGCAAAAGTGAGGAGAAAAGTTATTGGAAAAACGAGTGTGGTGGGAATATTTTTTTAATCATTTTGATCAAGGTACTGTACATTGTTGTTGGTTTACAGTCTTATTTCCCAGCAAGTTACAATATGTAATTGAAACTGTCCGAAAGGACGATGCTGGAAGATTGATTATTGTCAAATTCAGTGTAGAAGAACATAGTTTTTGCATTTGTAATGCTTATGCACCGAACAGTAATGTGGCAAAATGTTCCTTTTTTAGGTATATTCATCGCATTCTCAGTTCAGAATTTGTAAATGAAAGTATTATTTTATGTGGTGATTTCAACCTAACCTTAAACCCCGTGATTGACAAATTCCCTTTTGTAACTGAAACAGATAGAGACACGTGTACTACTTCCAGGCTAGCCTTACAAAAAATTATTAGTCATTTCAATCTGTGTGATATTTGGAGACACTTACATCCAAATAACAGGAAGTATACATGGAGGAGAAGAGCACCATTAATACAGTGTAGATTGATTTTTTCCTTATTTCGCCTGATATAAAGAAAGCCTCAAGTTTGTGTGAGATTTACTCTGCATATAGAACCGACCATATGGCTGTTGAATTGAGTTTTAAATTTTGTAGGCACGAAAAAGGGCCAGGGTATTGGAAATTCAACAATAGCCTGTTGCAAGATACTGTGTTTTTGAATAACTTAGTTATTGCTATCGAAAATTTTTGTTGTACTTATGAGCATTTAGAGTGTCACCAAACAAAATGGGAGCTATGTAAAAAAATGTTAAAGCAGTACACAATTGCATATAGTTGTAAAAAGAGTAGAAAACAGCGGAGTAAGAAACAAGACCTTGAGGAGCTGCTTGTGAAAAGAGAGAAGTGTCTTTGTGTCGAACCATCAATTGAAAATTTCGCTCTTTACCAAGAAACCCAAGCTGATTTAAACGAAATATTGCTGAAGGAAGCAGAGGGAGCTCAAGTCAGAGCAAGATCACGCTGGGTTGAAAAAGGTGAAAAAAGTACAAAATATTTTCTTGGTTTAGAAAAGAGGAACTATATGAAAAAGAATATTGTAAAATTGAAAACAAGAGATGAGAGAGTTGTTACTGACCTTAGTAGCATTTTGAGTGAACAGGTGAATTTTTACAAAGATTTGTATGCTGAAAAATTGCAGTCGATGAGCTTCAGAGATTTTACAAAAGATATGCAGGTGCCACGACTGAATAGAGTGCAAAGAGAAAGTTGCGAAGGTAAAATTACAGATGAGGAATGTATAAATGTATTACGTAACATGAAGTCTAATAAGTCACCTGGCTATGACGGCTTGACTGTCGAATTCTACAGAAAGTGTTGGCCATTATTGGGCAAACTTATTGTGAATTCTTTCAACGATGCATATCATAACGGGCACTTGTCAAGTTCACAACAGAAAGCAATTTTGACTCTTGTGTATAAAAGAATGATGAAGAGCTTTTAAAGAATTTGCGTCCTATGTGACTTGTATGCGTAGATTACAAACTTTTAGCACATGTTTTGTCAAAGAGAATGTCAAACGTTATCTCAAACGTCGTTAATACAGATCAAGTTGGATACATTAGAGGAAGATATGTTGGAAAGGTAGTTAGACTAATACAAGACATGTACCACTATACTGATAAGTTCAACATTCCAGGTGCCGTTTTATTTATAGACTTTGAAAAAGCTTTCGACTCTGTAAACTGGAATTTTATGTTTGACACATTGCATTTCTTTGGCTTTGGACCCGAATTTATAAAATGGATTGAAGTTATTTATTGTAACGTTAAAAGCTGTGTCATAAGCAACGGTTGGATGACGAACTTTTTCTCTTTGAATAGAGGGGTTCGTCAAGGGTGCCCACTTAGCGCTTTGCTGTTTATTTTGTGTGTTGAGGTTTTAGCATGTAAAATTCGTCAATGTCATGAAATTGAGGGTTTACCTCTTCCATGTGGTGATCTTATCAGGAATGTTTTAAAAATAGCACAGCTTGCAGATGACACTACTATTTTTGTACATAATGAGCAGTCTGTGATAAAAGTAATTGACATTATGCATGATTTTGAAAAAGTTGCAGGGTTAAAAATGAATATAGAAAAAACAGAAGCAGTATGGCTTGGTAGTAAAAAACATTGTAATAGGGATATTGCAGGTGTGAAGTGGACTAATGAACCAGTTAAGGCTCTTGGTGTATGGTTCGGGTACGATGAAAAGAAATGTGAAAGATTAAATTGGGAGTCAAAAATTGTAAAATTTGAAAATACTTTAAATTCATGGGGAAAGAGAAATTTAACCTTTTATGGTAGAGTTCTCATTGTAAACTCACTGGGTTTATCGAAGCTGATGTATCTAGCGTCAATGATTGTTGTACCAAATTACATTGTGCAAGCAGTGGATAAATTGATTTATGGCTTTGTTACAAAAGGGATCGGCAGATTAAAAAGGAAAGTGTTGGCCTCCCCAATTGTTTCGGAGGCTGTAATATGCCAATTTTCAGTTTGAAAGTGAAATCCCTCCATTTTATGTGGATTCCCCGTTTACTAAACAGCGTAGAAGCATGCTGGAAAAATTTTCCTGTGTATCTCTTTGAGCCTTCTGCACAACATTCTGTTTTAAGAGATGTGATTTCAAATAAGATTATGAAAAATGTTTTTGATCTCAAATTGCCGAAGTTTTATCAAAGTGTGTTGAAATCATGGAATGGTATTAAGCCTCATGATGGATGTCAAAGTCAAACACGTAATATCATGTGGAACCTTAAATATAGTCTTTTTCTCACATGTAGACGTAGCCTAGAATGCATTACTTTGGATGAAAAGAAAAAAGCGTATTGGTTATATGCACTATCTGTATGCCTACTGCATCGGAAGCAGGATGTAAAGTTTACCAGTACACTCATGTCGACTGCACATCTCGAGGTTTGACGGCAGTACCATCGAATTTGCCGTCTTCAACGACACACTTGGATCTCTCCTTCAACGAAATAACGAGACTTCAGCCAGGCTGCTTAGAAAATCTGCACTCACTAGAAGAACTGATGATGTATATTTCTAAAGATCTAATCATTGATGTGAATGCGTTCAAAGGACTACACAATCTGCAGTCGTTGAGCTTCCTTGGCTCTGGCAGTGTAATATTCAACAGGGGACATTTAGACATCTCTCACGTCTGCAAACACTTGAAATTCAATCAAGACTTACTCGAACGTACCAGGTGACCTGTTCTCCAATCTGATCAATTTATCCAAGCTGAAGATAGGAGGACTTAATTCTGTTGTGAAGTATTCACCTTCCGTGTTTCGAGGCCTGAAAAATTTAGAAGAACTCACTGTCGAAGGCTCGGATGACTGGTCGGTGGTAGACTTTTCAAGTGCATCATCCATGTTTCGAGGCCTGAAAAAATTAGAAGAACTCACTGTCGAAGGCTCGGATGACTGGTCGGTGGTAGACTTTTCCAGTGTATCATTCAAGGATCTAGTAAGCCTTAAAATCATACGTTTCCAATTTGTTCGCTTGAAGTGTGACGATATCGAGAAACTCAGGCCTTTAAAAAACATAGAAGTCATAATTTTCAACACTATTACTACGACTGAAAATTTTGTAATCTCACTTTCTCACAGTTTCCACGACTCAAACAAGTCTTTTTCTCTGGATATTATATTTATGGTCCATTTCCGATATTCGATTGGTCGAAAAATTGTTCAGATTTAGGTGCAGTAACATCTTGTGTGGAGTTGTATAAAAATGGGCAGGAAGCAGGGACATTACCTCCTTTATCGCCCTATAATATTTCTTATTTAGTTTTATCAAGTCTGGCTATGGATGGACAATTTGAGTACTATCTAAAAAACGGTCTTCGGAACGTGGCCATCAATTCTCTTAGGATGGTTATTAGAGGAGTTGGAATATACAATTTCACGGAGACAACTTTTGAAGGCCTTGCTAGAAGTGACATACATAAGATGGAGATATTTTTCGGTCTGGATAAAATCGCTACAAATACCTTTCAGGGGCTCACACAACTAAAAGCGTTGTATATGAACTACTGTAACCTCAAAGATGGTGCTTTCGTGTCACTGAATGCGTCTCCGACTTTGACAACACTTAGTTTGGCAATTAACAAATTTAAAAAATTTAAACAGTTGTTGTCTGCCTTAGGACAACTGAATAATCTGAAAAAAATTGATGTTCGCAGCAACAAGTTCACTGGGAAAATTCCTAAGAAGGCTTTCTGGAGGCATCAATCTCTAACGTCTATTAATCTAGGCGAAAACAAGTCAATGCAATTGATCCTGAGGTTTTAGTTTCCTATCAAATTTGCAACATTTGGACTTATCCTACAATGAATTAGAACTGCTATCGACAGGGGCATTCCACGGACTAAAATCTTTAGACACATTGCTGCTTGTAGGTAACTCATTGAGGTTACAAGAAGCCCCTGGATATTTCATACACCCTTTTAAAAATCTCTACAATTTAACCATGCTAACGTTGAGCACTTGGAAGTTAGAAAATCTTGGTCTAGGAAACACTCCACGACTGGAGAATCTACACATAGACAAACCTAGTTCGCGTCAATTCATCAATAAAGCGTTATTCCCAGAAAATCTCTTGCTTAAACATTTGACAGTTTTAATAGTCACGAATGCCCAATTCGTCAGCCTTGATAGAGGGCGCGTAATAATCAACACTGAAGTAATAAATTTACACCCCCGGCAATTTCTGAGTGTTCTTGAACTTGAAAACAACAATTTCAACGAACTTAACTTCACAAGTCTGAACGAGTTCAGAAGTCTCGTCAAATTATCTGTGGCAAATAACAAACTGACCTTTATTTATGGCGTGCCAGATAAGTTAGATAAACTAGAAAGTTTCAAACTGTCAGGAAATTAATCGCAGTCTTATCATCGGAAATTCTTATACATCTTCCATCGTTGAATATTTTAATAATCTATGAGAATCCTTTTGACTGCTCTTGTAAAATGAAACCGTTTCAAGATTGGCTAAGGAAAGATGAAAAATCCAACGTTGATTTCGGTGGTGACAGTACTCTGCAGAGCACTTGTTCTTCACCACGAGTAAAATATCGTGTTCCAATAAACATGGTTGAATTTGGTTTTGAATGCGATTTAGTATTACTGATTGTATTACCCTTGACATGTTTCATCATTATGGTGATAGTTATTATCGCTCTGGTACATCGGTTTCACTGGCACATGCGCTTTGCGTACTTCTTAATTAAATGGAGACTTGGTGGATATCAGCTCCAAATCGATGATGAGGACCAACCAATCAATAAACGATATGACGCATTTGTTGTGTACAACAAACATGACAGCGACTGGGTCATACATGAATTGCTCCCTAATTTGGAGAATATTGATCCGCCTAATTTCAAACTCTGCATACATGAACGGAACTTTTTACCCGGTAATGATATTTTTGAGAATATCCTTGACAGTATCGAGAACAGCAAGAAAACCATGTTGATACTGTCTCCAGATTTTGCTGCGAGTGAATGGTGTTACTTTGAAATGAGGATGGCGCAGAATTGTCTATTTGAAGAGAAACGAGATATTATTGTAATGGTATCACTGAAAAAAATCCCGGATGATAATATGCCTCGTATTTTACGAAATATTCTGTTGACCAAGAGCTATCTGGAGTGGCCTGAAAATGCAATGGGTAGGAGGCTGTTCTGGGAAAAGTTGAAAGTCGCACTGAGATCATATTGTAAAGTAAACAGAGTGGCCAACTTGTAAATTCATGGAAGAGATTTCATGGCATATTACATTTAATTGCCATATTCCACTGTCCTATTATAGTGATATGCAATACTTTGATTTCGAAATACGAAGCATTGTTACCTGAAAATGTTTATCAATTAATTAACCAAATTGCCCTGTACTAAGCCGTATATCAGTGTCAGTAAGAAGGAAAAGACAGTTCACAATTCCTCAGTGAGTATAAATGATGTACAACACGGACTTTGAGCAGTGTACAAAAAGAAGTTTGTATTTGCACCAGTAATCTTGTTTGTAGTATTTTGCACAATATTTTATAGGGACGTCACAATTTCACTGATCAGGTTTGTTGAATGATATACCATACCGGTGTGTAAGTTATCAGGAAACATATTCTGGTGTATCTTTTGTGATTTAGCAGATGCATGAGCAATTGTATATGTCGATATCGAATTAATGTGATTTTGCTAAACAGAATAATTCACTTTTCAAAAGTTTCGTTTAGTTTAAAAATCTATTTGCAATTTAAATTAGTGATTTAATGATGTATTATTTAACCGTGTTTCAAAAATTAATTTGCTGTATGATAGTCAAATATTACACCTTGTACTTTGTATACATTTATGTAATATCTTATATATTTTCCCGGTGTTTACTTAATGTGATAGGCCTGAAGTTATCTATTGTCTTAGAATAGCAGGAAATTCTTGTCAAAATAGATCTATTTGCCTTCTTTTTCCATTGTTGTTATTAAAAAGTCACATCAAATTTTAGAGATTTCCAATCGAACTTGTCTAGTAATGTCTACATGTAAATAAAGCATGGAAATATACTATCATTATTGGTTTTCTGGTTTTCAATTTTAACTATTATATTTAGCGAATCGAAAGAGACAGACAGAGAGAGAGAGAGAGAGAGAGAGAGAGAGAGAGAGAGAGAGAGAGAGAGAGAGAGAGAGAGAGAGAGAGAGAGAGACAGACAGACAGACAGACAGACAGACAGACAGAGAGGGAGGGAGAGAGAGAGGGAGAGAGATATAGAGAGAGACAGAAAGAGAGAGACAGAGAGAGAGAGAGAGAGACAGAGAGAGAGAGAGAGAGCAGTCGTTGGTAGGAACATCAAGCGCTAATTGGGATACTTTAGCAGGAACAAGGATACCAAATGGTAATACAATTCAATCTAAAAAGTTCTATCGCGGATATGGAGATGTTGTGTCAAAATACGACACGTTTTTTTCACCAGATGATTAACACCAGTCCAGTTTTTACTCACAACAATAATTGGTAGCTTTACCGGACTACACGAAATTTGCCAATTTTGACGAAAGTAGCGTGATAACAGGTTATTAGTTATACTCATTCTGGACACTTCTCCAACCACTTAATGGTTATTGATTTTGAATTTGTTCTTTACAACATGATCATTATTTAGGTAAGAGTTCCTTTAGGCTCCCATCCTCAAGAAATCACTTTAATACTTGTAAGAAGCATATCAAATACAACGTAGGGATTTAGAATTAACGTTAGTTTCAGGGTTAGCATATTTAAAAGTGTTGTATATCCTACCTAGGAACATAATGTTTGTGAGCGGCAGGGGGGCTTAGGAACTCCTTCTATTATTTATTTATCTTGAGTGACACTGGTTATTTGAAGGGATTTTATATCCTATTTCGGGAAACAACACTCGAAATTCTGACGAGTTGTCAGCCGTTTCCTATGCTACGAAGCTGTTAATTTGTGAATAGGAACCGCAGGGATCAAATATTTCACTCTGTACAGTCACTCGCTGCATAGTTCAGCTGAGGAACTCTTTGAGAAAATAACAGTATCACATGCTGTGTAGATGAACTGTGGCAGAAGGCACGAACCCTACATGACCCTATTTCAAACAATAGCTCGCAGGCGGAAGGGATCGTTAACAATCTAAACGCGCAAAGAGCAAATGAACCCGTTGCGTTTGAAATCAACAGTTTGGATAATTTCCAAAATTGCCGACAGTATACCACAATATTATTTCCATGATTAGCCAATCACCCACCAGATTACATCATCGATCAGATTAGAGTCATTGAAGATTCGCCAGTGCAAAAAAAAATACAAAAAAAAAATAAAAAATAAATGATTCCATTTAATGGTCACACATGTTTTCATTTAAATTAGAGTCTTTACAGTTCTCAGTTTAACTTTTGTGTTATTGTACGATGAGATGTGAAAATTGCGTTTCCTGCATGAACTGGAAATAAATGATATATTGATTTTAAGTGTTTTTCGAGAAAAACTTTTACTTTTCATCGTACATTTAAAGAAAATCAAGCATGATGACCCCTATTTCCCCTCGTATATTTGGTCATTCTCATATGCCAGAATTCAAATATCCCTGGTAATTGTTATGTCTCCAAGTCTTCCATCTGTTGCTCGCTGGTTTGATCTTGTGTACAAATATATGTACATGTATGTTTCACTGTCAATTGACCTCCATTGTCCCAAACTCTTCAATTATATCTAAGTCAGAGCTATTACTGTCACTGCTAATATGAATGACACTTACAATGACGACACTGCCTGTAGGCAGTAGCAGGGTAGCAGAGAGATTTTAATATTTTATTTAGTATTTTTATAATGTATTTTTATTTAGTATGTTATAATATTTTTGTTCAGTCTATACAACTGTTCTTGTTCTACTCCCTACGGCTTGTTAAATTATAGAATATTTAGCTTGCCGTAACAGCCTGTGCATTTGCACCGTGCATTTGTATCATTAACAAATAACTTTCAGTCTTGACTCTCTTTAAATTATAACCAATATTCTGATATACAAGATTTGATGACATATGCTCACGTGTGTGAATACGTGAGCAAAAAAGTCAGGGCGCTCTTTAATGCTCACTTACTGTTACTGAACATGTGTGGAAGCTTCAAGACTAACATCTTGGATGTATTTCGATATTTGATTGACACAGACATACCTGGTTCATTTCATTGTCCCGTGATATGACAATACTTAATTGTAATTCATGAGTATTTAAAATAAAATGTGAACTTGAAAACTTCACTCTGATTGAGAAGGTGTAAATTGGACAGCATTATTGAAGTGCACACGGTAATATGGAATATTATCTCAGTTCCACATCCACAAACAAGCCCTGCGGCCTTAAAGCAACAATGAAATCTACACTTATTTCAAGTCTCTGTTTCAAGCTTCATTAAATGTTTGCATGGTTATTATTAACCCCTACTAAGCCGATCCAATCAAAATGGCTTTCAACATCATCCCATAGGGTCATGTGATGGCTGGGGGTCAGATTCATGTGAATGACAGGTCTCCATACGTACCTGGACTAGGCTTCGTATTGTTCAGATTTTTGTGCCAATTTCATGCCATTAAAATTTACTGCAAGGTCTTCAATCACTGCGCAAAATGATGTGATACTTACAATATTATTGAGGGAACAGTGTATCCTGTAGTTTGTGTCCATCATATCTATCACTGTATTGTGCCTGCCAATCTATTTGCATACCAATGGGTACAAATTGTGCACCACTTCTTGCTGACTTATTTCTCGATTCACATGAAGCAGAGTTCCTACAATCTCTCTACAAAGCAGGGTCTAAAAAACTTGCAAGGCGTTTTAAACAACACTCACAGATATATTGATGATCTGATTAGTCTAGACAATCCAGACATATCAAATTACTTACATCATATCTACCCTTCTGAGTTGGAAATCTAAGAAACTACTGAGAGTAAGAACTCAGCTTCATATCTTGATCTGTTCCTACAACTGGTACTAATGGGCTACACACTAAGCTGTATGACAAAAGGGATGATTTCGATTTTGAGATCATAAATTATCCCCACTTATCAAGTAATATTCCATCTGCACCTGCTTATGGTGTGTGTGTGTCTCAACTTCTCAGATATTGTAGGGCTTGTGATTCCTACGCTGATTTTCAAATAAGACACAGCTTATTGGTATCAAAACTAGTGAGACAGGAATATACATCCAAACGACTCGTGCAGACTTTCAAAAAGTTCTACGGTCAATATGACGACATTGTGGCCAAATATGACACCTCAGTCACTCAAATGATTAGCGACAGCATTCCCGGCTTTGACTTATTCCTATGATTCATATACTATGTCACTTCATACAATATTTAGACAATGTTGGGACCAATCCTGACGGGTGTAGCATGCTAGCAGGGTACGCTTACCCATTCCGGACACCTGGTACCACCACTAACTATCAGTGGTTCAGGATGGTCCTACCTAAATTTGTAAATCACAAATGTCCCATGGACCTGGTAATGTATTACCTTAAGGTAGAACGCACCTCGGTGACACATATTCGGACGCTCAAACTTTTCAATTCTCTTCTGATATACCACTTGTGGGGGTTCATTTTAAAGCTCTTGGTGTAAGAAACTTTTCACCGGCTTAGTTTTTTGAAATTCAAAAATTTTATTTTTCTCCATATAGTTAGCACAGGAGTGGCGGCCATTTTGAATTTTAAATATCGATAAATCTTGAGTTATTTGTTTCTCTAGTGCCAAAATTTGCACGGTGACCCCCGATTTTTATTATTGACTTTGAAAGTACATGGTTGAAAGATTCTTGAGGAAAGTTTCAGCAAAAGTTTAAGTCTTTTACTTCGAGGCGCGAACTACCTTAAATGAAAATGATTATTGGACCAGTTTAAAGTCATATTTATAAGCCACTAAGCTACTCCACTGTTTAGATGTGCCTCTCATATGGCACATTCTCCTCTCCCCACTAATCACCCCGGCAGAACTGCAATCATGGAAGTCACCAGGCAAGTGAATTAACTAATGCGCTGAACACCAATTCGAAAAGTTTAACATCTTTGCATAGAAAGTGATATCAATGTATTAAATTTGCACTAATGGCAGAGCAAAGCACTGCAAAACATAGGCTTCAGTGTCATCACGGGGTAGAGGAACCGTGGTCTTATGAAGGTTCACATTTTGATCAAGGTACTATGATCATGACTATGTCCTATGAAGTGCTTATAAATGAGGACTATTTCACTGATCCTTTGACAGTCGAGTGATATTCAGCTCTCAGGGAGTTTGATGTAAGATCTGGAAATTTAAATTTCCCAATTATCCAAACAATGTTGATTGTACTTTGTGACAGTCTGTGTACACTGGTCCAGTATTAATGGACCCTCTAGAGGTTTCTTTGATAACCCCAAAGCAATCCTTGAGAAATGATTAATCCTTTGAGCGCTGCTATTTTCTTCCACAAAAATTATAGTGTGCAACATTTTAACAATTTTATTGAATTATTTGGACCTAATGAACATCACATTTTATTAGCTTCAGTTTTTTTATCAAAATTTTAGTAAAAAGTTATAAAAAATGGACTGGTGTATAATTTTGATACAGGCGAAAAAGGTTGACATTGGCGCTCAAAGGATTAATACTATCTAAATGTAATGCACTACTTTTGCTCAAATTTCCCTGGAGGAAACTATAAATCATTGTCTTTCATACCCAAAGTTTACCGATACATTGGTAACTTGATCATACAAAATATATTGTTTTTTGTGTTTACAAATTTCAGATCAAGAAAACCTCATTCAATCCACAAGCTTTGAGCTGTCCACACGAGCAGCATACCAACAACATATTTTATAAAATTGAGTCCGAATATCTAATTCCTTGCCACATTCAATACGTCATAGAACACTATTAACTTTATTTGTTCTGAGGAGATATCACATATCAGCCGTTGAGGCAAAGTCTCAGTTCATGATGAGTTTGTGTCCATCACCACCTACTCTGACAGGAAACCAGAAGGCACAGCTAGATCAAAACAATCTGCAAATTCTAAAAACTTCGCAGGAAGTGAAACTTACTTGAAAGCAGCTCCCAGGGTTTGTTTTTCCTTGTAAATGCAATCCTGACAAGTCCATCCCATTCCTTAAAGAGGAAAATACAGAAAGCAATACGATATCACTGTATTGTTTCTGTCTGATAGAAACCTTTTTTGGGGGTTACACCCCTCTCCCTACCTCTGATCTTAATGAATTAACATTTTTATCAGATATTGTTCTTTTGACGTCCCTTAACCGGGTCCGTAACTCAAAGTAATTTTTGACACTTTTGAACCAAATGAACATCAGATTTCATTGGCTTCAGATTTTTATCAAAATTTTGGCAAAAAATAGAACAAAAAGGGCAGGTGTAGAATATTTATTTCCTGCACCATGATAAACACTTAAATGTATTGCACTACTGTACACAACCTTGCTGGAGTGGTGACCGCTAATGAACTATTTCGCGGTATGAAACTTTAGGAAAAGTTCCTTTTCACTTTCTGTAGGAGGACCCTACATCACAACTACACAAGAATAAACGAGTATGGACCGTAAATGGAACAAAGCTGTCTACCGACTGTCCGATGTAGTATGATCCACATCCGTTCAGTGAGTTTCCAAGTATTGCAGAGCGGGAAGTAAGCTCAACCCGGCTGAAAAACTAAAAAATATTTCATTATTAAATTCATATTTCATTATTATGATATCAATACAATATTTTTGAGACTATTCACGTCTAATCCACCCCTGTGGGAGTTTACTTCTTCAAAGAAGGTGTCACGAGCTACAGCTGTTTTGGCCAGCTGCGACAGTGAGCGTGAGCCCAGATGACCCCCGTTCAACGGAACTTGTCGCGTTTGACCTCAAATGCCCCCTACGTCCTGAACGAAAGTTTAGAAGAGCGAAAATCCGATGACTACATCATGACGGGATGTACGTCATTCCGCCTCTCACTGCCTTATAGCACAGGGCTGATAACTAGAGCATGTGCGAGGTCCTCATTGTGGAAAATTGTGGAATTTTGACCGGGGATTTTGATCAGCAAAGGGGTTTATTCAAGCTTTTTCGTAGAGTGAACGAGGGGTCACGAGACTGGTCGATTAATTACGACAATACGAACTTTGATAAGGGTACTGTCATTTCGTCAATTTTCCTCACTATGCCAGAGTCCTTTCGTTTTAGGTGTCAACCATTTGATGTTAGTGGTAATTGGTTACATAATTTCCTAACCACATCGCAGCAATGCTGATTTGTAAAACAATATTCACTGGAGGATCAATCGAAAAAAAGTGTGCAACTATGGTCGCGGAAAAGTATGTATACCTTGCGTAATTCAATAATAAAATTGCGAAACTTTTGAAATGTGCACAGTAAAATTCTTTACTCTCCCTACCATGATCAACTTAAGCTATTCGAGCTTTTTTTTGTTTTTGTTTTTTGTTTTGCTTTTTGGGTCGTCAGCTAGTTTCTTCTTCAAAAGTTTGGAGGGATTGCATTGGCAAGGCAATGATGGCTATTCTTATGGCATTAGAATAAGAAACTGTCGTTATGTTGTCATTAACACTTTTGTCAGCAATAAAAATTCATTAAACTGGTCTTATTGGCGAATATTTCCACAATACTTTAGAAGGATATTCAATCAGTCACTTCCTTTACAGTCTCTTCAAATTAGTGAGCTGAAACATTGGTGAACAGCATTATTGTAGCATAAGTTGGAAGTTTTCTGATATTTCGGAAGTTTTTTCACATGTATGGGGGCTTGTATACATCTCTTGGACAAGCGAAAAATCAGGATATATTGATTGAATTTCATTTTAGCACACACCTCTGATAGAACAGTCCCCTACCAAAAGGAACTGTGAATATGACCAGCAAATGAAGGAGTCAAACCGTACATACGTAGATATGTAATTTTTTAGGTGTATTTCATTAGGCCATCGAGGGACAAGGTCAAAGATGTCTTTCTAAAGGGTTTTATTCTATTATTCGATGGTATATTCAGCATATCATCTTTAATGTTGATGATTTAACATATTCCTACTATACATTTACCTTTGATACAGATAATCCATCTTACAGCTGATCATGTTCATATATTTGCAATATCTGGAATAACATTCAGTTTGTGAGACATAAACATTTTACATTTGTACAAGATACTATCTAACTCAAGACGTCTACCTTGCCGATAGGAGTCTAATACATAGGCTGTGAACAAAAATAATTCCTTAAGAATGATTGTAAAAAAGTTGCCAGAATGTAAAAATGCTAGCTACAAAATAATGCACAGTTGATGAGGTAGAAAAGCGATGCCATGTCATTACTCTTCCAATCACATTAGAATAATAGCCTTTTGTTTGTATTAATTCTTGATGCTAAATATACTACGTGAAGTCACATTGGAATTCATATCCGTTTGTTCCGTTGTAAAACTCTGGTACTCATTTATGTAAGTCTCGGGTACTCAGATTTCATTTTGGGGCTCCCATCCGCTGGATGAGAACATCATATGTGCAGTCGTGGTAACGCGGACAGCATTTACCACAGGACAGAACTGCAATCATTAAGGTCACCAGGCAAGTGAATTAACTAATGCGCGGAACACCAATTCAAAAAGTTTAACATCTTTGCATAGAAAGTGATATCAATGTATTAAATTTGCACTAATGGCAGAGCAAAGCACTGCAAAACATAGGCTCAGTGTCATCACGGGGTAGAGTAACCATGGTCTTATGAAGGTTCACATTTTGATCAAGATACTATGATCATGACTATGTCCTATGAAGTGCTTATAAATGAGGTCTATTTCACTGACCCTTTGACAGTCGAGTGATATTCAGCTCTCAGGGAGTTTGATGTAAGATCTGGAAATTTGAATTTCCCAATTATCCAAACAATGTTGATTGTACTTTGTGACAGTCTGTGTACACTGGTCCAGTATTAATGGACCCTCTAGAGGTTTCTTTGATAACCCCGAAGCAATCCTTGAGAAATGATTAACCCATTGAGCGCTGCTATTTTCTTCCACCAAAATTATAGTGTGCAACGTTTTAACAATTTTATTGAATTATTCTGTTACTTTTTTGACAGTTTTGGACCTAATGAACATCACATTTTATTAGCTTCAGATTTTTATCAAAATTTTAGCAAAAAGTTATAAAAAAATGGACTGGTGTATAATTTTGATACAGGCGAAAAAAGTTGACATTGGCGCTCAAAGGATTAATACTATCTAATGCACTACTTTTGCTCAAATTTCCCTGGAGGAAACTATAAATCATTGTGTTTCATACCCAAAGTTTACCGATACATTGGTAACTTGATCAGTACAAAATATATTGTTTTTGGTGTTTACAAATTTCAGATCATGAAAATCGCATTCAATCCACAAGCTTTGAGCTGTCCACACGAGCAGCATACCAACAATAGATTTTATAAAACTGAGTCCGAATATCTAATTCCTTGCCACATGCAATACATCATAAAACACCATTAACTTTTATTTGTTCTTAGGAGATATCACATATCAGCCGTTGAGGCAAAGTCTCAGTTCATGATGAGTTTGTGTCCATCACCACCTACTATGACAGGAAACCAGAAGACACAGCTAGATCAAAACAATCTGCAAATTCTGAAAACTTCGCAGGAAGTGAAACTTACTTGAAAGCAGCTCCCAGGGTTTTGTTTTTTTCCTTGTAAATGCAATCCTGACAAGTCCATCCCATTCCTTAAAGAGGAAAATACAGAAAGCAATACGATATCACTGTATTGTTTCTGTCTGATAGAAACCTTTTTAGGGGGGTTACACCCCTCTCCCCTACCTCTGATCTTAATGAATTAACATTTTTATCAGATATTGATCTTTTGACGTCCCTTAACCGGGTCCGTAACTCAAAGTAATTTTTGACACTTTTGAACCAAATGAACATCAGATTTCATTGGCTTCAGATTTTTATCAAAATTTTGGCAAAAAATAGAACAAAAAGGGCAGGTGTAGAATATTTATTTCCTGCACCATGATAAACACTTAAAATGTATTGCACTACTGTACACAACTTTCCTGGAGTGGTGACCGCTAATGAACTATTTCGCGGTATGAAACTTTAGGAAAAGTTCCTTTTCACTTTCTGTAGGAGGACCCTACATCACAACTACACAAGAATAAACGAGTATGGACCGTAAATGGAACAAAGCTGTCTACCGACTGTCCGATGTAGTATGATACACATCCGTTCAGTGAGTTTCCAAGTATTGCAGAGCGGGAAGTAAGCTCAACCCGGCTGAAAAACTAAAAACATTTCATTATTGAAATACATATTTCATAGTTATGATATTAATAGAATATTTTTGAGTCTATTCACCTTTAATCAACCCGTTTGGGAGTGTACTTGTTCAAAGAAGGTGTCACGAGCTACAGCTGTTTAGGCCAGCTCTGATGACCCCTGTTCAACGAAACTCGTCGAGTTTGACCTCAAATGCCCCCTACGTCCTGAACGAAAGTTTAGAAGAGCGAAAATCCGATGACTACATCATGACGGGATGTACGTCATTCCGCCTCTCACTGCCTTATAGCATAGGGCTGATAACTAGAGCATGTGCGAGGTCCTCATTGTGGAAATTGTGGAATTTTGACCGGGGATTTTGATCAGCAAAGGGGTTTATTCAAGCTTTTTCCTAGAATGAACGAGGGGTCACAAGACTGGTCGATTAATTACGACAATACGAACTTTGATAAGGGTACTGTCATTTCGTCAATTTTCCTCACTATGCCAGAGTCCTTTCGTTTTAGGTGTCAACCATTGATGTTAGTGGTAATTGGTTACATAATTTCCTAACCACATCGCAGCAATGCTGATTTGTAAAACAATATTCACTGGAGGATCAATCGAAAAAAAGTGTGCAACTATGGTCGCGGAAAAGTATGTATACCTTGCGTAATTCAATAATAAAATTGCGAAACTTTTGAAATGTGTACAGTAAATTCTTTACTCTCCCTACCATGATCAACTTAAGCTATTCGAGCTTTTTTTTTTGTTTTTTGTTTTTGTTTTGCTTTTTGGGTCGTCAGCTAGTTTCTTCTTCAAAAGTTTGGAGGGATTGCATTGGCAAGGCAATGATGGCTATTCTTATGGCATTAGAATAAGAAACTGTCGTTATGTTGTCATTAACACTTTTGTCAGCAATAAAAATTCATTAAACTGGTCTTATTGGCGAATATTTCCACAATACTTTAGAAGGATATTCAATCAGTCACTTCCTTTACAGTCTCTTCAAATTAGTGAGCTGAAACATTGGTGAACAGCATTATTGTAGCATAAGTTTGAAGTTTTCTGATATTTCTTAAGTTTTTTCACATGTATGGGGGCTTGTATACATCTCTTGGACAAGCGAAAAATCAGGATATATTGATTGAATTTCATTTTAGCACACACCTCTGATAGAACAGTCCCCTACCAAAAGGAACTGTGAATATGACCAGCAAATGAAGGAGTCAAACCGTACATACGTACATATGTAATTTTTTAGGTGTATTTCATTAGGCCATCGAGGGACAAGGTCAAAGATGTCTTTCTAAAGGGTTTTATTCTATTATTCGATGGTATATTCAGCATATCATCTTTAATGTTGATGATTTAACATATTCCTACTATACATTTACCTTTGATACAGATAATCCATCTTACAGCTGATCATGTTCATATATTTGCAATATCTGGAATAACATTCAGTTTGTGAGACATAAACATTTTACATTTGTACAAGATACTATGTGACTCAAGACGTCTACCTTGCCGATAGGAGTCTAATACATAGGCTGTGAACAAAAATAATTCCTTAAGAATGATTGTAAAAAAGTTGCCAGAATGTAAAAATGCTAGCTACAAAATAATGCACAGTTGATGAGGTAGAAAAGCGATGCCATGTCATTACTCTTCCAAGCCACATTAGAATAATAGCCTTTTGTTTGTATAAATTCTTGATGCTAAATATACTACGTGCAGTCACATTGGAATTCATATCCGTTTGTTCCGTTGTAAAACTGGTACTCATTTATGTAAGTCTCGGGTACTCAGATTTCATTTTGGGGCTCCCATCCGCTGGATGAGAACATCATATGTGCAGTCTTGGTAACGCGGACAGCATTTACCACAGGACAGAACTGCAATCATTAAGGTCACCAGGCAAGTGAATTAACTAATGCGCGGAACACCAATTCAAAAAGTTTAACATCTTTGCATAGAAGTGATATCAATGTATTAATTTGCACTAATGGCAGAGCAAAGCACTGCAAAACATAGGCTTCAGTGTCATCACGGGGTAGAGTAACCATGGTCTTATGAAGGTTCACATTTTGATCAAGATACTATGATCATGACTATGTCCTATGAAGTGCTTATAAATGAGGTCTATTTCACTGACCCTTTGACAGTCGAGTGATATTCAGCTCTCAGGGAGTTTGATGTAAGATCTGGAAATTTAAATTTCCCAATTATCCAAACAATGTTGATTGTACTTTGTGACAGTCTGTGTACACTGGTCCAGTATTAATGGACCCTCTAGAGGTTTCTTTGATAACCCCGAAGCAATCCTTGAGAAATGATTAACCCATTGAGCGCTGCTATTTTCTTCCACCAAATTATAGTGTGCAACATTTTAACAATTTTATTGAATTATTCTGTTACTTTTTTGACAGTTTTGGACCTAATGAACATCACATTTTATTAGCTTCAGATTTTTATCAAAATTTTAGCAAAAAGTTATAAAAAAATGGACTGGTGTATAATTATGATACAGTCGAAAAAAGTTGACTTTGGCGCTCAAAGGGTTAATGCTATCTAAATGTAATGCACTACTTTTGTTCAAACTTCCCTGGAGGAAACTATAAATCATTGTGTTTCATACCCAAAGTTCACCGATACATTGGTAACTTGATCAGTACAAAATATATTGTTTTTGGTGTTTACAAATTTCAGATCATGAAAATCGCATTCAATCCACAAGCTTTGAGCTGTCCACACGAGCAGCATACCAACAACAGATTTTATAAAATTGAGTCCGAATATCTAATTCCTTGCCACATTCAATACATCATAAAACACCATTAACTTTTATTTGTTCTCAGGAGATATCACATATCAGCCGTTGAGGCAAAGTCTCAGTTCATGATGAGTTTGTGTCCATCACCACCTACTCTGACAGGAAACCAGAAGACACAGCTAGATCAAAACAATCTGCAAATTCTGAAAACTTCGCAGGAAGTGAGCCTTACTTGAAAGCAGCTCCCAGGGGTTTGTTTTTCCTTGTAAATGCAATCCTGACAAGTCCATCCCATTCCTGAAAGAGAAAAATACAGAAAGCAATACGATATCACTGTACTGTTTCTGTCTGATAGAAACCTTTGTCGGGGGTGAAACCCCTCCCCCCTCTCCCTCAACTTAAAGAATTAACATTTTTATTTGATATTGATCTTTTGACGTCCCTAAACCAGGTCCGTAACTCAAAGTAACTTTTGACACTTTTGAACCAAATGAACATCAGATTTCATTGGCTTCAGATTTTTATCAAAATTTTAGCAAAAAATAGAAAAAAATGGACTGGTGTATAATTTTGATACAGTCGAAAAAGTTGACATTGGCGCTCAAAGGGTTAATACTATCTAAATGTTATGCACTACTTATGCTCAAATTTCTCTGGAGGAAACTATAAATCATTGTCTTTCATACCCAAAATTTACCGATAACACTGTTAAGTCGATCAGTACAAAATATATTGTTTTGGTGTTAAAAATTTCAGATCATGAAAATCTCATTCAATCCACAAGCTTTGAGCTGTGCACACGAGCAGCATACCAACAATAGATTTTAGAAATTGAGTCCAAATATCTAATTCCTTGCCACATTCAATACATCATTAAACACTATTAACTTTTATTTGTTCTCAGGAGATATCACATATCAGCCGTTGAGGCAAAGTCTCAGTTCATGATGAGTTTGTGTCCATCACCACCTACTCTGACAGGAAACCAGAAGACACAGCTAGATCAAAACAATCTGCAAATTCTGAAAACTTCGCAGGAAGTGAGCCTTACTTGAAAGCAGCTCCCAGGGTTTTGTTTTTTCCTTGTAAATGCAATCCTGACAAGTCCATCCCATTCCTTAAAGAGGAAAATACAGAAAGCAATACGATATCACTGTATTGTTTCTGTCTGATAGAAACCTTTTTTGGGGGTTACACCCTCTCCCCTACCTCTGATCTTAATGAATTAACATTTTTATCAGATATTGATCTTTTGACGTCCCTTAACCGGGTCCGTAACTCAAAGTAATTTTTGACACTTTTGAACCAAATGAACATCACATTTTACTGGCTTCAGATTTTTATCAAAATTTTGGCAAAAAATAGAACAAAAAGGGCAGGTGTAGAATATTTATTTCCTGCACCATGATAAACACTTAAAATGTATGGCACTACTGTACACAACCTTGCTGGAGTGGTGACCGCTAATGAACTATTTCGCGGTATGAAACTTTAGGAAAAGTTCCTTTTCACTTTCTGTAGGAGGACCCTACATCACAACTACACAAGAATAAACGAGTATGGGACCGTAAATGGAACAAAGCTGTCTACCGACTGTCCGATGTAGTATGATCCACATCCGTTCAGTGAGTTTCCAAGTATTGCAGAGCGGGAAGTAAGCTCAACCCGGCTGAAAAACTAAAAAATATTTCATTATTAAATTCATATTTCATTATTATGATATCAATACAATATTTTTGAGACTATTCACGTCTAATCCACCCCTGTGGGAGTTTACTTCTTCAAAGAAGGTGTCACGAGCTACAGCTGTTTTGGCCAGCTGCGACAGTGAGCGTGAGCCCAGATGACCCCTGTTCAACGGAACTTGTCGCGTTTGACCTCAAATGCCCCCTACGTCTTGAACGAAAGTTTAGAAGAGCGAAAATCCGATGACTACATCATGACGGGATGTACGTCATTCCGCCTCTCACTGCCTTATAGCATAGGGCTGATAACTAGAGCATGTGCGAGGTCCTCATTGTGGAAAATTGTGGAATTTTGACCGGGGATTTTGATCAGCAAAGGGGTTTTCAAGCTTTTTCCTAGAATGAACGAGGGGTCACAAGACTGGTCGATTAATTACGACAATACGAACTTTGATAAGGGTACTGTCATTTCGTCAATTTTCCTCACTATGCCAGAGTCCTTTCGTTTTAGGTGTCAACCATTTGATGTTAGTGGTAATGGTTACATAATTTCCTAACCACATCGCAGCAATGCTGATTTGTAAAACAATGTTCACTGGAGGATCAATCGAAAAAAAGTGTGCAACTATGGTCGCGGAAAAGTATATATACCTTGCGTAATTCAATAATAAAATTGCGAAACTTTTGAAATTTGCACAGCAAAATTCTTTACTCTCCCTACCATGATTAACTTAAGGTAATATGCACCTCGAAAGTAAAAGACTTAAACTTTTGCTCTAACTTTCCTCAAGGAATCTTTCAATCATTCTCTTTCAAAATCAAGAATAAAAATAGGGGGTCACCGTGCAAATTTTGGTACTAGAGAAACAAATAACCCAAGATTTACTGATATTAGAAATTCAAAATGGCCGCCATCCCTGTGTTAACTCTATGGCGAAAAATAAAAATTTTCGAATTTCAATAAACTAAGCCGGTGAAAAGTTTTCTTTCACCAAGAGCTTTAAAATGAACCCCCACATGTGGTATATCAGAAGAGAATTGTAAAAGTTTGAGAGTCCGAATGTCTGTCCCCGAGGTGCGTTCTACCTTAAGCTATTCGAGCTTTTTTTTGTTTTTGTTTTTTGTTTTGCTTTTTGGGTCGTCAGCTAGTTTCTTCTTCAAAAGTTTGGAGGGATTGCATTGGCAAGGCAATGATGGCTATTCTTATGGCATTAGAATAAGAAACTGTCGTTATGTTGTCATTAACACTTTTGTCAGCAATAAAAATTCATTAAACTGGTCTTATTGGCGAATATTTCCACAATACTTTAGAAGGATATTCAATCAGTCACTTCCTTTACAGTCTCTTCAAATTAGTGAGATGAAACATTGGTGAACAGCATTATTGTAGCATAAGTTTGAAGTTTTCTGATATTTCGGAAGTTTTTTCACATGTATGGGGGCTTGTTATACATCTCTTGGACAAGCAAAAAATCAGGATATATTGATTGAATTTCATTTTAGCACACACCTCTGATAGAACAGTCCCCTACCAAGAGGAACTGTGAATATGACCAGCAAATGAAGGAGTCAAACCGTACATACGTACATATGTAATTATTTAGGTGTATTTCATTAGGCCATCGAGGGACAAGATCAAAGATGTCTTTCTAAAGGGTTTTATTCTATTATCCGATGGTATATTCAGCATATCATCTTTAATGTTGATGATTTAACATATTTCTAACATACATTTACCTTTGATACAGGTAATCCATCTTACAGCTGATCATGTTCATATATTTGCAATATCTGGAATAACATTCTTTTTCTGAGACATAAACATTTTACATTTGTACAAGATACTATGTGACTCAAGACGTCTACCTTGCCGAAAGGAGTCTAATACATTGGCTGTGAACAAAATAATTCCTTAAGAATGATTGTAAAAAAGTTGCCAGAATGTAAAAATGCTAGCTACAAAATAATGCACAGTTGATGAGGTAGAAAAGCGATGCCATGTCATTACTCTTCCAAGCACATTAGAATAATAGCCTTTTGTTTGTATAAATTCTTGATGCTAAATATACTACGTGCAGTCACATTGGAATTCATATCCGTTTGTTCCGTTGTAAAACTGGTACTCATTTATGTAAGTCTCGGGTACTCAGATTTCATTTTGGGGCTCCCATCCGCTGGATGAAAACATCATATGTGCAGTCTTGGTAACGCGGACAGCATTTACCACAGGGCAGAACTGCAATCATTAAGGTCACCAGGCAAGTGAATTAACTAATGCGCGGAACACCAATTCAAAAAGTTTAATATCTTTGCATAGAAAGTGATATCAATGTATTAAATTCGCATTTATGGCAGAGCAAAGCACTGCAAAACATAGGCTTCAGTGTCATCACGGGGTAGAGGAACCGTGGTCTTATGAAGGTTCACATTTTGATCAAGGTACTATGATCATGACTATGTCCTATGAAGTGCTTATAAATGAGGACTATTTCACTGATCCTTTGACAGTCGAGTGATATTCAGCTCTCAGGGAGTTTGATGTAAGATCTGGAAATTTGAATTTCCCAATTATCCAAACAATGTTGATTGTACTTTGTGACAGTCTTTGTACACTGGTCCAGTATTAATGGACCCTCTAGAGGTTTCTTTGATAACCCCGAAGCAATCCTTGAGAAATGATTAACCCATTGAGCGCTGCTATTTTCTTCCACCAAAATTATAGTGTGCAACATTTTACCAATTTTATTGAATTTTTCTGTAACTTTTTGACAGTTTTGCACCAAATGAACATCACATTTTATTAGCTTTAGATTTTTATCAAAATTTTAGCAAAAAGTTATAAAAAATGGACTGGTGTATAATTTTGATACAGGCGAAAAAAGTTGACATTGGCGCTCAAAGGATTAATACTATCTAAATGTAATGCACTACTTTTGCTCAAATTTCCCTGGAGGAAACTATAAATCATTGTGTTTCATACCCAAAGTTTACCGATACATTGGTAACTTGATCAGTACAAAATATATTGTTTTTGGTGTTTACAAATTTCAGATCAAGAAAATCTCATTCAATCCACAAGCTTTGAGCTGTCCACACGAGCAGCATACCAACAACATATTTTATAAAATTGAGTCGGAATATCTAATTCCTTGCCAAATTCAATACATCATAAAACACCATTAACTTTTATTTGTTCTGAGGAGATATCACATATCAGCCGTTGAGGCAAAGTCTCAGTTCATGATGAGTTTGTGTCCATCACCATCTACTCTGACAGGAAACCAGAAGACACAGCTAGATCAAAACAATCTGTAAATTCTGAAAACTTCGCAGGAAGTGAGCCTTACTTGAAAGCAACTCCCAGGGTTTTATTTTTCCTTGTAAATGCAATCCTGACAAGTCCATCCCATTCCTGAAAGAGAAAAATACAGAAAGCAATACGATATCACTGTATTGTTTCTGTCTAATAGAAACCTTTGTCGGGGGTGAAACCCCTCCCACCTCTCCCTCAACTTAAAGAATTAACATTTTTATTAGATATTGATCTTTTGACGTCCCTAAACCGGGTCCGTAACTCAAAGTAACTTTGACACTTTTGGACCAAATGAACATCAGATTTCATTGGCGTCAGATTTTATCAAAATTTTAGCAAAAGATAGAAAAAAATGGACTGTTGTATAATTTTGATACAGTCGAAAAAAGTTGACATTGGCGCTTAAAGGGTTAATACTATCTAAATGTTATGCACTACTTATGCTCAAATTTCCCTGGAGGAAACTATAAATCATTGTCTTTCATACCCAAAATTTACCGATAATACTGTTAAGTCGATCAGTACAAAATATATTGTTTTTGGTGTTAAAAATTTCAGATCATGAAAATCTCATTCAATCCACAAGCTTTGAGCTGTCCACACGAGCAGCATACCAACAACAGATTTTAGAATTGAGTCCGAATATCTAATTCCTTGCCACATTCAATACGTCATAGAACACTATTAACTTTTATTGTTCTGAGGAGATATCACATATCAGCCGTTGAGGCAAAGTCTCAGTTCATGATGAGTTTGTGTCCATCACCACCTACTCTGACAGGAAACCAAAGGCACAGCTAGATCAAAACAATCTGCAAATTCTAAAAACTTCGCAGGAAGTGAAACTTACTTGAAAGCAGCTCCCAGGGTTTTGTTTTTTTCCTTGTAAATGCAATCCTGACAAGTCCATCCCATTCCTGAAAGAGAAAAATACAGAAAGCATTACGATATCACTGTATTGTTTCTGTCTAATAGAAACCTTTGTCGGGGGTGAAACCCCTCCCCCCTCTCCCTCAACTTAAAGAATTAACATTTTTATTAGATATTGATCTTTTGACGTCCCTAAACCGGGTCCGTAACTCAAAGTAACTTTTGACACTTTTGGACCAAATGAACATCAGATTTCATTGGCTTCAGATTTTTATCAAAATTTTAGCAAAAGATAGAAAAAAATGGACTGTTGTATAATTTTGATACAGTCGAAAAAAGTTGACATTGGCGCTCAAAGGTTAATACTATCTAAATGTTATGCACTACTTATGCTCAAATTTCCCTGGAGGAAACTATAAATCATTGTCTTTCATAACCAAAATTTACCGATAACACTGTTAAGTCGATCAGTACAAAATATATTGTTTTTGGTGTTAAAAATTTCAGATCATGAAAATCTCATTCAATCCACAAGCTTTGAGCTGTGCACACGAGCAGCATACCAACAACAGATTTTAGAAATTGAGTCCGAATATCTAATTCCTTGCCACATTCAATACGTCATAAAACACTATTAACTTTTATTTGTTCTCAGGAGATATCACATATCAGCCGTTGAGGCAAAGTCTCAGTTCATGATGAGTTTGTGTCCATCACCACCTACTCTGACAGGAAACCAGAAGGCACAGCTAGATCAAAACAATCTGCAAATTCTAAAAACTTCGCAGGAAGTGAAACTTACTTGAAAGCAGCTCCCAGGGTTTTGTTTTTTCCTTGTAAATGCAATCCTGACAAGTCCATCCCATTCCTTAAAGAGGAAAATACAGAAAGCAATACGATATCACTGTATTGTTTCTGTCTGATAGAAACCTTTTTTTGGGGGTTACACCCCTCTCCCCTACCTCTGATCTTAATGAATTAACATTTTTATCAGATATTGATCTTTTGACGTCCCTTAACCGGGTCCGTAACTCAAAGTAATTTTTGACACTTTTGAACCAATGAACATCACATTTTACTGGCTTCAGATTTTTATCAAAATTTTGGCAAAAAATAGAACAAAAAGGGCAGGTGTAGAATATTTATTTCCTGCACCATGATAAACACTTAAAATGTATGGCACTACTGTACACAACCTTGCTGGAGTGGTGACCGCTAATGAACTATTTCGCGGTATGAAACTTTAGGAAAAGTTCCTTTTCACTTTCTGTAGGAGGACCCTACATCACAACTACACAAGAATAAACGAGTATGGACCGTAAATGGAACAAAGCTGTCTACCGACTGTCCGATGTAGTATGATCCACATCCGTTCAGTGAGTTTCCAAGTATTGCAGAGCGGGAAGTAAGCTCAACCCGGCTGAAAAACTAAAAAATATTTCATTATTAAATTCATATTTCATTATTATGATATCAATACAATATTTTTGAGACTATTCACGTCTAATCCACCCCTGTGGGAGTTTACTTCTTCAAAGAAGGTGTCACGAGCTACAGCTGTTTTGGCCAGCTGCGACAGTGAGCGTGAGCCCAGATGACCCCTGTTCAACGGAACTTGTCGCGTTTGACCTCAAATGCCCCCTACGTCCTGAACGAAAGTTTAGAAGAGCGAAAATCCGATGACTACATCATGACGGGATATACGTCATTCCGCCTCTCACTGCCTTATAGCATAGGGCTGATAACTAGAGCATGTGCGAGGTCCTCATTGTGGAAAATTGTGGAATTTTGACCGGGGATTTTGATCAGCAAAGGGGTTTATTCAAGCTTTTTCCTAGAATGAACGAGGGGTCACAAGACTGGTCGATTAATTACGACAATACGAACTTTGATAAGGGTACTGTCATTTCGTCAATTTTCCTCACTATGCCAGAGTCCTTTCGTTTTAGGTGTCAACCATTTGATGTTAGTGGTAATTGGTTACATAATTTCCTAACCACATCGCAGCAATGCTGATTTGTAAAACAATGTTCACTGGAGGATCAATCGAAAAAAAGTGTGCAACTATGGTCGCGGAAAAGTATGTATACCTTGCGTAATTCAATAATAAAATTGCGAAACTTTTGAAATGTGCACAGCAAAATTCTTTACTCTCCCTACCATGATTAACTTAAGGTAATATGCACCTCGAAAGTAAAAGACTTAAACTTTTGCTCTAACTTTCCTCAAGGAATCTTTCAATCATTCTCTTTCAAAATCAAGAATAAAAATAGGGGGTCACCGTGCAAATTTTGGTACTAGAGAAACAAATAACCCAAGATTTACTGATATTAGAAATTCAAAATGGCCGCCATCCCTGTGTTAACTCTATGGCGAAAATAAAAATTTTCGAATTTCAAAAAACTAAGCCGGTGAAAAGTTTTCTTTCACCAAGAGCTTTAAAATGAACCCCCACATGTGGTATATCAGAAGAGAACTGTAAAAGTTGAGAGTCCAAATGTCTGTCCCCGAGGTGCGTTCTACCTTAAGCTATTCGAGCTTTGTTTTTGTTTTTGTTTTTTGTTTTGCTTTTTGGGTCGTCAGCTAGTTTCTTCTTCAAAAGTTTGGAGGGATTGCATTGGCATGGCAAATGATGGCTATTCATAAGGCATTAGAATGAGAAACTGTCGTTATGTTGTCATTAACACTTTTGTCAGCAATAAAAATTCATTAAACTGGTCTTATTGGCGAATATTTCCACAATACTTTAGAAGGATATTCAATCAGTCACTTCCTTTACAGTCTCTTCAAATTAGTGAGATGAAACATTGGTGAACAGCATTATTGTAGCATAAGTTTGAAGTTTTCTGATATTTCGGAAGTTTTTTCACATGTATGGGGGCTTGTTATACATCTCTTGACAAGCGAAAAATCAGGATATATTGGTTGAATTTCATTTAGCACACACATCTGATAGAACAGTCCCCTACCAAGAGGAACTGTGAATATGACCAGCAAATGAGGGAGTCAAACCGTACATACGTACATACGTAAGTTTTTAGGTGTATTTCATTAGGCCATCGAGGGACAAGGTCAAAGATGTCTTTCTAAAGGGTTTATTCTATTATTCGATGGTATATTCAGCATTAATGTTGATGATTTAACATATTTCTAACATACATTTACCTTTGATACAGATAATCCATCTTACAGCTGATCATGTTCATATATTTGCAATATCTGGAATAACATTCTTTTTCTGAGACATAAACATTTTACATTTGTACAAGATACTATCTAACTCAAGACGTCTACCTTGCCGATAGGAGTCTAATACATAGGCTGTGAACAAAAATAATTCCTTAAGAATGATTGTAAAAAAGTTGCCAGAATGTAAAAATGCTAGCTACAAAATAATGCACAGTTGATGAGGTAGAAAAGCGATGCCATGTCATTACTCTTCCAATCACATTAGAATAATAGCCTTTTGTTTGTATTAATTCTTGATGCTAAATATACTACGTGAAGTCACATTGGAATTCATATCCGTTTGTTCCGTTGTAAAACTCTGGTACTCATTTATGTAAGTCTCGGGTACTCAGATTTCATTTTGGGGCTCCCATCCGCTGGATGAGAACATCATATGTGCAGTCGTGGTAACGCAGACCGCATTTAGCACAGGACAGTCTTCCAGAGGATGCCTAGGTTGATGGTACGCCGTCGTCGGACCGCAAGTTTACTCGGAAGCAAACTACAGACCCTTGTGTGCTGAGTCACAGTTCATGGGTGTAGGGACTAAGGCAGGGTGCACTTAACCACAACAAAGTGTGGCGTAAAATATTGGCGATAACGATTCTGATAGAGCAAATGCGTATTCGCGGCATCGCAACTGTGGACAATGGAAGATACAAAATGTATATTTATTCTAACGAAAGTCATCAAATTTCACTTCAGCGTATTAGTTATATGCACTATCTGTATGCCTACTGCATCGGAAGCAGGATGTAAAGTTTACCAGTCCACTCATGTCGACTGCACATATCGAGGTTTGACAGCAGTACCATCGAATTTGCCGTCTTCAACGACACACTTGGATCTCTCCTTCAACGAAATAACGAGACTTCAGCCAGGCTGCTTAGAAAATTTGCACTCACTAGAAGAACTGATAATACATACTTCTAAAGATCTAATCATTGATGTGAATGCGTTCAAAGGACTACACAATCTGCGGTCGTTGAGCTTCTCCGTCGCTGGCAGCGTAACACTCAACAAGGAGACATTTAGACATCTCTCAAGTCTGCAAATACTTCTAATTAAAATCAAGACTTTCTCGAACGCACCAGGTGACCTGTTCTCCAATCTGATCAATTTATCCAAGCTGACGATACGAGGACCTGTTTTTCCTGAGTGGTATTCACCTGCCGTGTTTCGAGGCCTGAAAAATTTAGAAGAACTTAATGTCCATGGCACGGTTGGCTCGTCGTTTGCAGACTTAGCGAATAAATCATTCAAGGAATTAGTAAGGCTTGAACTCATGCTTTTTGACTTTGTTAGCTTGAAGTGTGACAATATCGAAAAACTGAGGCCTTAAAAAACATAGAAGTTATGAGTTTCAACGATATTACGACTGGAACATTTTGTAATTTCACTTTCTCACAGTTTCCACGACTCAAACAAGTGTTTTACAATGTTTTTTATATTGATGCTCGATTTTCGATATTTGATTGGTCGAAAAATTGTTCAGATTTAGGTGCAGTAACATCTCGTGTGGAGTGGGATAATAATGAGCAGGAAGCAGGGACATTACCTCCTTATCACCCTATAATATTTCCTATTTAGTTATATCAAGTCTGCATATGGATGGACAATTTGAGTGCTATCTAAAAAACGGTCTTCGGAACGTGGCCATCAATTCTCTTGAGATGGTTATACCACGAGGTGAAGTAAATGATTTCACGGAGACAACTTTTGAAGGCCTTGCTAGAAGTGACATACAAGAAATGGATATACGGCTCACTCTGGATAAAATCGCTACAAATACCTTTCAGGGGCTGACACGACTAAAATCCTTGTATATGCACGACTGTAACCTCAGAGATGGTGCTTTTGTGTCACTGAATGCGTCTCCGACTTTGATAACACTTAGTTTGGCAGGTAACAAATTTAAAAATTTTAAACAGTTCTTGTCTGCCTTAGCACAACTGAATAATCTGAGATACATTGATTTTAGCAGAAACATGTTCACTGGAAAAATTCCTAAGAAGGCTTTCTGGAATTATGAATCTCTAACGTATATTAATCTAGGCGAAAACAAGTTCAATGACATTGATCCTGAGAGTTTTAGTTTCCTATCCAATTTGCAATATTTGGATTTATCCTACAATGAATTCGAACTGCTGTCGACAGGGGCATTCCACGGACTAAAATCTTTAGAAACATTGCTGCTTGTAGGTAATTCATTGAGGTTACAAGAAGCCCCTGGATATTTCATACACCCTTTTAAAAATCTCTACAATTTAACCATGCTAACGTTGAGCACTTTGAAGTTAGAAAATCTTGGTCTAGGAAACACTCCACGACTGGAGAATCTACACATAGACAAACCTAGTTCGCGTCAATTCATCAATAAAGCGTTATTCCCAGAAAATCTCTTGCTTAAACATTTGACCGTTTTAATAGTCAAGAATACCGAATTCGTCAGTCTTGATAGAGGGCGCGTAATAATCAACACTGAAGTAATAAATTTACACCCCCGGCAATTTCTGAGTGTTCTTGAACTTGAAAACAACAATTTCAACGAACTTAACTTCACAAGTCTGAACGAGTTCAGAAGTCTCGTCAAATTATCTGTGGCAAATAACAAACTGACCTTTATTTATGGCGTGCCAGATAAGTTAGATAAACTAGAAAGTTTCGATTTGTCAGGAAATTTAATCGCAGTCTTATCGTCGGAAATTCTTATACATCTTCCATCGTTGAATATTTTAATAATCTATGAGAATCCTTTTGACTGCTCTTGTAAAATGAAACCGTTTCAAGATTGGCTAAGGAAAGATGAAATATCCAACGTTGATTTCGGCGGTGGCATTACTCCGCACAGCACTTGTTCTTCACCACAAGTAAAATATGGTATTCAAATAAACATGGTTGAATTGGGTTTTGAATGCGATTTAGTATTACTGATTGTATTACCCGTGACATGTTTCATCATTATGGTGATAGTTATTATCGCTCTGGTACATCGGTTTCACTGGCACATACGCTTTGCGTACTTCTTAATTAAACGGAGACTCGGTGGATATCAGCTCAAAATCGATGATGAGGACCAACCAATCAATAAACGATATGACGCATTTGTTGTGTACAACAAACATGACAGCGACTGGGTCATACATGAATTGCTCCCTAATTTGGAGAATATTGATCCGCCTAATTTCAAACTCTGCATACATGAACGGAACTTTTTACCCGGTAATGATATTTTTGAGAATATCCTTGACAGTATCGAGAACAGCAAGAAAACCATGTTGATACTGTCTCCAGATTTTGCTGCGAGTGAATGGTGTTACTTTGAAATGAGGATGGCGCAGAATTGTCTATTTGAAGAGAAACGAGATATTATTGTAATGGTATCACTGAAAAAAAATCCCAGATAATGATATGCCTCGTATTTTACGAAATATTCTGTTGACCAAGAGCTATCTGGAGTGGCCTGAAAATGCAATGGATAGGAGGCTGTTCTGGGAAAAGTTGAAAGTCGCACTGAAATCAGATTGTAAAGTAAACAGAGTGGCCAACTTGTAAATTCATGGAAGAGATTTCATGGCATATTACATTTAATGGCCATATTCCACTGTCCCATTATAGTGATATGCTATACTCTGATTTCGAAATACGAAACACTGTTACCTGAAAATGTTTATCAATTAATTAACCAAAGTGCCCTGTACAAAGCCGTATATCAGTGTTAGTAAGAACGAAAAGACAGTTCACGATTCCTCAGTGAGTATAAATGATGTACAACACGGACTTTGAGCAGTGTACAAAAAGAAGTTTTTATTTTCACTAGTAATCTTATTTGTAGTATTTTGCACAATATTTTATAGGGACGTCACAATTTTACTGATCAGGTTTGTTGAATGTTATACCATACCGGTGTGTAAGTAATCAGAAAACATATTCTGGTGTATCTTTTGTGATTTAACAGATGCATGAGCATTTGTTGATGTCGATATCGAATTAATGTGATTTTGCTAAAGAGAATAATTAACTTTTCAAAGGTTTCATTTAGTTTAAAAATCTATTTGCAATTTGAATTAGTGATTTAATGATGTATTATTTAACCGTGTTTCAAAAATTAATTTGCTGTATGATAGTCAAAATATTACACCTTGTACTTTGTTTGTATACATTTATGTAATTTCTTATATATTTTCCCGTTGTTTACTTGATGTGATAGGCCTGCAGTCATCTATTGTCTTAGAATCGCAGGAAATTCTTGTCTAAATAGATCTATTTTCCCTCTTTTTCCATTGTTGTTATTAATAAGTCACAGCAAATTTTAGACATTTCTAATCTAACTTGTCTAGTAACGTCTACATGTAAGTAAAGCATGGAAATATATTATCATTATTGGTTTCTGGTTTTCAATTTTAACTATTATATTCACGGAATCGAAGGTGAGAGAGAGAGAGAGAGAGAGAGAGAGGAGAGAGAGAGAGAGAGACAGAGAGAGACAGAGAGAGACAGAGAGAGACAGAGACAGAGTGACTTTTGTGCGACTCCAAGGGTCGCATACACATTTCTGCGATTTACTCCGTTCCGTTTTTCGGCAATGTATCGCAACTTCTGGAGAGTGTAACTTGACGCCACGTTGACGAATTAGCCTCATCTTTGCACAGGTTGTACTTAGTGACTGTTTCTACTAAACCATGTCTCAGAATTCCGATAATGTTCCAAAAACAAAAGATATCGTGACAAACGTGGACAAAAGCCGTTAATTTATTCAGAATCCACCACTTCTCACTTTCAAGGCTAATTGTGCAAAAAACAAAGCGGAGTATCAAAAATCCAAGACACTGCTTTTTACACACCTTACCCTGCTATCGATTGCAGTAAACGGCTTACCAATGGCCATCACCCTCTCGTACTCACACTTTTTTAAATGAAAAACTCGAAAACACACATTTTTGAGCGAAACAAACACACGCAATTAGGTTTTGAAATATTCTTACAATTTTTATAATCTTCAATTGTCGAGCTACCTAAACATATACTACATGTCGGGTTAAAGATTCATTTTAATGGTGAAAAATCAGGTTAAAAAAAGTGTCTGCGAATGTGGGTCTCCCCCTTAAAGACTAACATCTTGGATGTATTTTGATATTTGATTGACACAGACATACCTGGTTCATTTCATTGTCCTGTGATATGACAATACTTAATTGTAATTCACGAGTATATGAAATAAAATGTGAACTTGAAAACTTCACACTGATTGAGGTGTAAATTGGACAGCATTATTGAAGTGCACACATGTAATATTATCTCAGTTCCACATCCTCAAACAAGCCCTGCGGCCTTAAAGCAACAATGAAATCTACACTTATTTTCAAGTCTCTGTTTCAAGCTTCATCAAACTTTTGCATGGTTATTATTAACCCCTACTAAGTAAATCCAATCAAAATGGCTTTCAACATCACCCCATAGGGTCATGTGATGGCTGGGGGTCAGATTCATGTGAATGACAGGTCTCCATACGTACCTGGACTAAGCGAAGAAGACTCTAGGCTTCGTTTTGTTCAGATTTTTGTGCCAATTTCATGCTATTAAAATTTACTGGAAGGTCTTCAATCACTGCGCAAAATGATGTGATACTTACAATATTGTTGAGGGAACAGTGTATACTGTAGTTTGTGTCCATCATATCTACCACTGTACTGTGCCTGCCAATCTATCGGCATACCAATGGGTACAAATTGTGCACCACTTCTTGCTGACTTATTTCTCTATTCATATGAAGCAGAGTTCCTACAATCTCTCTACAAAGCAGGGTCTAAAAAACTTGCAAGGCGTTTTAACAACACGCACAGATATATTGATGATCTGATTAGTCTAGACAATCCAGACATATCAAATTACTTACATCATATCTACCCTGATGAGTTGGAAATCTAAGAAACAACTGAGAGTAAGAACTCAGCTTCATATCTTGATCTGTTCCTACAACTGGGTACTAATGGGCTACACACTAAGCTGTATGACAAAAGGGATGATTTCGATTTTGAAATCATAAATTATCCCCACTTATCAAGTAATATTCCATCTGCACCTGCTTATGGTGTGTATGTGTCTCAACTTCTCAGATATTGTAGGGCTTGTGATTCCTACGCTGATTTTCAAATGAGACACAGCTTATTGGTATCAAAACTAGTGAGACAGGAATATATAGATCCAAATGACTCGTGAGGACTTTCAAAAAGTTCTACGGTCGAGATGACTACATTGTGGCCAAATATGACACCTCGGTCACTCAAATGATTAGCGACAGCATTTCCGGCTTTGACTTATTACTGTGATTCATATACTATATCACTTCATACAATATTTAGACAATATTAGGACCAATCCTGACGGGTGTAGCATGCTAGCAGGGTACGCTTACCCATTCAGGACACCTTGTACCACCACTAACTATCAGTGGTTCAGGATGGTCCTACCTAAATTTGTAAATCACAAATGTCCCATGGACCTGGTAATGTATTACCTTAAATGAAAATGATTATTGGACCAGTTTAAAGTCATATTTATAAGCCACTAAGCTACTCCACTGTTTAGATGTGCCTCTCATATGGCACATTCTCCTCTCCCCACTAATCACCCCGGCAGAACTGCAATCATGGAAGTCACCAGGCAAGTGAATTAACTAATGCGCTGAACACCAATTCAAAAGGTTTAATATCTTTGCATAGAAAGTGATATCAATGTATTAAATTCGCATTTATGGCAGAGCAAAGCACTGCAAAACATAGGCTTCAGTGTCATCACGGGGTAGAGGAACCGTGGTCTTATGAAGGTTCACATTTTGATCAAGGTACTATGATCATGACTATGTCCTATGAAGTGCTTATAAATGAGGTCCATTTCACTGACCCTTTGACAGTCGAGTGATATTCAGCTCTCAGGGAGTTTGAGGTAAGATCTGGAAATTTAAATTTCCCAATTATCCAAACAATGTTGATTGTACTTTGTGACAGTCTGTGTACACTGGTCCAGTATTAATGGACCCTCTAGAGGTTTCTTTGATAACCCCAAAGCAATCCTTGAGAAATGATTAATCCTTTGAGCGCTGCTTTTTTCTTCCACCAAAATTATAGTGTGCAACATTTTAACAATTTTATTGAATTATTTGGACCTAATGAACATTACATTTTATTAGCTTCAGTTTTTTATCAAAATTTTAGTAAAAAGTTATAAAAAATGGACTGGTGTATAATTTTGATACAGGCGAAAAAGGTTGACATTGGCGCTCAAAGGATTAATACTATCTAAATGTAATGCACTACTTTTGCTCAAATTTCCCTGAGGAAACTATAAATCATTGTCTTTCATACCCAAAGTTTACCGATACATTGGTAACTTGATCAGTACAAATATATTGTTTTTTGTATTTACAAATTTCAGATCAAGAAAACCTCATTCAATCCACAAGCTTTGAGCTGTCCACACGAGCAGCATACCAACAACATATTTTATAAAATTGAGTCCGAATATCTAATTCCTTGCCACATTCAATACGTCATAGAACACTATTAACTTTTATTTGTTCTGAGGAGATATCACATATCAGCCGTTGAGGCAAAGTCTCAGTTCATGATGAGTTTGTGTCCATCACCACCTACTCTGACAGGAAACCAGAAGGCACAGCTAGATCAAAACAATCTGCAAATTCTAAAAACTTCGCAGGAAGTGAAACGTACTTGAAAGCAGCTCCCAGGGTTTTGTTTTTTCCTTGTAAATGCAATCCTGACAAGTCCATCCCATTCCTTAAAGAGGAAAATACAGAAAGCAATACGATATCACTGTATTGTTTCTGTCTGATAGAAACCTTTTTTGGGGGGTTACACCCCTCTCCCCTACCTCTGATCTTAATGAATTAACATTTTTATCAGATATTGATCTTTTGACGTCCCTTAACCGGGTCCGTAACTCAAAGTAATTTTTGACACTTTTGAACCAAATGAACATCAGATTTCATTGGCTTCAGATTTTATCAAAATTTTGGCAAAAAATAGAACAAAAAGGGCAGGTGTAGAATATTTATTTCCTGCACCATGATAAACACTTAAAATGTATGGCACTACTGTACACAACCTTGCTGGAGTGGTGACCGCTAATGAACTATTTCGCGGTATGAAACTTTAGGAAAAGTTCCTTTTCACTTTCTGTAGGAGGACCCTACAGCACAACTACACAAGAATAAACGAGTATGGAACGTAAATGGAACAAGGCTATCTACCGACTGTCCGATGTAGTATGATCCACATCCGCTCAGTGAGTTTCCAAGTATTGCAGCGGGAAGTAGCTCAACCCGGCTGAAAAACTAAAAAACATTTCATTATTTAATTCATATTTCATTGTTATGATATCAATACAATATTTGTGAGACTATTCACGTCTAATCCACCCCTGTGGGAGTTTACTTCTTCAAACAAGGTGTCACCAGCGACAGCTGTTTTGGCCAGCTGTGACAGTGAGCGTGACCCCCTTGATGACCCCTCTTCAACGAGACTCGTCGCGTTTGACCTCAAATGCTCCCTACGTCCTGAACGAAAGTTTAGAAGAGCAAAACTCCGATGACTACATCATGACGGGATGTACGTCATTCCGCCTCTCACTGCCTTATAGCACAGGGCTGATAACTAGAGCATGTACGAGGTACTCATTCTGGAGAATTGTGGGATTTTGACCGGGGATTTTGATCAGCAAAGGGGTCTATTCAAGTTTTCGTCGAGTGAACGAGAGATTACAAGACTGGTCGATTAATTGCGACCTATACAGACTTTGATAAAGGCACTCTAATTTCGTGAGTTTTTTCCTCACTATGCCAAATTCCTTTCATATTAGGTGTCAACCATTTGATGTTAGTGGTAATGGGTTACATAATATCCTAACCATATCGCGACGATGCCTGTAACCTCCACAAATGTAATAATCTCCATAAACGTAATATCAACCACAATTGTAATAAAATGCACCCATAAATGTAATATCGCCCATAAATGTAACAAAAATCAACCATAAATGTAATAAAACACCAACCACACATGTAATAAATGGTAACCATAAATGTAATAAAAATCACCATAAATGTAATACTTGTCAACCATAAATGTAATAAATCTGTTTTGTCGTCGCAATTGAGAAATTAGCCCTTAAATATTGATCTATGTAATAAGGAAAGCAACTCCACTCATTATTTATTTCTTACTTGTTTGCGTTTAGTGTGTTTTGCATATTTGAAAGTGTATTTTACGTTTCCCTGTTTTGTGTACAGAACTGATTGGCCATGGCTAGACACAGCTGTAATCTGAACGTCAGTGCAGTCTCTACTCCAGAGTGGGGAAGACTGTATAACACTACGATCCTTTAACGCCGTTTTTTCGAAAGTTGCCGTACTTTCTTAATCAATCGCCTCAAAGTCGTCTTCAGTGGATAATTTGTGTGGAATAATCGATAGATTGTCTGTATTCCTATGTTGTCCCACTTGAAGTTTGTTCCTTCACTAGGGAAGCCAGGATGTCTAATTTTGTTCTACTGTGTTCAAGGTAGTGTTCGTATTGTTTTTACTAGATTGAAATATATGTTCTCGTCAACATGTTTTGTGTCGTAAGTATCTGTTATAAGGTTTTACATTTCTCTGCTATTTGTTCTGATTCATCTGTCATAAACTTTGTGTGGTATCACTGGTTGATGAGTTATGTCAACGCTTTCTCATTATGTAATTATCAGTGTCTAGAACTGCTGTTCCACTTCCATTATCTGACGGTTTGATCAGTACCTCGCCGTTTTCTGATAGCGTTCTCAAAGTATTCTATTCTGTGTTTCGGAAAGGAAACCTAGTTTCAGGAAAGTATGCAATAACATTACACTAGTCTTATTAAAGTTATTATTTACTCAGGGCATTGATAAACAAATGATCACATATGCAAGTTCAAGTTTATTACATTTATGGTTGAGTTTTATTACATTTATGGTTAATTTGTTTATTACATTTGTGGTTGCGGGTTGTTACATTAATGGTTGACTGTTTTATTACATTTGTGATTGATTTTATTACAATTGTGGTTGATATTACATTTGTGGAGATTATTACATTTGTGGAGGTTACAATGCCAATTGTAAAACAATATTCATATTACTACTATTATTACTAACATTAGAACCATTGGATGACATCAAAATGTTGGGAACCAAAATATTTTCAGGTTCCCCTATAGGCAGAGCAAAACCTTCAAGTCCCGCTCGACTTCACCCATAATTTTCAAATCCCCTCTGAATTCTTCAAGTCTCCCTAACACGCCTCACCATTTTTGTGAAAACAGCCTTATACCTACAAATATAATTCAGTTGCTTGAAACGTGCCAAGTACTGCACGAACCGAGATAGAGCAAACTAATTTCATTTTTGGTGATTAAGAATCCCTATCAAAACTATTTATTTCGTGCAACATGATTCACACTTCAAATATATAAGGCACTACAGTACCTCCCTGGTGACCGCTAATGAACTATTTCACGGTGCGAAACCTTACAAAGTCACACTACAAGTGTTTCCTTTTCACTTTAGGAGGACCCTCCAGCACAACTACAAAAGAATAAACAAGTACGAATAGTGATTGCAACAAAGCTATCTACGATTGTCAAATGTAGCATGACTCACATCCTTTCAGTGAGTTTCCAAGTATTGCAGCTGAGAGGAAGCTCAACCCTTACATAAAATGAAAGTATTTCATTATTTATGTACATATTTCATTGATATGATATCAATGCAATATTTTTGAGTCTATTCACGTCTAATCAACCCGTGTGGGATTGTACTTGTTCAAACAAGGTGTCACGAGCTACAGCTGTTTTGGCCAGCTCTGACGTGAGCGTGACCCCAGATGACCCTCTTGAGCCGAACTTGTCGCGTTTGACCCTAAATGCCCCCTACGTCCTGAACGAAAGTTTAGAAGAGCAAAAATTCGATGACTACATCATGACGGGATGTACGTCATTCCGCCTCTCACTGCCTTATAGCACAGGGCTGATAACTAGAGCATGTACGAGGTCCTCATTCTGGAGAATTGTCGGATTTTGACCGTGGATTTTGATCAGCAAAGGGGTTTATTCAAGCTTTTTCGTTGAGTGAACGAGGGATCAAAAGACTGGTCGATTAATTACGACAAATACGAACTTTGATGAGGGTACTGTCATTTCGTGAATTTTCCTCGCTATGGCAGAGTCCTTTCGTTTTAGGTGTCAACCATTTGATGTTAGTGGTAATTGGTTACATAATTTCCTAACCACTTAGCAGCAATGCTGATTTGTAAAACAATATTCACTGGAGGGTAAAGTATGTATACTTTGCGTAATTCGATAATAAAATTGCGAAACTTTTGAAATTTGCACAGTAAAATTCTTTCCCCTCCCTACAATGATCAAGTTAAGCTTTAAAAGGTTTTTTGTTTTTGTTTTTTGTTTTGCTTTTTGGGTCGTCAGCTAGTTTCTTCTTCAATAGTTTGGAGGGTTTACATTGGCAAGGCAAATGACGGCTATTGATAAGGCATTAGAATAAGAAACTTTCGTTATGTTGTCATTAACACTTTTGTCAGCAATAAAAATTCATTAAACTGATCTTATTGGCGAATATTTCCACAATACTTTAGAAGGATATTCAATCAGTCACTTCCTTTACATTCTCTTCAAATCATTGAGATGAAACATTGGTGAACAGCATTATTGTAGCATAAGTTTGAAGTTTTCTGATATTTCGGAAGTTTTCCCACATGTACGGGGGCTTGTTATACATCTCTTGGACAAGCGAAAAATCAGGATATATTGATTGAATTTCATTTTAGCACATACCTCTGATAGAAAAGTCCCCTAGCAAGAGGAACTGTGAATAAGACCAGCAAATGAAGGTGTCAAACCGTACATACGTACATATGTAATTTTTTAGGTGTATTTCATTAGGCCATCGAGGGACAAGGTAAAATATGTCTTTCTAAAGGGTTTATTCTATTATTCGATAGTATATTCAGCATATCATCTTTAATGTTGATGATTTAACATTTTGCTAACATACATTTACCTTTGATACAGATACTCCATCTTACAGCTGATCATGTTCATATATTTGCAATATCTGGAATAACATTCAGTTTGTGAGACATAAACATTTTACATTTGTACAAGATATTATCCAACTCAAGACGTGTATCTTGGCGAAAGGAGTCTTATACATTGGCTGTGAACAAAAATAATTCCTTAAGAATGATTGTAAAAAAGTTGCCACAATGTAAAAATGCTAGCTACAAAATAATGCACAGTTGATGAGGTAGAAAAGCGATGCCATCTCATTACTCTTCCAAGCACATTAGAATAATAGCCTTTTGTTTGTATAAATTCTTGATGGTAAATATACTACGTGAAGTCACATTGGAATTCATGTCCCTTTGTTCTGTTGTAAAACTCTGGTACTCATTTATGTAAGTCTCGGGTACTCAGATTTCACTTTGGGGCTCCCATCCGCTGGATGAAACCCCATATGTGCAGTCTTGGTAACGCAGACCGGATTTACCATAGGACAGTCTTCCGGAGGATGCCAAGGTTGATGGTACGCCATCGTCGGACCGCAAGTTTACTCGGAAGCAAACTACAGACCCTTGTGTGCTGAGTCACAGTTCATGGGTGTAGGGACTAAGGCAGGGTGCACTTAACCACAACAAAGTGTGGCGTGAAATATTGGCGATAACGATTCTAATAGAGCAAATGCGTATTTGCAGCATCGCAACTCTGGACAATGGCGGATAAAAAACGTATATTCATTCTAACCAAAGTCATCAAATTTCACTTCAGCGTATTAGTTATATGCACTATCTGTATGCCTACTGCATCGGAAGCAGGATGTAAAGTTTACCAGTCCACTCATGTCGACTGCACATATCGAGGTTTGACAGCAGTACCATCGAATTTGCCGTCTTCAACGACACACTTGGATCTCTCCTTCAACGAAATAACGAGACTTCAGCCAGGCTGCTTAGAAAATTTGCACTCACTAGAAGAACTGATAATACATACTTCTAAAGATCTAATCATTGATGTGAATGCGTTCAAAGGACTAAACAATCAGCGGTCGTTGAGCTTCCCTGGCCATGGCAGTGTAATATTCAACAGGGGGACATTTAGACGTCTCTCACGTCTGCAAACACTTGAAATTCAAATCAAGACTTTCTTCGAACGTACCAGGTGACCTATTCTCCAATCTGATCAATTTATCCAAGCTGATGATACGAGGACTTTTTTCTGTTGTGTGGTATTCACCTGCCGTGTTTCGAGGCCTGAAAAATTTAGAAGAACTTCATGTCAAGGGCACGGCTGTTTCGTCGTTTGCAAACTTTCCGAGTGAATCATTCAAGGATCTAGTAAGCCTTAAATCATACGTTTTGACTTTGTTCGCTTGAAGTGTGACGATATCGAAAAACTCAGGCCTTTAAAAAACATAGAAGTCATGAGTTTCAACAATATTACGACTGGAACATTTTGTAATCTCACTTTCTCACAGTTTCCACGACTCAAACAAGTCTTTTTCTATGAATTTTATATTGACGGTCCATTTTCGATATTTGATTGGTCGAAAAATTGTTCAGATTTAGGTGCATTACCATCTCGTGTGGAGTGGGATAATAATGGGCAGGAAGCAGGGACATTACCTCCTTTATCGCCCTATAATATTTCATATTTAATGATATCAAGTCTGCGTATGGATAGACAATTTGAGTGCTATCTAAAAAACGGTCTTCGGAACGTGGCCATCAATTCTCTTAGGATGACTATACCACAAGAAGAAGTAAACAATTTCACGGAGACAACTTTTGAAGGCCTTGCTAGAAGTGACATACATGAGATGGATATATGGCTTTCTTTGGATAAAATCGCTACAAATACCTTTCAGGGGCTGACACGACTAAAAATGTTAGAAATGTGGAACTGCGACCTCAGAGATGGTGCTTTCGTGTCACTGAATGCGTCTCCGACTTTGACAACACTTAGTTTGGCAAATAACAAATTTAGAAATTTTAAAAAGTTCTTGTCTGCCTTAGCACAACTGAATAATCTGATAAACATTGATGTTAGCAGAAACGTGTCACTGGGAAAATTCCTAAGAAGGCTTTCTGGAATCATCAATCTCTAGAGTCTATTAATCTAAGCAGCAACCAGTTCAATGACATTGAACCTGAGAGTTTTAGTTTCCTATCAAATTTGCAACATTTGGATTTATCCTACAATGAATTAGAAAGGCTGTCGACACGGGCATTCCACGGACTAAAATCTTTAGACACATTGCTGCTTATAGGTAACCTATTCTTGTCACAAGAATTTTTAATACACCCCTTTAAAAATCTCTGCAATTTAACCATGCTAACGTTCAGCATATTGGATACTCAAAGAGCTTATCTAGAAGACACTCCACGAGTGGAGAATCTACAAATAGACAGACCTGTTACATACCCATATTTAGCTTTTTTCCCAAAAAATCTCTTGTTACAACATTTGACAGTTTTAATAGTCAAGGATGCCAATTTCGCCAACTTTGATACACGGCGGGTAATAATCAACACTGAAGTAATAAATTTACACCCCCGGCAATTTCTGAGTGTTCTTGAACTTGAAAACAACAATTTCAACGAACTTAACTTCACAAGTCTGAACGAGTTCAGAAGTCTCGTCAAATTATCTGTGGCAAATAACAAACTGACCTTTATTTATGGCGTGCCAGATAAGTTAGATAAACTAGAAAGTTTCGATTTGTCAGGAAATTTAATCGCAGTCTTATCATCGGAAATTCTTACACATCTTCCATCGTTGAATATTTTAATAATCTATGAGAATCCTTTTGACTGCTCTTGTAAAATGAAACCGTTTCAAGATTGGCTAAGGAAAGATGAAAAATCCAATGTTGATTTCGGTCATGACAGTATTCGGCAGAGCACTTGTTCTTTACCACGAGTAAAATATCGTATTCAAATAAACATGGTTGAATTGGGTTTTGAATGCGATTTAGTATTACTGATTGTATTACCCTGGACATGTTTCATCATTATGGTGATAGTTATTATCGCTCTGGTACATCGATTTCACTGGCACATGCGATATGCGTACTTCTTAATTAAACGGAGACTTGGTGGATATCAGCTCCAAATCGATGATGAGGACCAACCAAACAATACACAATATGACGCATTTGTTGTGTACAACAAACATGACAGCGACTGGGTCATACATGAATTGCTCCCTAATTTGGAGAATATTGATCCGCCTAATTTCAAACTCTGCATACATGAACGGAACTTTTTACCCGGTAGTGATATTTTTGAGAATATCCTTGACAGTATCGAGAACAGCAAGAAAACCATGTTGATACTGTCTCCAGATTTTGCTGCGAGTGAATGGTGTTACTTTGAAATGAGGATGGCGCAGAATTGTCTATATGAAGAGAAACGAGATATTATTGTAATGGTATCACTGAAAAAAATTCCAGATGATGATATGCCTCGTATTTTACGAAATATTCTGTTGACCAAGAGCTATCTGAGTGGCCTGAAAATGCAATGGGTAGGAGGCTGTTCTGGGAAAAGTTGAAAGTCGCACTGAGATCAGATTGTAAAGTAAACAGAGTGGCCAACTTGTAAATTCATGGAAGAGATTTCATGGCATATTACATTTAATGGCCATATTCCACTGTCCTATTATAGTGATATGCAATACTCTGATTTCGAATACGAAGCACTGTTACCTGAAAATGCTTATCAATTAATTAACAAAGTGCCCTGTACAAAGCCGTATATCAGTGTTAGTAAGAAGGAAAAGACAGTTCACGATTCCTCAGTGAGTATAAATGATGTACAACACGGACTTTGAGCAGTGTACAAAAAGAAGTTTGTATTTGCACTAGTAATCTTATTTGTAGTATTTTGCACAATATTTTATAGGGACGTCACAATTTTACTGGTCAGGTTTGTTGAATGTTATACCATACGGTGAGTAAGTTATCAGAAAACATATTCTGGTGTATCTTTTGTGATTTAACAGATGCATGAGCATTTGTTGATGTCGATATCGAATTATTGTGATTTTGCTTAAGAGAATAATTCATTTTTCAAAAGTTTCATTTAGTTTAAAAATCTATTTGCAATTTGAATTAGTGATTTAATGATGTATTATTTAACCGTGTTTCAAAAATTAATTTGCTGTATGATAGTCAAAATATTACACCTTGTACTTTGTTTGTATACATTTATGTAATATCTTATATACTTTCCCGTTGTTTACTTGATGTGATAGGCCTGAAGTTATCTATTGTCTTAGAATAGCAGGAAATTCTTGTCTAAATAGATCCATTTGCCTTCTTTTTCCATTGTTGTTATTAAAAAGTCACATCAAATTTTAGAGATTTCCAATCGAACTTGTCTAGTAATGTCTACTTGTAAGTAAAGCATGGAAATATATTATCATTATTGCTTTCTGGTTGTCAATTTTAACTATCATATTTACCGAATCGAAGGTGAGAGAGAGAGAGAGAGAGAGAGAGAGAGAGAGAGAGAGAGAGAGAGAGAGAGAGAGAGAGAGAGAGAGAGAGAGAGAGAGAGAGAGAGAGAGAGAGAAGAGAGAGAGAGAGAGAGAGAGAGGAGAGAGAGAGAGAGAGAGAGCAGTCCTTGGTACTTTAGCAGGAACAAGGATACCAAATGCTAATACATTGATATGAAAGTAATTAAGAGGCTAAATTTCCTACTTGGCAACATATTTATCAGGTTTCGGCAAACTATCGGCATTCCTACAAGGCCAAAAAAGAAATGTTTCTGGTCAGGTCTTTCTTTAAAAATGCATTTCAGTTTTTTTTATTTTTATTTTTTTTCCCCTCAAGGGAGGGAGGAGGGTCAGTTTTATAGTTTTATCAATATAGTTACATATATACTGTTCATGCAGTCACTGATCATGCCCCCAAAGAATTTTCTCTTTTTTCTTCAGCCATTTTGGTTTGGTGTCAGCCACGGCCGCCGGCAACAAATAGAAAAAAAAAGGTGACGCGCTGTTGTTCAAGTGACGCGCGCGCTGAGTAGAAACATTTCTTTTTTTGGCCTATAGTAAAATCTATTCACCTCTTCTTGCACTCTTATCCTTGTATTCGTATCAAGCAGAGTTCATGCAGTCTATATACACAGATCTCAGGGATCTGGAGGTAAAATTATTGAATTATTGTCAAGTGTTTAAATAACTCTATAGATGTATTGATTATCTCATAAGTTTAAACAATCCTCGTATATCCAGTTATGTCCACACATCTATACCGAAATAACTTTCGATTGAGACATTGCTGATTAACTTATAATAATAGGTTTATTCAGATACTATAGGCCACCGGCGTCAAAGTATTCCATATCAGGTATCAAACAAATGTACAGGACGCTCTCTCAGGAATTGGCGAGAGAGAGAAAAAAGAAAGTAACAATAGCTATACAAAACAGGTGTTATTACATCGTTGCAGGTGTCTCAGAACGCTTCTTCATTCCGAAGAAGACAAATTTCGCTAGATTGCGTAAAACAGTTGTACTCTGAGTCTGCATGAGCAAACTAAATTTTTGGTTTGACGGATTTAAGTAGAAATATTTTGGAATGTATTTTGTTCTTAAATCTAATCTTGATAAAGAGGACAAATTATACAGAAGGGGAATTCATCTTCAATTGATTTTAAAACAATAATTTGTAGCTTTACCGGACTACACGAAATTTGCCAATTTTGACGAATGTAGCATGATAACAGGTTATTACGCATAGTCATTCTGGACACCTCTCCAACCACTAAACGGTTATTGATTTTCAATATCTTCTTTACAACATGATGATTATTTAGGTAGGAGTTCCTTTAGGCTCCCATCCTCAAGAAATCACTTTAATCCTTGTAAGAAGCATATCAAATACAACGTTTGGAGGGATTTAGAATTAACGTTAGTTTCAGGGTTAGCATATTTAAAAGTGTTGTATATCCTACCTAAGAAAATAATGTTTGTGAGCGGGAGGGGGGCTTAGGGACTCCTTCTATTATTTATTTAGCTTGAGTGACACTTGTTATTCGCAGGGATTTTATATCCTTTTTCGGGAAACAACACTCGAAATTTTGACGAGTTGTCAGCCGTTTCCTATGCTACGAAGCTGTTCATTTGTGAAGGTGGACACCGCAGGGATCAAAGATTTCACTCTGTACAGTCACTCGCTGCATAGTTCAGCTGAGGAACTGTTTGAGAAAATAACAGTATCACATGCTGTGTAGATGAGCTGTGACAGAAGACACGAACCCTACATGACCCTATTTCAAACAATAGCTCGCAGACGGAAGGGATCGTTAACAATCGAAACGCGCAAAGATCAAATGAAACCCGTTGCGTTTGAAATCAACAGTCTGGATCATTTCCAAAATTGGCGACGGTATACCATAATATTATTTCCATGATTAGCCAATCACCCACCAGTTTACATCATCGATCAGATTAGAGTCATTGCAGATTCGCCGGTGCAAAAAAAAGTAAATGATTCCATTTAATGGTCACACATGTTTTCATTTAAATTAGAGTCTTTACAGTTCTCAGTTAAACTTTTGTGTTATTGTACGATGAGATGTAAAAAGTTCATTTCCTGCTTGAACTGGAAATGAATGATATATTGATTTTAAGTGTTTTTCGAGAAAAACTGTTACTTTTCATCGTACATTTGAAGAAAATCAAGCATGGTGACCCTTTCCCCCCTCTTATATTTGATCATTCTCATATGCCAGAATTCAAATATCCCTGATAATTGTTCAGTCTCCAAGTCTTCCATTTGTTGCTCTCTGGCTTGATCTTGTGTACAAGTACATGTACATGTATGTTTCACTGTCAATTGAGTACCATTGACCCAAACTCTTCAATTATATCAAAGTCAAAGCTATCACTGTCACTGCTAACATGAATGACACTTACAATGACACTGCCTGTAGGCAGTAACAGTGTAGCAGCTATATTAACTTTGTATTTTAACAATATTTTGTGTTCAGTCTATACAACTGTTCTTGTTCTACTCCCTACGGCTTGTTGAATTATAGAATATTTAGCTTGCCGTAACAGCCTGTGCATTTGTACCGTGCATTTGTATCATTAACAAATAACTTTCAGTCTGGACTCTATTTCAATTATAACAAATATTTTGATATACAAGATTTGATGACATATGCTCACGTGTGTGAACAAGTGAGCAAAAAAAGTCAGCATCTCAGTATGGAGGGTGCTCTTTAATGCTCAATTACTGTTACGGAACATGTGTGGAAGCTTAAAGACTAACATCTTGGGGTATTTCGATATTTGATTGACACCAACATACCTGGTTCTTTTCATTGTCCCGTGATATGACAATACTTAATTGTAATTCACGAGTATTTAAAATAAAATGTGAACTTGAAAACTTCACACTGATTGAGAAGGTGTAAATTGGACAGCATTATTGAAGTGCACACATCCTCAAACAAGCCCTGCGGCCTTAAAGCAACAATAAAGTCTACACTTATTTCAAGTCTCTGTTCCAAGCTTCATCAAACTTTTGCATGGTTATTACTTACAACTACTAAGCCAATCCAATCAAAATGGCTTTCAACATTATCCCATAGGGTCATGTGATGGCTGGGGGTCAGATTCATGTGAAATGAAAGGTCTCCATAAGTACCTTGACTAAGCGAAGACGACTCAAGGCTTCGCATTGTTCATGCCATTAAAATTTACTGCAAGGTCTTCAATCACTGCGCAAAATGATGTGATACTTACAATATTTTTGAGGGAACAGTGTATCCTGTAGTTTTTGTCCATCATAACTACCACTGTACTGTGCCTGCGAATCGCGAATTTATCGGCATACCAATGGGTACAAATTGTGCATCACTTCTTGCTGACATTTCTCTATTCATATGAAGCAGAGTTCCTACAATCTCTCTACAAAGCAGGGTCTAAAAAACTTGCAAGGCGTTTTAACAACACGCACAGATATATTGATGATCTGATTAATCTAGACAATCAAGACATATCAAATTACTTACATCATATTTACCCTGATGAGTTGGATATCAAAGAAACAACAGAGGGTAGGGACTCTGCTTCATATCTTGATCTGTTCCTACAAGTGGGTACTAATGGGCTACACACTAAGCTGTATGACAAAAGGGATGATTTATATTTTGAAATGATAAATTATCCCCACTTATCAAGTAATATTCCATCTCCACCTGCTTATGGTGTGTATGTGTCTCAACTTCTCAAATATTGTAGGGCTTGTGATTCCTATGCTGATTTTCAAATGAGACACAACTTATTGGTATCAAAACTAGTGAGACAGAAATATACATCCAAAAGACTCGTGAGGACCTTCATGTGACGACATTCTGGCCAAATATGACACCTCGGTCACTCAAATGATTAGCGACAGCATAATCATTCTCCTCTCCCCACCAATCACCCCAGCAGAACTGCAATCATTGAAGTCACCAGGCAAGTGAATGAACTAATGCGCTGAACACAAATTCACAAAGTTTAATATATTTGAATAGATAGTGATATCAATGTATTAAATTCGCACTGATGGCAGAGCAAAGCACTGCAAAACATAGGCTTCAGTGTCATCACAGTATAGAGTAACCCTTATGAAGGTTCACATTTGATTAAGGTACTATGATCATGACTATGTCCTATGAAGTGCTTATAAATGAGGACTATTTCACTGATCCTTTGACAGTCGAGTGATATTCAGCTCTCAGGGAGTTTGAGGTAAGACCTGGAAATTTAAATTTCCCAATTATCCAAACAATGTTGAGTGTACTTTATGACAGTCTGTGTACACTGGTACCAGTATTGGTGGTCTCTCTAGAGGTTTCTTTGATAACCCCACAGCAATCCTTGAGAAATGATTAACTCTTTGAGCGCTGCTATTTTCTTCCACCAAAATTATAGTGTGCAACATTTTACCAATTTTATTGAATTTTTCTGTAACTTTTTTGACAGTTTTGGACCAAACATCAGAACAATATCAGATTTTATTGGCTTCAGATTTTTATCAAAATTTTAGCAAAAAATATAAAAAAATGGACTGGTGTATAACTTTGATACAGTCGAAAAAAGTTGACTTTGGCGCTCAAAGGGTTAATACTATCTAAATGTAATGCACTACTTTTGTTCAAACTTCCCTGGAGGAAACTATAAATCATTGTCTTTCATAACCAAAATTTACCGATAACACTGGTTACTTGATCAGAACAAAATATATTGTTTTTGGTATTTACAAATTTCAGATCATGAAAATCTCATTCAATCCACAAGCTTTGAGCTGTCCACACGAGCAGCATACCAACAACAGATTTTATAAAATTGAGTCCGAATATCTAATTCCTTGCCACATTCATACATCACAAAACACCATTAACTTTTATTTGTTCTCAGGAGATATCACATATCAACCGTTGAGGCAAAGTCTCTGACAGGAAACCAGAAGATACAGTTAGATCAAAACAATCTGCAAATTCTGAAAACTTCGCAGGAAGTGAGCCTTACTTGAAAGCAGCTCCCAGGGTTTTGTTTTTCCTTGTAAATGCAATCCTGACAAGTCCATCCCATTCCTGAAAGAGAAAAATACAGAAAGCAATACGATATCACTGTACTGTTTCTGTCTGATAGAAACCTTTTTTGGGGTTAAACCCCTCTCCCCTACCCCTGAACTTAAAGAATTAATATTTTTGTCAGATATTGATCTTTTGACGTCCCTAAACCGGCTCCGTAACTCAAAGTAACATTTTGACAGTTTTGGACCAAATGAACATCAAATTTTATTGGCTTCAGATTTTTTTCACAATTTTAGCAGAAAATAGAAAAAAATGGACTGGTGTATAATTTTGATACAGGCGAAAAAAGTTGACTTTGGCGCTCAAAGGGTTAATACTATCTAAATGTTATGCACTACTTTTGCTCAAACTTCCCTGGAGGAAACTATAAATCATTGTCTTTCATACCCAAAATTTACCGATAACACTGGTAACTTGATCAGTACAAAATATATTGTTTTTGGTGTTTACAAATTTCAGATCATGAAAATCGCATTCAATCCACAAGCTTTGAGCTGTCCACACGAGCAGCATACCAACAACAGATTTTAAAATTGAGTCCGAATATCTAATTCCTTGCCACATTCAATACATCATAAAACACCATTAACTTTTATTTGTTCTCAGGAGATATCACATATCAGCCGTTGAGGCAAAGTCTCAGTTCATGATGAGTTTGTGTCCATCACCACCTACTCTGACAGGAAACCAGAAGACACAGCTAGATCAAAACAATCTGCAAATTCTGAAAACTTCGCAGGAAGTGAGCCTTACTTGAAAGCAGCTCCCAGGGGTTTGTTTTTCCTTGTAAATGCAATCCTGACAAGTCCATCCCATTCCTGAAAGAGAAAAATACAGAAAGCAATACGATATCACTGTACTGTTTCTGTCTGATAGAAACCTTTTTGTGGGTTAAACCCCTCTCCCCTACCCCTGAACTTAAAGAATTAACATTTTTATCAGATATTGATCTTTTGACGTCCGTAAACCGGGTCGTAACTCTAAGTAACTGTTTGACAGTTTTGGACCAAATGAACATCACATTTAATTGGCTTGAGATTTTCATCAAAATTTTAGCAAAAAATATAAAAAAATGGACTGGTGTATAACTTTGATACAGTCGAAAAAAGTTGACTTTGGCGCTCAAAGGGTTAATGCTATCTAAATGTAATGCACTACTTTTGTTCAAACTTCCCTGGAGGAAACTATAAATCATTATCTTTCATACCCAAAATTTACCGATAACACTGGTAGCTTGATCAGTACAAAATATATTGTTTTTGGTGTTTACAAATTTCAGATCATGAAAATCGCATTCAATCCACAAGCTTTGAGCTGTCCACACGAGCAGCATACCAACAACAGATTTTATAAAATTGAGTCCGAATATCTAATTCCTTGCCACATTGGAATCCTGACAAGTCCACCCCATTCCTGAAAGAGAAATCACTGTATTGTTTTTGTCTGATAGAAACCTTTTTTGGGGGTTAAACCCCTCTCTCCTACCCCTGAACTTAAAAAAGCAACATCTTTTGACGTCTCTAAAACGGGTTCGTAACTCAAAGTAACCTTTTTGACAGTTTTGGACCAAATGAACATCATATTTTATTGGCTTGAGATTTTCATCAAAATTTTAGCAAAAAATAGAAAAAAATGGACTGGTGTATAATTTTGATACAGTCGAAAAAAGTTGACTTTGGCGCTCAAAGGGTTAATGCTATCTAAATGTAATGCACTTCTTTTGCTACTGGAGGAAACTATAAATCATTGTCTTTCATACTGAAACTTTACCGATAATATGAGGTTATCCCTCGATATCACCTCTTGGTGGGGTCGTATTGCTGCGAGTGCGGTTGTGGTTCGCATCACACGAGTCGAAGACGAGTGTGATGCGGCCCACAACCGCAAGAGCAGCAATACGACCCTACCAAGAGGTGATATCGAGGGATAACCTCTTTATCGTATACCTATGCCCACGTTATTGAATGAATAAGTCTCGTATATTTAAATATGATACGTTTCACTGTGGTTTTTCTTGATGGACTACATTTGTTTGCGTCATCTTACTAAGCGGATTGATATACTAGCGTCTGACGTAATTTACAGCTGGCTCATTGCCAATTATTTTACGGTCGAGCAGAGAAATGCTTGAACTCTGTCATCAAACATGTAGGATATCTACCGAATCGGTACGGTACATGCAAGTTTTGTGTTTGGTATTATTTTCCAGAACGCATTTACCATGAATACACGATATTTTTGAAAGTTGTGCTTTTGAATTTGCCGATCCTCCGACATGTCCGATTTGCTTGTCGTCTGCGCGTCTGTGTTATGCACGGACGGAACAACTGGTCTGTCATCGATCTGTCAGGGCCCGTACGGTGATGATGCTCTGCTCTTTAATTTGTTCAAATTGGTATCACTACTAGCAGGTAAATTCGACATCGACACAAGTGTTTTATTTAGTTACCCCGCATTTCCCTATGCTTCAAAACCCTGCTACTTTTGGAGATCGGACATGATATCTTAGTAAAAGTCAAAATCATAGACGGGCACCATAGTTTGTTTTGATTAGGGCGCCACCATGTAAGTAGTCCGGTATGCAAATCAACAGGCCGTATCAGGCTTTGTTATGTAAATCAACAGGTCGTATCACTTTTTCATATGCAAATATTCAATTGAATGAAAGAGAGACGCGCTGATCATTCCTTTCATATGCAAATCAACAAGGCGTATCACTTTATTGACATGCAAATCAACATGATAAATCATGTCACCTAACTCAGTACAGACACAATACAGGGCATTGGTATATGATAATACTGGTTACTTGATCAGTACAAAATATATTGTTTTTGGTGTTAACAAATTTCAGATAGTCAGATAGTCAGATAGTCAGATAGTCAATCCACAAGCTAAACAGGGTCCGTAACTCAAAGCTACTTAAAATTCAAGGACTTCCAAAGTCTTTTTCAGCTTCTTCCAAGGGCCTTTTCATGTCCAAAATACCGTCTTCCTGATATCATTTTTATTATGTATTTTCATAAATCATTTAACTTAGCCTAGCCCTACATCATCATCTACGAAAACTGTCGACGGATTATCAATTCCCAGGGTCGATTTCATTTTTAAGCACTTTCCAGCACTTTCCAGGTGAGTACTGACCCTGAATGTAAAAGTTTCAACTACGGAACCTTTAACAGTAGAATGAAATTTTCATCTTCTATTAAAATTTCAACACCATTTATTGGACAAAAGTTTTGGCAATACTCTGTACGCCTAACTTTGTATTAGAAGCTGTTCAATGCAAGGTAAGTGATCTGATAGATGACATCGTTTTGGTGTTTTAATACTGTAAATCCCCCCCCCCAAAAAAATCATTATTTAATCCGAAATTAGTGAAATGCTAACACTAATGAGAATTATACTATTTACAAAACAACATTCAAAACAAAGCGCAAAAGTAGCTATAGTGGTCAATATAAGCCAAAGAGTTGTGACTAAAACTATGGTTAATACTATTTTAAGTACTAGGAAATGTATTGCTATACCCTAATTCCCTATAAACAGGTCCGCAATCACCATTGATAACACTGAAATTGGGCTAAACCATGCTGGTAAAAGGGTCAAAATCATTGCTTTATGGATGTTGTATGTATTTGCAACAAGATGGTTTTCATTAAAAGCCTATTATAGCCTGGTTCAAGTCTCACATTTCTTGATGGGTGCATCATACAGGATCAAATTCTCTCCTCAGTATGGATTATCCTGGCACATAAAACAACAAAGTAGGTAAGGTATCTTGTCAGGCAAGGTAAAAAAGGTACTAGGCACTGGTACTAGGCAACTTTCACTTCTTGCAATATCAATTTCAGGATCTTTGAAAGTCTGTCTGTGAAACATGTAATGATTGTCCCCACTAGAATTGGCAATTTGTCAGTGGAAGTATCTACCGGTAAATTGAAGTCAATATGATACACATGAAAAAAAGAACTTCAGGGTACCAAAGACCAATGTGTTACTGATGCCCATATTGGATTGGCTTGTAAACAAGTAGACAATAGTACAAATGGCATAGGGTTATGTCCTTTTACCAAATTTGACAGATTTAGGTATGTCGTGCATTGGCTCTTGAAATGTCAAAATCCACCTAATCTGCAAGAAATAGTCCAGGTATGTCAGACTAACGGCTTTTGACATAAAAAAAATCATAAGGTCAGATAAGAACCAAAAATGCCCCTGGGCCAATGTCCATTATAGAAGAGACTTAGCCACTGGTACTACTGTCTTTCTTGATTGTTTAAATCTTTGTATTATGGTGGGGAATAGCAAGCGAAATCATACATTGACACAAGGGACTGTCCTCCGATGCAGGACTTGGGTTTCTATCAATTAGTTATGAGATATGACATCGAGAACAGGGCAGAGGCAAATGAAGAATTTTGCATAGAGTTCATATGCAAGTGAGATCAAAGAGTATGTCAGCTTGTCTTGAGTCTGAGAACAGTGGCTGTATTTAATATGCATGTTTTATTCACTAATGTATGCATGTAATTCAGTAAAACTTGAACATTTCCTGCCTGATTTCGTTTGAACATCTTATACATGGAGCTTCTTTCAGACAAACACAACACAACATAGTGCAGGTCTGATTCCGTGCTTATCTTACTACCGTGGACAGCAATTCATACATCTTTTCCGGCAGCATAACTGTCAATAACTTGTCTCTGAAAGAAAGTCTTTGCAGTGCGAATTTCCGAAGTCCTCCAAGGCTTTGGCATAGTAAAGCTCATTGCATTGGTACTGTTTCCATTGGGCCATGCCGTGACTGGCTGACCTACGACCCAATTCACCTGTCAGGGTTTTCCTGTTGTTGTCGTTGAGGGCGCAGCTGGAGAGGATAGTCCCTTGTGCCTTCGGTTCTTTCAGTTATACCCAGCTGCTTTCAGAATGCCCAGCTAACACCTCCAACCTTCGGAGTTAAGCTTTGATTTCCCACACCATCGCATGTGCGAATGTGCGAGAGACTACACCAGTACGAAACACACAAGGGTCAAGACTGATGACGGTCTAGTAAAAACATAAGAAGCCAATGTGGCCTGCCTCCCTAATTATGAAAGGTCATTAAATATGTCAATTAGTAATTAATTGACAGTATATTGATTAATGGTTTTGCACGCTTTTATGACACTGTAAGATAATAATCTGTAGCAACCTTCATAATATTTGATGCAATGCCTCTTGATATCCACCTCAGATCCAAAAATTATTTAAATATGCAAATTAGCAATTAATTGTAACGGTACCACTTAGTGCCATTGCATTCTATTATGTACAGCACTGTAAGATCAGTATCTGATCAAATTTGTTGTTGTATTTCTAGATATACCACACTAATAATGAAAAGTTATTAAATATGCAAATTAGTGATTCAAAAAGACATGATACTACTTAATGTCTTCGCACACTATTACAGTACTGAGAGATCATTATCTTTGATGCAGTGTATTTCTCAACATAGCATGCAAATGAGGAAAGTTCACTGAATATACAAATTGGCAAGAAATTGACATGATACTACTTTAAACGTATTTGTAAGCCATTTCAGGACTTACAGCTCAACAACTATACCAAGTTTCATCAAAGTTAATGCAGTATCTCTTGACATAGCATACTTATTATGAAAATTCATTAAATGTGCAAACAAGCAATAAAGTGGCATGATAGTGCTAAACATCTCTGTGCACTATTACAGCTCTGTGTGGCCAACATCTGTACAAACATAGGAACAAACACCCTCAATGGCTAGCCATACAGGATTGTATCATGAAACAAATTGATGCCCAGTTTGAATTGATCTAACATTTGTATGAAACATGTTCAGGTATATGAGGTCCTGTGTAGCGACTGTGGCCATGAAAAGGTTTGTAAAAAAAGTGGTTGCCTTGTAGCATATCTGATTGTACGATATCTTGTCAAGCATCAAGTTTGTAACATTTGTTTCAGCATATCAATAGCTTTAACCTGTTCACCCCCAATTCCTTGTACATAGGTCCACACTCACCATTGATAACAATGGGATTGGGCCAAACCATGGTGGTGAAAGTGTTAAACAAAATTGCCACCTTGCACCTTATTTTATTGTGCGGCACAACATTTTTGTGAGTAAAATGATAATATTGCGAAAGCACTGACCTGGAAAGGCAACAGAAATTTTGGCATAAAATTACAAATACAAAGTTATATATCATCACTAGTCTTTTCTCCATTTACATCCACAGGAGACGCCGGTGCACCAGGAGAAAACGGCACAATGGGAAGTCAAGGTCCTATGGGCCCCCTGGAAGAAATGGTGCTAAGGGCGACAAGGGTGATAGCGGTATGATGGGTATCCCTGGAAGCAAAGGGGAGACTGGTCTACCTGGAATGATAGGAAGTAAAGGAGAATGGGGAATCCGTGGAATGAAAGGCCATAAGGGTGCTCCCGGGGTCAAGGGTGAGATCGGAGATCCTTATACTTATTATGAATGGTCTGCGTTTTCTGTTGCGAGGTCTTCTGCAATCTATGGCGGTTCCGAATACTAAGCAGTAACTTACGATGTAACTCTTCTCAATGTTTGTGATGATTTGAACGAAGGCGCAGGTGTTTTCACTTGTCAAATTGCTGGGGTGTATTTCTTTATGTTCACTACCTTGAAAGACAAGAACAAGAATGTAGCTGGATATATAATGTTTAACGATGCAACATCCGGGAGGTTGTGCTCTGATGACGGAAATTGGGAGGGTTACTATAATGATCAGTCAAAGTGTGCACCTGAACTAGTCTGTCGGTGACAGAGTATGGGTCAGAATTGACAAACACTCTGAGTACCAAAATGTTGTGCTTGACAGTAGTACTAAGCCCCATACAATCTTCAACGGTCACTTTGTGTTCCCTACTGCCTAGTACCTTTGAATGAAATACCAAACTGTATGTTTGCACAAACAGAATTTAGAGTATTTTTGACTGAAAGAGTCCTTGAACTTGGGTTATTTAAGGTAGTATGCACCTCGAAATTGAGAGACAAACTTTTCCACAGGGAAACTTTTAACCAGTCTCTTTAAAATAATAAATTAAAATTGAGGTCACTTTAAAATTTGGAACTATGGAAGTTAATTTGATATTCAAAATGGCTGCCATTCTTGTGCTAACTCCATGGGGAAAAAATAAATTTTTAATTTTCACAAAAATACGATGTTCAAAAGTGTTCAGACTATCAGAGCCTTACAATTTGGGTCACTTTTGAAAATTTCAAACTATGGAAATAAATTTCATATTCAAAATGGCTGCCATTGTTGTGCTAACACCATGACCAAAAAATAAAAATTGTAGTAATTTCCACAAAAATAAGATGATGAAAAGTCTACAGACTTGCAGAGCTACAAAATGCACCGAATCTGAGTCTCTCAAAAGTCAGTCAAGTCTACAAGTCCAAATGTCTATCCCTGATCTGCATTCTGTCTTAAAGACAACCTGAATAAGACCCATCCTCTCTGATCATGAAAACAAAGCTTGGCTGATTACTCTTGTTTACCCATACAGCTCTTCTGTCTCCATACTTCTGTCTCGTCTGGGTAGCTGCGACTATTGATTGACTTGCACAGACAGTTCAAAACAAATATATTAGTTATGCTTATGTTGTCTTCTGTATCCCCTTTGACGTATACAGTACCACAGAGTAACGGCAAAAATATTGTTAGATTTGTATTCATATAACCTCTTTCTTCAAATTTTGACCAAAACATTTATAGGTTTGTTTCTCATTCACTGTATTTTGCAAAGTGTATGAGTTAATGCAGGTGTATCAGTCTTCTTAACTTCAAATGGCATTGTTCAGGTTTCTTTGTTTGGATGAAGCCATCACCGTATGACACCAAGTGTTTACATCAACCAGACCAGTGAATCTTTGCACTTGGGCAAAAGTTGCAATTTGAACAGAAAAATCTTAATGTAAAGCCAACAGTGTGAGAAGCCGGCACAATATTTTCTGTCTTGTGCTTTTCACTGGGTAAAGAATAAGCACTTTCATTTTCTGTCTTTTGTTGCACAGTCATTTCGTAAAAATTCTTTTCAGTAGATGAAAAGAAAATTACTTTTGATGGTCTTAAGTTGGGGATGTGGATAAGAAACAGACCTTCACCTTTTTGGACTTCAAATTTTCAAGTTCATATCAAATTTCTGTTTTCTATTTATATTTTTATTTTGTTCGTGTAGTAAGAACATTTGAGCATGAAATTTTTAACAAAATTTCATTTATCAATGAACTTGTTAGCTTGACTAGCTCAAGGACAAGTGCGTTCTGATTTCACACGATAACTAATAACGCAGTCTTCGAACAAGACATTTTGGAAGAAGTATTAAAGAAAATGACTTCATGATAAAATATCAATTGATCACATTTGTCTTCCATTTATATAGACATGTAAATCCTTTATTATGCCTTGTCTTCTAGTATTGTAATCGAGTATGTTGTAAAATATATTAAATGTAATAGACGGAGAGTCATTTATTTTCGGCAGACTTCCTGAGTGAGGTTGTTTGTTTCCTCCACTGCAGAAATCAGATAATTGAATGATTCACCTCTCATTATCAAAGCTATATCGTCAAATAACAACATGCCAATATCAAACTCCGCTATATAAAACTGCTCTGTCTGTTATTTAAGGATCTGAACAGAAATAAATGTTTGCTTTTATGTCGATTCAAACGCAGAATGTGATGGTTGATACAAAAGGCGTGAATGATTCAATTCGGTGAACACTGTCGTTTTTGTAGTGTGTACAAGAATGAAACAGTACTATACTAAATAACAGGAGATGCAACCAGGTAACATGAGCAGTGTATTTAACTGGAAATCAATTGGGAATTTCAATCTTTCTTTCAGTAATTGGTTGTAAATTTAGCAGCAGAACTTTGTCAGCTTTCATAAAAGCCAATTATTGTACAGTCTATTTCCTAACCAATCAAAGAACGGTTTACAGGCCCCAATCAATGAATGGTTTACGGGAAAAGGGTGAACAAATCACAGAATGGTCTACAGGCCAATGGGGAACCAATCACTGAATGGTTAACAGACAAATGGGGAGCCAATCACTGAATGGGTTTACAGACAAATGGGGAACCAATCACACAATGGTTTACAGAACAAATGGGGAACCTTTAGGCAAATTTCAATTTCTACTTGAAGTTAAAATTGCTGCATGATTGTGCATGGCACTTTGAGATCCACAGAGCTCTCAAATAAACCATACAAACAACAGGCGGATTGCCAACGAGTTTTGCACAGCCAGAGAGTTGAGGGCAATCATCATTGTATGGCAAAGATCAAGAGTAGAATAATGCATTGTGAGAAACTTAAGCAGACGACAGACCAACTGGCAATACAGCCAGGTTATCCTCATTAAAGTTTCTCTAAGGCGCCTAAGATAGGCAAAGAATGAATTGAGAATGAGTCAGAACTCTTCATGCAGGCAACTAAAAACCCGGTTTAAAAGATCTATCTGCTGCCAGAATCGCTGGAGCCCTAACGATTCCTTGGACTGGGATAGGCTGGTGTTCTATTCTGTTCCGTGTACTCCTCCAGGGGTTCCATAAATTCCTCCAAGTCCACGTTTTCCCAGTTGATGTCGTCAGAGGCACATCCGGGTACTATGTTCATGAGTACCATCACACTCAACGAAACCATTATGAAAAGCGTCAGTTTTTGAATCTTCTGAAATATAATATAATAACACATCAAAAGGGGTTACACAGAAAATGTTGTAATGTTGATTTCAGTAAAAGATCTTCTGTTCAAACAGTTATGCCAGGGTAAGAAAATTATTTTTTGCATCCATTTGTAATCAGATAAGCGCTAGAAAAACAAACGCACAAAACAAATATGCCATTATTAACACGATTTAAACTAATTTGGGATAATTGGATGGTGAAGTAATGTCGACTTCATCTACAAATGTAACCTCATCTGCTTTTCTTTTTACGTCACACGCTTCTTTTTATGAGTAATTTGCACTATTGTAACATTCAGCTATACTGCACCTAACACTTTTGAGAAATTTGAAAAATATGAAAATCCAATTATCATTAATTCTCTCATGCTATCAGTACCGACAAACTTACTGTCACAGGGACCCTGAAGGTAGGAACAAATCGTAAAAGAAATATAGAACATAGTTCAAAATGAGAGAGAGAGAGAGAGAGAGAGAGAGAGAGAGAGAGAGAGAGAGACAGAGAGAGAGAGAGAGAGAGAGAGAGAGAGAGAGAGAGAGAGAGAGAGAGAGAGAGAGAGAGAGAGAGAGAGAGAGAGAGAGACAGACAGATAGACAGACAGACAGACAGACAGACACAGAGAGACAGAGAAGTATTGGTTATGCCTCCTAGCACTTTTCGTGCCCAGCTTCAGGGTTGATAGTTTTGCAGTTTTTAGTCTCTCCCACTGGCTATCTTATATTGCAGGGAGCACTCCCAATACGCTGGATGGCACCCGAATCACTGATGTCTAGCACGTTCTCAGCAAAATCTGATGTCTGGTCTTACGGTATTGTATTGTGGGAAATAGTCACACTGGGTAAGTGCCATCTTAGACTCAGATTTCTCTCCGATTCTTGCATATCTGCTTCAAACAAGATTGGGACTAATTTTGGATAATTGGATCTTCATATTTTTCAACTTTCTCAAAAAAGTTACATGCCATATAGCTGAAATTTGCAACATTACAAATAACTCATATAAACAAGAATTTAACTTAAAAAGACAAGCAGATGAGCCTACATTTGCAGATTAAAACGAACTTACTTCACCGTCCAATTATCCCAAGTTAGTTCAGTCGTGTATTTACAAATAATATCTCGCTAAAATCCAATTCCATTTAAGAAAATAGCCAAATTAACGATTAAAGGATAGGATTGCTTAATGTAATGATACAGAATAGATAATCCTTTGCCATGTAATCACATCAGATTCATCATGGGATCAATCACCTTTCTTTTGTTTACCCCAGGTGTCCTTCCTTACCAAGACTTAACGAACAAGGAAGTTTCAGAATACATAAAGCGCGGACAGCGCATGGAAAAGCCAAAACACTGCAACGATGAAATGTAGGACATTAAAGGGACAAAGTCGGCCATTTTTCATGAATTTTGTTTGATACAAGATACTATTTATATTGTTTGATATGTTGAAAGATACTGAATGAATGGGTGACCTTGCATATATTTGACCCCGGTTTTAGACACAATACATGAAACGATAGCGAGAATGAATTAATGGTCATGACCATTAATTCTTTTTCGCGATGGCTTCATTTGATTTGTCTAAAACCGGGGTCAAATATATGCAAGGTCACCCATTCATTCAGTATCTTTCAACATGTCAAACAATATAAGTAGTATCTTGCATCAAACAAAATTCATGGAAAATGGCCGACTTTGACCCTTTAATACATAGACCATAAAGTTACTCGTCTCAACGTGCAATACAGTACTCGAAGCAAACTTGTAGAGCTATGTATGTATGTATGTATGTATGTATGTATGTATGTATGTATGTATGTATGTATGTATGTATGTATGTATGTATGTATGTATGTATGTATGTATGTATGTATGTATGTATGTATGTATGTATGTATGTATGTATGTATGTATGTATGTATGTATGTATGTATGTATGTATGTATGTATGTATGTATGTATGTATGTGTCTATGTATGTATGTGTGCATGCCAGATTAATATCAGTCATTCCACTTTATATTACATCTGATAAATTTTGTTTTAAAGTGTTCATATTTATATCAAATGGCGGCTCGCTTGGTCATTTTCTCTACCAGATATGAACTGATGTTGAAATGTTGGTCACAAAAGCCTCGAAATCGCCCTGCTTGTGCCGAGATCTTAAGTGAGATCAGAAGAGTCACAAAGAATGAAGTGAGTATATTTCTTGCCAAGGTGTCAGTGTACTGCTATCCTCATGTTTGTATTTCTGTATTTCTGTATTTCTGTATTTCTGTATGTATGTCTGTATGTATGTATGTATGTATGTATGTATGTGTGTGTGTGTGTGTGTATGTATGTATGTATGTATGTATGTATGTATGTATGTATGTATGTATGTATGTATGTATGTATGTATGTATGTATGTATGTATGTATGTATGTATGTATGTATGTATGTATGTATGTATGTATGTATGTATGTATGTATGTATATATGTATGTATGTATGTATGTATGTATGTATGCATGTATGTATGTATGCCATCCATTTGTAGACAAACATTCATACAATAGGCAGGATGCACATTTTAATTGACGACAAGTGCTACAAGAGTGAAATACCACAAGCTATTGCAAACTGTTTGCAAAATACCATTGATTTACACTGTCTGTTCACTATCAATAATAATTGTCGGTGACATTCTTAGATTCTGAGATTTGCTTACCCTCCTTGTTGTTTTTAGGTCGTTGACCTCAACGAATACAATTTTGAATTGTACGGTAATTTGAACGACTTGTGATTGACAAGAAGGTCTGCGATTGTGACACGAAGGAGAAAATGTTACGAGTACACCGTCATGCACTGTCGTCGTCTGTAATCTTAATTCACTGAATAATCAGATGAAATGAATACCAAGTAATCGAATATATCCCTCATGCTTTACTTGCTATGCTTTAATATCTGACAGAAATATCTCAATTCAGTTATAACTTCTTTTAGCTTTATCGATGTTGTCTCTGTACTTCACTTTGTCATTGAACGTGCTGTTCACTTTACATCATGTGGTGTTAATTTCAGAAAACCGGATATTTTTGTATTACACGATCATGCAACCTTTTCCAGTGTATTTTTTGTTAGGTTTGTTTTTATTACGTAAGATTTCTAAACTTTTTGTATTCCAGCTATTGAAAATTATATTCATCCCCGCAGTGTTTTCCATCCTAAATATTTCGATGGAAACTAATTAATACTTAGGATAATCGATATAGTTTTTAAGTCTACACTTTTTGAATTGGAGATTACAACTGTAATGTTGGAAAATGTTCTAATTATTCTTGATCAGTTATCAGTATTTCCTTTTTTTCTGACAAATGTGCAGTAACTGTAATATCCAGTGCACAGCATTCATTGACATCAAATCTGTCCAAATGTAATCGAGCCTGTTTCACGTGCTATGAGCATTGGTGTTATTGTTGACGACAATCCTACATTCAAACAACACATCACTACAACCTGCCTTGCATTTCATTTCGTTCTCCGCACAATCGGCTGCACCAGAAAGTACCTGTCTCAGGGTTCCTGTGCCACTCTCATCCATGGCGTTATATCATCAAAGCTGGACTATTGCAACGCTTTAATTTATGGCTTGCCTGATGTTAATTACAGCGTTGCAACGTACTCAAAACACAGCAGTCACCCAAATAAGGACATTGGATCACATTGGCCTACACCTGTTCTCAAGCAACTTCATTCGCTTCCTGTACCTTACCGTATTGTGTTCAAACTTTTGCTCATCGCTTACAAGGCCCTACATGGACTCTCTCCACAATATCGTCCTGTTCTTCATCACGTGCTCTCTATCCATAGGATAATATATAAATGCATTCTGCATACATCCAGATGAAATCTGACCTCCTATTCTTGCCGCTCATTCTCCTCAGCAGCTCCTGTCCTTTGGAACTTTGTACCCTTGGACATTAAGATCTCTCCCGATCTCAACACTTTAAAAAGACGCTTAGAAGCTGACATCTTTTAAAGTGTACTCCCCATTACTCAAAACGTCACTTGACATTGTTTATCTTTGCATATTAGGCGCTATAGAAATTGTTAGCTAGCTAGCTAGATAGATAGATAGATATATAGACTGCAAGGGTGTGTAAGGGAATGTACGGTAGAACTGAAGTCGATAAATGAACTAAATGTCGGAAAAATTGAAATGTTATAGGAACCATGGCATTGATAATATAATGATTGCATCGTCAAATATATTTCGAAACCATAGGTTGTTGATAATCAGAAAATATTCCTAGCATGATTATGGAAAATCTACCCAAATATTAGGACTGAAAAGGAATATATGGTGAGGTTGAAAATCTTTTACAAATTATTGTAATCGATTTACCTTTTAAATTCAGCATTTCTCATATTAGCCGGTTTAACAGGCTCCAGCTATGACAAAACCTCAGTTCAATATGCATACATTCTCTGGTAAAAATATGATAGCTAAAATGACATCATACATGATGAGTTTGTTATGGAAGCCGTGCGGATGATTTCCTTTCCGTTTAACCTGACTGTTTTCTACAATAAAATTAAACTGATATGTAAGGTGAAATGGGCTTCGTAAGAGTGTTTTCGTTATCATGCTGAGTCAAACGTATTGAAGCGCCAAGATCTTTCTGTTAAGAGCAAATCTTATTTTTGATTTGCTAAACCAAGGAACGTTACCAAAGAAAGAAACAGACGCAAAAGTATTTTGATGCAACGTGTCATAAGAGCTGGTTATGAAGTATCTTAACGTTTATGATTATGTACTGAGTTGTATGAGATTAATGGTTTAGTTTCTATAATAAGTCTCCGTTGTGGAATAAATTAAGTGAATGCAAAGAAACTGACGTGTCTGACTTGATATATAATCGAAGAGAAAATGTGATTGTTTTTGTTCGGTGTCTGAAAAAGCTTACGATTTCTACGTTGCACTACTGAATGATGTTAGTTTAATCCCAAACATTGGATCAAAATGTCATTTTTGTACCAATCCATATAAATGAATGAATTGTTATTACCGGAAAGACTTTATTAAGGCCACGCCCTGAACCTCTCAACTTGTAGATAGGATACAAGTAATTTTGAAGGAATGCCAACTCTAAAGTAACCGAAATTCCAATTCTTAATCCGCTCAAGGTTGGATTTGATGTGCTCTTCCGAGACAAGTCCCGCGATTTAACTGGTTTCAAATGAGAGGGCGCTAAAGAAAATCTTGCTATATTCCAATTTTTTAAAACCATACTGAATTATTGAACCTAAACGACACGCTGTGATCGATCATCTCGGACAAGCTACTTGACATTTATACCGATTTTAAAATGAGTTAGATAGTCAGGAAAGATGTATGATAAGTAACGGACAATGGAAGCCTAACCTTCCAAATGCACGCCTATTCTACGCCCCTTCGATGTACCTTCCACAGCAATGTTTGTCTCAGACTGTTTGACTCGGTACTTTTAATGAATGAATGAATGAATTATTATTATTACAATCATTGTTGTTGATGTTGATGTTTTTGTTGTTGTTTTTAGTCGTTTTGTTGTTGTTAAAGAACTGAATAAGTTTGGATTAATAATATTTATATGATTTTCAGTTTATTGTTCCACAATGATTGCATTTGGAAGACTATTGTTGCTTTGCATTCTAATATATTATTCTTTATTGCCCAAAATGGGATGATGTGCCCGATGTTGGGTGATGGCCTCCTTCCTCGAGGTTACATAGTCCCTCGTTTATGGCTGTTGTTTTTATATACCTCTCTTACATAGTTTCCACTCCAAATTTCTGGATGTACGTACAAATAGCAATAACATGCTTTATTTCCATGCTAGACGAAAATGTGCTTTAAAAATAAAACGACTTTCACAATAGGACTGCGCATTGAGATATTCAAAACAATGTTATGCGGTTTATTCAATTTTTATGCAATTTAAAAAAAACAGTATTCGGTATGTAAAATATGTAATTGGATTATTTTTGAATCTCAAAGTTGTCAAGATAGAAAAAGTTTCGGTTCAGTTAACACGATTGGAACTAATTTTGGATTATTGGATCTTCATATTTTCCAAATTTCTCAAAAGTGTTAGGTGCTCCATAGATGAATGTTGAAATATTACAAATTACTCATAAAACAAGTGTATAACATAAAGAGAAAAGTCGATGAACTTACATTTGCAGATTAAACAGTCACTACTTCACTATCCAATTATACCAAATTAGTTCCAATAGTGTTAACTGTTTTTCAATGCGGCCCGCAACGTCTTCGACGAGCTAGCATTGCATCCTCTGGAGCGAGCGACGTTAGATGTACGAGACTTGTAATAATTAAGAACTGGTGATACCTGGTCTCTTGTGGCTTAGGAATTTACGTTTAACAGTCCCTGATAGCAAACACATTGTATACTTGCTTTACTAGTATGTAGTCTTAATGGAGCAATTGAGATATTTGCGCAGCTACAGATTTTCAATACTTGAGGTGACTAAATTTAAAGTGGAATGTGAATTTTAAGGTAGAACGCACCTCGGGGACAGACATTCGGACTCTCAAACTTTTACAATTCTTTTCTGATATACCACATGTGGGGGTTCATTTTAAAGCTCTTGGTGTAAGAAAACTTTTCACCGGCTTAGTTTTTCGAAATTCAAAAAATTTTATTTTTCTCCATAGAGTTAACACAGGGATGACGGCCATTTTGAATTTCCAATATCGGTAAATCTTGGGTAATCTGTTTCTCTAGTACAAAAATTTGCACGGTGACCCCCTATTTTTATTCTTGATTTTGAAAGAGAATGATTGAAAGATTCCTTGAGGAAAGTTAGAGCAAAAGTTTAAGTCTTTCACTTTCGAGGTGCATACTACCTTAAAATAATCGTGATTAGCATTCCCCCAGCCTTTGCCTCTTCTGGTAATCTGCCCCTTCTGCATTCAGTTGAAGTAAATCTGATCAATTGCGAAGACATTTAATCAACTTAAAACTGAACATGAATAGATATTTCAATGTTCACTTTTCATGAACGGGTGCCATATTTCAGTGACTCGAACGTAAAAACTATCGTAGAGGGGTCAGAGAGTTGACAAGATACAGAGTGCACCCAGGACAGCCAACAAAACTTGTCACTTTTGCGTCGGCAAACAGAAAATTTCTGTCATCGAAGAAGACAGAATTGTTATTCTCTTGCTCAACAGACAACTTGAAGAAAATCTGGAGGCGGGTATGTAGGATTCAATTGCTTCTTGGGTCCGTGTGATATTGTGAAAATTAACCCACTTCGGAGGGAGGGGAAGTAGGGCTTTCCTGATAGGAGAGGAAGGGGCAACTTTCGTTCCGATGACAAATTACCAAGTATTAGGCTTTATCAGAGATAACCCTAGATTTTCAAGAAATGCTGTCTGTAGTTAGTAAAAACTCTTTGTGGATCAGTGACCTTTGGTGATTAGATGAGTGCACTATCATGTTAATATGTTTATAAAAGAAACATTTAAATTATCCATACCAAATTATTGGAAGCTCTCCCTTTCCTCTATTAAAATACTAATTTAAATGTGTATACATTGCCGACTTTTCAAAAAACTTACATGACGTCAAATTGTGAAAACTGTTTCATATTGTAACAAATACTATACACTTATTGTGGGAAATTTTTCATAAAATGAGGTGCCTGATTTTATGCTTTAACCTACCTGACCCTTGTACTGGGCCTTTGTTTACATTACAAGTCAGAACCAAAAAATATATCAATGTATCTTCACATATCTTTTATTAACAATTTCATGCTTTGACAGAAAACAATGTTTTGGTAATAGAAAATGATGAATTAATTAGGATCTCCCATGAAAAAAAAAAACAAGTGGCATATCAAAAAATACAAATGTATATGTTCGTAGCCATTTTGAATATTTAATGAGGACATATGATCATAATTTCAATATTTTTGAGACAATTATTTCATGGTGATTCCAAAAAGTAAATAGTTATTAGGGACGGTCGTTGATAATTTCAGTAGTCAGCAACATGGCACTTACAAATGTCAACACAAATCCCAGGGCCACCACCCAGCAAAGAACCAAACATACGATTAACCTTGGTCACAGAAAATGTGTTTCTCACACTTATTGTGTTAACCAGTGCAGTTGATATTAGAAAAAATTTACTAAAGAATCATTTCCAAAACACTGCACCGAGGACTTGACTTTTCAAAAATCAGGCGAACTCTATCTTCTATATACACCGTTAATCAAAATGTTGGAGTTTGTGATAAAATATGCACAGTAATAGGCATATTCTGAAGTGTCTGGTCTAAAAGTCAGACGTTAAGTTTCCTAGATAGTATTTCCACTTTCACTTACGATTGTACGTCAAAACCCTACGCATGCCTTTTCCATGGTGTTATGCTCTATGAATAAAGAAAAATAAGCTTGATATGGACTAAGGAATTATTTCTCATCTATTTAGACCAGTAGCTATTACTATATAGTTGAAACACAAGATGTAATACACTCAATCGTAGACATCTGCAAGGTACTAGCACTTTTTTGATTGGACAAAATGTAGATGCAAATAAAAGGATTGCCTCTGTACAATGGTTCTACTCCGGAATAAAAAGGACGCGATGCGTTCTACAGACTCAGTATGCCCAGATAATCACGTGATGCCGGTACAAACAAGTCCACATGTGTACTAACGCGTATTGAAATACATGTACGTCTAAGCGCGTTTGCGCACATGGCTTTGTTTGTACCGTGGTCGATTCGACTGAAAATCAAATGTACACTAGATGCCGAAGATATAGAAAGGCCAATTGAAGTATCAACAACACATCCAATCAGTTCTCCTCCCGTACATCTCTACAGTTGGTAATGTCGCGTTCGTATTTAGGGGAATTACGAGTTGAGGTACCAGTCTGGATCGTAATGCTTTCAGTAACTGAAGCTGACACACCAAGATGTAGATTGTGACACAACCTTGTACTTTATTACAAGATTGCGACTGTGTCGTTCACTGTCAAGGGAAAGGTCTGATCTGAAGTGTCCTAGTCTAAGTTCTCTACAAAGTTAAGTACATCTCAAGACTTACATAATAACAAAAGTTATCACGTGGTAATTTTCCCGCCAGTCTTTGATAGTTTCTTAAGATTAAATGAGATCACACCATGGAATATCCCGTTCTCGATTGTTCTCATTGAAATCTTAACCAATAATTAATTAAACTATCCACTATCTCTTATCTGCTTCTCGTACGATCTGAGTCAATGACGTTCACGCGCCTTGACGACGTGAGGAACGCTTCGAGATATAATCTCTACAGGGAAGGGCGTTACACTCTCCAACCTTTTTAATAGCCAGCGTCCTCGCTGGTCAAAACGAGTGACGAAGCATGGCGACAGCTGACAATTACAATCTACTTAAAATAAAAAAAAAATCACGTTAATTGTAAGGCAGTGTGATTAAAACACGCATAAATCACATATTTTACAAGTTAGCATGAAGTCATCATTCGTGCACCTAGAAAATTACAGACTAACATTAACGCACCTAAAATACTTACAGAAATACAAACAAAATACTAAATATACATTCAATTACAAACTCAAAGTGCCACTATTCTACATAAAATACAGGAAAATCGACTGAAAATCATTCGAAAATTGTGCCATATATCAATGATAATTTTCTTTAATTTGTTTGAAAGGGGAGTGAACTTGAAGGTGGTGGACATTGAGAAGGATGATGTAATTTTGCTTGGTGTATTTTGATATCGAAAGACAAACTTTTGCTTTAACTTACCACTCTCTGTGACGAAAATTAGGGCTCACTGTGCAAATTCGGTACTGGGGAAACAATATTTACTGGAAATTCAAAATGGCCGCCATCCTTGAATTAAACCATAGGGAAAATAAATTTTCGACTTCCATAATATCAGACGATGTAAACTGTATTTCCTTCATGTGCTTCAAAATGAACGCCCACAAGTTGTAGGCCCAAAAGGTATTGTAAAAGTTTGAGAGTCCGAGCATCTATCCCCGAGGCACATAATACCTTATGAAACATTACGCACTATCTAATAACAATATTAGTGTTAGCCTGTCCACTGAAGCGGATAAATTAACATTACCTCACCCTAATTATCTCATTACCTCAGTAGGTGAGGACATGTTACAACCAGTCGTTAAGATGGCGAAGACCGCTCGTTCGCTGTTTACCACTGCAATCGCAACTTTTTTGTTTTGTGGTTGGATTATCGGTCCCGCTCAACCGGAATTAATCCGAAGTCAAATGACCACACTTCCACAACAGCTGAAAGAGAGAGATGCAGAAATCAACCAACGACAGGAAAAGACAGCCACTATGTCAGGAAGAAGTCAGACGAGTCCACATTACGGTTAGTGAATTAAATTTTACATATAACACTGCAGTACACTCAATGTAGTGCTTTCACAACCCTACTTCAATGTATCGTTTCTCCTCAAAATCTCGTCTTGCTCCTAAGGGTCAACGAAATAAGGCGGCCTAGACACAAAAAGATTAGTGGACGGAAGGTTAGGGCAAATTGTACCGAAAAAAAACATACCGATCGGCACTTATAATCGTGCAACTCTTGCTTTGCCTTCATATTTTGTCTCCTTACTAATTGTGAAACAGATAGAAAAAACGAGGTTTATCTCTAGCGCCCGTGGTTTTGTAAATATTTTTGTGTGCGTCTTCGATTCAAAATTATTTTCCTCTATTTCAAAGGAATCATTCACAATCACGATCACGTGAACCTGCAGAACTACGTCCCGCAGGAATCAAATCATACCTGGCGTGGATGTTTCATGATATCAACGGTAATTGTTTTTGTTGCATCGCAGAAATCTAACGGTAATCCAATGGGTTTTAAATCCAATTGCAAGGTCAAGCGTTTGGTTCAGACAGTATCCCATTAACGCTCTCTTATTTTTCTTTCGATGTGGATGGATCAAAATCATTGTCACAAATTGCATGATTTTTGTCTCGATTTGTATTTTATTTACCTTGATTATTTTCACCTAATGAGTAAAGCGGCCCGTCACCTAGGAGATATGCAAATGATGCAGGTACTTTCATTCATAATTAGTAAATCCGATCAAGTTGAAATTTTGATACACCGAATGGTATCTCCTCAAATCAGACACACGGATTCGGCCACGGCTCTCGCTGTCCCGACGCCAAGACAAGTCGGCTTTCACCGTGCCAGAGACGGATAGCCATATTATTCAGAGTTATTTAGAATATTTACAAATACATTTATGGCGTAAATCCAACGACCTGATCGAAAAAGTAGTTCTCATTCTTAGAGATGCCGTGACTTTAAAACAAATCACAAGTTTACGACCTTGGCGAGTCCGAAAGATTATGTTCGATGACGCATAGTGTACCTCAGATAGCTAGATAGCTAGATAGCTAGATAGCTAGATAGATAGATAGATAGATAGATAGATAGATAGATAGATAGATAGATAGATAGATAGATAGATAGATAGATAGATATATAGATAGATAGATAGATAGATAGATAGATAGATAGATTGATTGATAGATAGATAGATAGATAGATAGATAGATAGATAGATAGATAGATAGATAGATAGATAGATAGATAGATAGATAGATAGATAGATAGATAGATAGATAGATAGATAGATAGGTAGATAGGTAGATAGATAGATAGATAGATAGATAGATAGATAGATAGATAGATAGATAGATAGATAGATAGATAGATAGGTAGATAGATAGATAGATAGATAGATAGATACGGCAGCTACATTCGTCAATGAGTTTGTTTTCATTGCGCTGGATAACCCCTTTGGGTTGTGTGATTTCATTACTGTCTATGTTCTATGTGCAGTTGTAGCTTAATTTGACTGTACTTCTGTGGTCCTGGAGAACTTTGCATAATTTACAATCTTTCGGGAAATGTTTCTCAGGGAGACGGAAGAATCCCTTCCCGACATTGGGTTTCACACTCTTGCTGAATGGTGGGTTGAACCGTGTAATTCCACACTGTCTGTTTCTTGTTTCTTCGCCGGCGGATACGAAGGGTCGATGATCAGCCTCAATTCTTGCATCAGGATAAAACTGGAAAGTTCTCAGAAAATTACATGAATCTGTAAGGAGATAATCAACAACACTGGATCCAATATCATGTACAAATGCAAAATCACCACTGCCGAGTTCTTTAATAGCCTGCAAACAATGTGTACATCTGTAGTTTTACAAAAATCATGAAAATTCCTTCAAGCAATATTACACACTTTGTCACTCCTAATACGTTATGGAATATCGATTTCTGAATCGTTCATAACTTTCAAAATCTCTCCTTCGCGGAACGGGCGTTGAAATCCTCACAGACATAGAAATGTGAACTAGGAAAATCACTAGCAAATCGAACCAACTCCTGTTCTAATATTTCAGGTGAACTATTCGGATTTAGCACCGGTCGTGGTATCGTGTGCAACGTACACACCAGCGAAAATAATTAGAAATATTTTCGCACCATCACATCATGAACATTAAAAAAGATACAGTGTAGTCTTGAGAGACAGTTAGCTAGTGACGATTCATAAAAAAACGTTCGGTTCAAAGGAACTGCTAAATATGTCCTCTTTGTTACCCAGATGCATATAATCTTAGTCTTTACTCTATCTTTTGTCCGACAACGGACGTATATCGTCATGAGGGGCTACCATGGACGTATATAACTCCATTTTCAGTTTATCATGCGTTAAAATTCCTTTTCTCCTTGTGTTCTTGCTGATGCTAGATGGCGACCAAGTTTTCTTCGTTTATCTCCGACTGTTTGCGTAAAACCTTCTGTTATCTTGATATAGCTTGAAACTGGCCGTTGGTATAATGTTCAAGGCGCTGAAACATTAGCCTATGTGAAATATGTAGTGGAAGGTGATTTTCATTTTCTACTCGTTTGCCGGATGTATAGGGACCTGCGATATAAATTTATTGCCCTCTATTGTTAACACGATTGGAACTAATTTGGGATAATTGGATATCTTATTAATGTTGGTTTAATCAGCAAATGTAAGCTCATCTACTTTTTCTATTTGCAATTCACTTATTTTATGAGTAATTTGTAGTATTTCTACTTTTAGCTATATGGCACCTATCACTTTTGATATATGTGATCAATTAAAAGGTATAATTATCCCAAATTAGTTCCTATCGTGTTTATCATAATCCAACACTTTTATAGAAAACACGATTGGAACTAATTTGGGATAATTGAATGGTGAAGTAATGTCTGTTTAATCTGCAAATGTAATCTCATTGGCTTTTCTTTGTACATTACACACTTGTTTTTATGAGTTTTTATGATTAGTAATATTACAACATTCAGCTCTACGGCACAGAACACTTTTGAGAAATTGGAAAAATATGGAAATCCGATTATCCCAAATTAGTTCCAGTCGTGTTAGAGGGCGTGCTAACACAAAGGGCGCAGTAGCGAGCAATCGGTCTCGCAAAAACTGTCCTATCTTTTACATAGAAGAGTAGTCGGCGTTTAGTTAGCTGCTGAAAGTGTTTGTGAAGGTATCTTCTAACTTCTCAGCTTGGCATTTGGCTAGAATGACGTAGAACAAAAAAGAAAAGACCACGACCAGGCTCGACAGGGTCTGAGACAGACAGTGAGCTGAACATGGCGACTGGAGCTGACTCTGACGTAATGGTTTTGTCTCGTCAGCTGCGGGATGGCCAACAAGGTATTTCGTTGCTCTGTTGATAGCAAGATTGACAAATTGAAAAATGATCTGTGAAGCATAATTGATTTGAAGATTAAAAGTCTGAAAGATAACTTTTGCTTGATGTTGGAAAAATTAATTGATGCTAAACTCCTTAAGTTTGAGCGAAAATTGAACTCTCTACCGGGTAATGACCGATCTGTCACCCTGCTGACGTCAGTGTTATCGCTGCAGGCTTGAACAAAGAAAGATGAGAGAACGTAAATGATTAAGTCAAAGCGCTGTTTAATCACAGACTAATAGAAAGACAGACTAGCAACGCGGCATGCCTTTTGTTCCATGGTCGTCTCGGTAGACTATGGCCTTTTCATATTAAAATGAACTTCACAGGTGTTAGATTTTTTGGAGACTTTGTTCGTGGTCGATAACTGCACGAGATTATGCGAAAAGAACGACGAGATGGCATTGTGCTGCCAGTCGCGTAACAACCATACTTACTTTTTGAGCTCTCAGGGCAGAAACAGTGTTTCACGCCAATCAAAACATAACACGCCAGCAGCTTCATAAACACGTCCATCCATGACCAGCTTGTAAAAAACGATATGACTGACCGTAAACCATTGAGTAAAACCAGACAGTATCGTTAAAAGACTTTCAAATTTGGTTCAAACACACTCATTATATATTCATATAAATGTGAGAGGAATTTTTAAAATGGTAAAACTCACTTTCCCGAAGCTCAAAACTTTCCCGTTTTCGTCAGCACGCCAATTCAGCTCAGCGCCACACGACAACAACAATACAAACTTTGCCTAACACACTTTAGCTTAAAAATTGGCGAAAATCCGGAAACTACCGAAAGGTGCATGTCGGCACTCTTCGGAAAAGAGAGACGAGAGCTACCTGAGGCGAGGCATACATGGAGGGCTTACGTAACCACTTCACACCTTGAACAATACCCGTTGCCAGTCTGTCTTTCTATTTAAGGTCTTAGAATCTACGAAGTCGTCGGACAGGATCGTCAGGCATTGTCAACTTTGCACTAGAAAATGTTGACAAAAGGAAATTTGTGCTTCAGGGGAAACAACGCCTTAAAGATAGCTACCTTCGTTCTAGCAAGACCAATATTGAACGTTTGGTCGAAAACAATACTTAGTGAACTGCCTAATGGGAAAGAGTATAAAATTATGGCTAGCGGGAGGATTGTCAGAAAGGTAAATGCACATCAAGACGAAGGCAATGCGGAAGATAGATCGGAAGAGGACACATCACTCAATGGACTGAGAATCGCTCCTCACAACGTCGGCGGGTGGACAAACTGGAACAATTACTTCAGAAGTGAAATTTTATTTAGAATAAACGCGGACATTATCTCAATAAATGAGACACATTTGTCTGGAAATGATTGTATACAGTTAAATGGTTATCGCTGGATTTAATAGATCACTTGTGCACCATAATGCACAGAGAACTTTTGGCGGAGTTGGATTGTTTGTTAAATATTCTGTGTATAAATAACACGCTGTTTGAGATGGTATTCTTGGTTTCCCTTTTACTAACAAAGTGTATGGTTACTCCTTTATTGTAATTTATTGTTATCTGCCGCCTGAAAATTCGCCTTTGGGAAGAGATGCAGATGCATTTTTTGGACATCTGTTGAGACAATTGTATTTATATGATAATGAAGTCGATTCTATTTTCATCTGTGGTGATATAAATTGGCGTCTTGGTAATTTGAATGACAATATTGAGCATATTGATGACATCCAAATGAGGAAGGTCATTGATAAGTCGTGAACCAACATGGTTGTTGTAAGTTTTGCGAGATTTTACAAGACGCAAAATTATGTACATTTAATGCCGGATGTAATATTTAGGGAGATAATTTTACCTCCATATCGGGAAGAAGTAAAGCTGTAGTTGACTATACATAAGCTTATGTGTTCCTTATGAACGGTTTCAATTTTGTGAAATTTTCTGTGTCGTTCATATGCTTTCAGCGATCATGAAAACAATAAACAAGATTTTTTGAATGATAGGTGTAAAATTCCTGACCGTTAGGTTTTATATTTCGATTTTTGCGATCTTTCCATTATTTGCAGTGCTTCCCGTAAGCAGAGTTAACATTCCACAGCTTCAAATGCAAATGTGATGAATGCTAAATGTCGTTTCAAACTGGACAATATCCCTGCTAATTTTCTGTCGTCGGATGTTGCTATAGGCATGCCATTGTAGAAAAAATAGACAAGATTCAATATTGTAGAGAGTCTCAATGAGAAATCGATGTATTTATAGAAATTTATGGGCTTGTATAGGTAATGAAGTGAAGAATACTCTCCCTTCTTTCGTTGTAAGTAACAGTAAAGTGAAGAAACCGATGCGTTCCTGAAAACCATTTTGGAATGAGGAGTTAACACTGCACCAAATCCTGCATATTCAGACATATGTGAATTAAGCATATCAGGGTATTCTATGAATATGCTAAAATATTCATTGTTCTGACAATATTATCAGGCATTCCGATATATTCTGGTGTACATACTGCAGACCTATTGATATTATTATCAGAATGTGATGGATAACATCAGTGTCATCAACAATGGCATATTCGTACCAGCATTGCAAGAGAATATGAATAGAATGTTTTGTGTGAAGAATTTTAAATACTTCCGACGTCAAAATTTCGAGTTTCAGCAAAGAATAGTCTGACCATGTATTAAACACAGTATTACTTCGAAATCCATAAAGATATTGACTTTCTTTTTCTGTTTCATCTATCCTACATTGATAGAGTCTGTAAGTCTTCATTGTTTTGAGAGATCTGGAGTCGTTTCATTCATTGAAAATAGAGTACATTAAGGTTTTCATGAAAAACACACACAGTGAATTCGATAAGGAAATTTTAGGACATACCCGCTTAGCTTCTCTGATCTAAAAATGTTATTACAATTTTTTATTTGCCGCAATCAAAGTACATTGTGTTAATTTTTTTGTGTGTGTTTTTCAGCCGCTTAGACGCGTACCTTTTCCCATTTTGAGTGGACGCAAAACAAAGAATTTAATTACTTTGGCCCTACCATCTGCAGCGACAACACTTGTAAACCAATCCAAATTGCTTTTTCTAATTTGAATGCATAATCGTGAGCGCATATTTCAGGAATTCTGCTGTACATACTTATTCACTGTAGAAAACGAACGTTAACCTGTCAAATACCCAGGTGAAGAGCTTAATGATATTAACTTCAATTTGATTACCTCTTTCTACGAATCCCAATATCAGCAAGAAATGGGCTGGCTATCGCCGTCTTTATGGTCTCTACCTCGTTTGTGACGTCCGAATACTGAAGTGTTTTTAGGATAACTTTAACGACAAACCTAACGCATGTGACTTGAGCATTTCACTTATTTAAAATTTAGTTTCTCCGTTTTTATCGTTATAGAAGATGGCCTTTTTGTCGAGCAAAATCATTAGCTGCTACCTGGTATCGAGAGATATACTGCGATGTTATACTAAATATCGTGCTGTTAAGTAATATATTCCAAATAAACTGTCTTTAAACAAGTATGAGATTTCATACAATTTTGGAGATGCCCATTACACGTTTGCCATCCACAGACAAATTAAATGCACCTCACTGTACTCTACGCCACAAGTGACGGATCAGTGAATCTCTCATCACGAGGTGGCATTGTTCTGTGACTGACGGATGGCTTGCTACGATTGCATTATTTACAGGAACGCGGAGAAGACGGACTGACATGGGAGTAGAATCGGGAATTATTCCATCCTCGATGATAACACTGATATTATTTGAATACAGTTTTGAGAAAGACTTGGAAAACTTTCGGACGGCGGTAGTATTTCATGTGCATCGTTACATGTAGTTGTCTTCAGTAATTAGCAATATAAGGAACATCAGAAATGATAGACAAATTTGGAACGGCAGACATGATTGTAGACTGAACGATCCGTAGCTCGTGGACGCTCCCCTTCTCTCATGCGGAGCGCAGAGAGCGCCCTCGAGCGACGGCTCTTCCAGCCTACACATGATTGCAGTGTTCTGTCAATATTCACCAGGGCACAGTCTCTCATCAAGCAATAACAGTTGGTCAACAAAAACAGAGAAGGGAAAGGTGGCTGATTGGTTGGTTTTAACGAGAATTGACAGTGACAGTAGGATAGTTTGCGAAGGGCCTTTCTTTCAGCTGCAGTTTTTAAATGAAAGCTCCCAACTACTGATCTCTGGAAATTTAAAACCAAAGCACTGTTTTTCGAGGCATATATTTTCAAAGCTTATATTGTGCTAAATTCTCATCATTTTCGGTGTGTTATTCTGGGATTTCGTACACTGTGAAACACTAAGCATTGCGTTAGTCAGGGAATAATAACAACTATTACTAAGCTAACAAATTAAAGTTGATTCTCGACTTGTATCCGTATTCCAATGACTGTAAATATGGATTGCGTTGATGAAAAAAATGGATGTTTACAACAGAAACGATAGTCCAGAGATGGAACAAGTATATACAGACAACCCGAATAAAGTGGCACTCTCGTTGACGGTCAATGGAACTTTGCCACTGCTTCTTCTGGCTGGCAAATAAACTTTAAAAATAATATACATACAATATATACAAACACAAGAAAATATCAAAATTCAATTGAATACCTTTTAGGCTTATTTTAATTGTCCCAACTTTGACATAAATCGGAAAGACATGTTGGTGATACATGAAACAGTGAGATTATTTAGTACTCAAAAACCTTGATATTTGTATTGTTCCAAAGGTTTACATGTTCATGTATGTGATAGAAGCATCGACAGACTTGCTGCGACTCCAATAGCTGTTGGTCTTCTTTCATTGTCTTTCCACACACAAGTTCTACCCACATTGGTTACTTTAGGGGCACCAACACAGTTTCCAATTGAAATTAAAACCTTTCCAAGACTGAACACATCACTTGCAGTTGATTCACGGGCTTTGCCTTGCACAACTTCTGGTGCAATATGAAGATATTTCTTTCTATACATTCCCTTTTCTTCGAGTGACAAATTGTAGAGGCGACCTTGAGATACTAACTTTGCTTTCCCAAAATCAACGATAGATGGAAACCAGGTTTTATGTCTCATTGATAGTAAAATGTTGTCTTTCTTTAAATCACAGTGCAGAAAACTCTTTTGATGTAGATGAGCTATGGCATCGGCTATTAATTTACTGATATAAATCCAGTCTTGCAGTTCATTTTGCACAAATTGATTTCCTCTTTGATTTCCGTCGACCTTCAATGCCTTACTCAACGCAAGGGACGATCCGTCAACACCCCTATATTCCATGACTAGCTGCCAGTTGTGATGTTCAACTGTAATACCATAAACCATTGGAAATACAGGATGTTCAACTGACTGCAGAATAAAGGCTTCATGTTCAGCTGCTTTTTTGCTATTTGACGCATGTTCTGCTTTAAAGCATTTCACAGCAACTGGAACAGGTGAACTTGAAAGGTACAAATGTCTCAACTTTACTACACCAAAGACACCCTCTCCAAGGACAGTTTCTTGTGATCTGTCAATCTCAGTGTCAGGTATTTGCTTTATTCTCTACGCTGATGAATTTTTTCTCGTGACCTTGTGTACCGTATCTTTGTTTGTTTCTGAAAGAAATATAATTTAAAACACAGAAATGTTCATAATCAATCAAAAGTTAATTATAGACAAAGACAACTGTAAAATGGAGTATTGAGATTGCATGTCGGATTATCAATGAAGACACAATTTACCTTTGCAGGCCCTACATAAATACAGAATGGTTAAAGGGATTTCCTATTGTGATACGGCGTACACAGACAAACTTATCTGTCAGAACCTTTATACGACATATCTTCGACTGTCTAATGGTGGTTTCGATTGTGTATTGTTTGATAAAACCTGCTTCAAAATGCTCTTGACCTTTGGATAAAAATATATATGAATGTGCTACAGAAGTTAAATACACAGAAAATGACACTTACAGACACAAATAACATTGCGTACGAACTGCTGACCGAATGCTCAAAGTCGCAGCGACCTCTATGTTTGCCATGTGGTGACCACTACAGAAGTCAAGCACCAATGCACAGAAAAAGACACTTACAGACACAAATAACATTGCGTACGAACTGCTGACCGAATGCTCAAAGTCGCAGCGACCTCTGTGTTTGCCATGTGGTGACCACTACAGAAGTCAAGCACCAATGCACAGAAAAAGACACTTACAGACACAAATAACATTGCGTACGAACTGCTGACCAAATGCTCAAAGTCGCAGAGACCTCTGTGTTTGCCATATGTTGGCCACTACAGAAGCCAAGTACCAATGCACAGCAAATGACACTTACAGACACAAATAACATTGCGTACGAACTGCTGACCAAATGCTCAAAGTCGCAGCGACCTCTGTGTTTGCCATGTGTTGGCCACTACAGAAGCCAAGTACCAATGCACAGCAAATGACACTTACAGACACAAATAACATTGCGTACGAACTGCTGACCAAATGCTCAAAGTCGCAGCGACCTAGATAAAAATAACATTGTGTACGAACTGTTGACTGATGAATGCTTCAAAAATCTATTGTTCTGTCATCACAATTGAAGTTGAAATCAAATGATACATTGACTTACTTGGTGTTTTTCTGCTGACTGCATTTCGATCTGTTAAGAGAGTAATGAGGTCATTTATTAATTGTAGTTACATCTTAATCGAGATCACAGATATGGTGATATATACACAGACGACTCAGTTACTGAAAGCGTTACGATCCCCGACCTGTAATTCGTGCAGTAGCTGTCATCAAAGTCACCGAATACCTATTTATCATTACAATAATAATGTCCCTCCTCCGCATGCATCCCCTTTCATTTCATTATCCCTCTTCTCTTTAACATCATCTTACTGCCACTTTCATCATCATTACCATTGCCGCCACCACCCCTCATTAACAAATTATCACTGTTATCGTTAACGACGTTATGAATATCATAATCACAACCACCACCATCGTCCACAGACATGTATGTATATCTCCCTGTTCATAGTAATGATATTAACCATGGAGGTATACATAAATGTATGTGGACGATGGTGGTGGTTGTGACTGTGATATTCATCATTATAGGAGACAGCTCCGACAGGTGAGATGTCATCATCGTACAGGGCAGAAGTACATTTTTCAGTTATTTCTTTACTAAAGTTTATTTTTGTCTCTATATATAATTTTCAGACATTGCCAAGACATCACATAAAAGTCTGTAAAATTATAAGTGATATTCAAACTCTTTATTTACATTAACGTGTTCATAATTTGCTGGCTGACTACACGACTATCTCTGAATTTGTCGTACGAAAAATCTCGCCATGGCTCGAATTACCTGACCTACAGGAATTTACCTCATTTTTCTTATCGGCTTCCTCACATTCATGAGCCTTCAGAGGGTTTATTTTAGGCATGGGCGCACAAAAGAGATTTGCATTATGTTTGCCTTTCAATGAGATCCTATCCACCTTTCGGAAGGCGGAATTTTAAACCTTCCAATTCTCTTTAGCCAGTCTTGATTCTACCCCTCATAGCTGTGCAACGTTAACTAATGAAGATTACATAACTGCATGTTGCTGGGGAACAGGTTCTCACAGCGTTACCAGAATATACGTCGTCGATCGAAGGCAGAATGCCTGGATTGCCAGGCCAAAGGCCTAAACTCAGTAGTATAAAAGAATGGAGAGGTTCGCCTTCAGCTTTCCATCTATATCCAAGCAATGCTACTGTTACACACCTCACACGGGTGTCGATTATATTGGTATGAATTGGGTTTATTGACAGGAGTAGTGAAAATCGTAATACAATAAATCCTCATCAGAGATATATGTAGTTACTCTGGAAGTTGAATGTATACACGTCTTGTCTATCAGTGGCAGTGCTTCACGTCTGTTCCATTCAATGTCCTGTTCAACTGGTGTGTTGGCTGTCTATTACAATGTCTGTCTATTTTCGAGTATTTTGACTAGTGATTATCTTAATGAGGTCTGTAAACGTTGCGTAACATCTCCTTTCACGTTAGTTTTGTCACTTAAAATGAGACAGGCCATGTGATCTAATGTGGAAGATTTCGTCACGAGAGTTTAGATAGAAGACTTTGTGAATTTTGTCAGAGTAATTCTATTGAAAACGAGATTGTCTATTGTATTGTGAATTTTATGATGGTTTCAGGACATCTTATAAGAAATATCTTACAGAAGTTCAAGTGAGTGATATTCCAGACGCAGAAAAGTTAGAGCTAATATTTCAACAAAATAATGTTAGAAACACAGAAAAATATATTGAGAAAGGATTTCCTCGAAGAAAAGAAGCTTTGCACAGGCTCTCTTAGCGTGTTTTATACATTTGCTATTGTGCATTGTACACTTTTTTTTTCTTGTGTTTGGTTTTCAATTGACATATAGTCCTGAACTTGAAAAATGTGACTCATCTCACTGAACGAAGTTTTTTTTTAATGTAGTAAGTGAAATAAAAAGTGACCCATGCAGGACTCGATTCCACATCCCCCGAATACATTTCCGATGCTCTACCAACTGAGCTAATGGATCGGTCGGAATTAGTGTGGTCGGTCCTGTCACTTAGATAGGGCTCTTCATTTAAGGTTAGGTGACGAGTATTCACTGTACACGCACATGAAGTAATTTGTGTTATTTTATATATATACCCTACACGGGTCATTTCCTCAAACCCCAAAAATGTGCAGTGTAGAGACAATCAGATGTGTAGTTGTGTGCTTTTCTCATTAGTTTATCCATTATATTTCCACGCTAAACACAACTTTGTGGAACCTGTTACATTTAAAACGTTTTTATACACACACACAAACTTATATATATATATATATATTATATATATATATATATATATATATATATATATATATATATAATATATATGTATATATATATTACTTCATATCTATATATATATATATATATATATATATATATATATATATATATATATATATATATATATATATATATATATATATATATATATATATATATTACTTTAAAGCGTTATGGTGCTTCTCTGTTGCAGATTTGACAACCCTTGAATTTGAGACGACCAACACAAATGTGACCGTATCTAAACCAATCCCTGAACTATCTGCATTGACTGCTTGTATTTGGGTGAAAATTAACGAGGCCGAACACGACGCAGCTTTGGTGTCCTATAATGTCCCCAGACGTGACAATGAATTTCTTATCTACTATCATGGCATTGGCTTAAAACTTTTCATTGGCACTTTTTCGGAGGAATTTCCTTCACCATCTCTTGAAGATGATGCCTGGCATCACGTGTGTATAACGTGGTCTTCACATGACGGCAGCTGGAAGTATTACCATAACAGTGCTCTCTATCAAGCTGGCAAAGAATATTGTATTGGATATACAATAAAGAGTGGTGGGCTAATGGTGTTAGGGCAAGACCAGACCGTTGTAGGTGGTGGTACGATGCAAAACAGGCACTAGTTGGTAGTTTGACACAATTCAACTTGTGGTCAAGGATGCTTGATGGAGATGAAATAAAATCAATAATAGGAGATTGTTCAATCGCTGGTAATATATTTGCGTGGAATATTTCTAATCTGCGTATAGAGGGCGACGTTTCTCTGAAAACCAAGACGTTTGCGGTAAGTCTTATACATAAAAAATGCTCTACAAATTGTCAGATGTCAGGCCTTATTATTTCAACAATCCACTGCATAAGCACCGTGGCTTAAAGTCGAGTATGAAGTTCAATAACTATTAAAGAACTTGGAAAATCTTAGTTGCATTTTATAGAAATATGGACATAGACCACTTTATATACGGATAGGCGAAAGGTAAACTATGAATGTATGACAGTTTTTTTTTTAAATTTGTATATTTTGTGTATTGCAGTTCCAGTATTTAAAAAGCAGTATTCAGTATTTTTGACGACCTCTACAAATTATGCGGCTGCTCTTTGCGTTCTCTGAATAGCGTATCGTAAACAAAGCCATTGTTGAACTTAAAACAACAAATACGAAATTATTCGCCATGCAAATCCCTGAACTGGTCGCTATGATGTTTGCAAGTAATATTTGATGATACATGACATAACAATGGGTCTCATGAGCTGCCAGTCATCGTGGATTTAAACTTTAAAATGACCTAATTTGTATAAATATCGATTTATCAGAATTCTCTATTGAGGCTTTGTAGATCATATGATCGGTTTACTATACGCTGAATGCAAAGGCCTGTGCTCTCCTTGGCCTTTCAAAATTGTTAGTAAGTTTACGAATTCGGTTCAAAAAATATAGTAAGCACAAATTATGTAATGCTCGCTGAGCCCGCTAATTTTCAACAAGCACTTTTGGTACTCAATTAATGATTTTAAGGGGAAAGAAATGATGAATGAGTTCATGAGAGACAAAGGCAAACGAAAATTCCTTTCTAGCTTTTTTGACACTTAACACTAAAATTTTGATACGCATTTTTAAAAGATCCATTGCTTTACAGTACATCATGGGTCATGAATGCTTGTAACATTGAAATTTCTTCCTTGTCTCAATAAAGTGTGTCATTTTGGTCAACCGGCCCATGAATGTTATTCAAGAAATTGATCTTTATTATTATTTTATTTCTCAGTGGTTGACGATTATGTATATATTAATATATTAACTGGTCATTAATATTAAGTGTTTGCACAAGTTTTAGATGCTAGAAAATCTGTCCCCTGTTTTTCATATTTGGAAAGCTTCGTTACCTTGAAAGTATGCATGTCATCCATGGTTACTAGGTGGTGCTCTATAGCTGTAGTCATTATGCCATGTTCAGCTCTAAAATTATTTTAAGGTGGAGGTCTACTCAAAATTAAAAGTATTGTCAATTTCCTGATTTTTGCATATGTTGTGGCCTGATCAATTATATTAACAAAAATAAACAGAAAAAGGGGGGTTCCCGTGCTACGTTTTGAGTTAGGGGGTCCTAAAGTACCCCTAACCTATGCTATTTTAAGTGTTAAGGGACCTTTTCTCACATTTTGATACTTTCAGCAAAGAACATACGCAAATCTTGTCAGGAAATATTGTCATTTTTCTGATTTTTTCATACATTGTGCTCTGATCAGTTATATCAACAAATATCAACAGAAAAAGGGGGGTTCCCATGCTACTTTTTGAGTTAGGGGCTCGTAAGGCACCCTAACCCCATGCTTTTTCAACTACTGACAGGCCTGTTGTTCGTATGTTTTGCTGGTTTCACTAAAGATCTGGCTCAAAACCTATCAGGGAATATTGTCATTTTTCTGAATTTTGAATATATTGTGCTCTGAACAATTATGTCAACAAAAATAAACAGAAAAAGGGGGGTCCCCGTGCTACTTTTTGAGTTAGGGGGTCCTATATTACCCCTAACCCATGCTATTTCAACTACAAAGGGGCCCTTTTCTCCCATTTTGATAATTTCAGCAAGGATCATGCTCAAAACCTATCAGGGAATATTGTCATTTTTCTGATTTTTGAATATATCGTGCTCTGAATATTATGTCAACAACAATAAACAGAAAAGGGGGGTCCCCGTGCTACTTTTTGAGTTAGGGGGTCCTATATTACCCCTTACCCATGCTTTTTCAACTACAAAGTGGCTTTTTCTCCCATTTTGATAATTTCAGCAAGGATCATGCTCAAAACCTGTCAGGAATATTGTCATTTTTCTGATTTTGAATATATTGTGCTCTGAACAATTATGTCAACAAAAATAAACAGAAAAGGGGGGTCCCCGTGCTACTTTTTGAGTTAGGGGGTCCTATATTACCCCTTACCCATGCTTTTTCAACTACAAAGGGGCTTTTTCTCCCATTTTGATAATTTCAGCAAGGATCATGCTCAAAACCTGTCAGGGAATATTGTCATTTTTCTGATTTTTGAATATATTGTGCTCTGAACAATTATGTCAACAAAAATAAACAGAAAAGGGGGGTCCCCGTGCTACTTTTTGAGTAGGGGGTCCTATATTACCCCTTAACCATGCTATTTCAACTACAAAGGGGCTTGTTCTCCCATTTTGATAATTTCAGCAAGGATCATGCTCAAAACCTATCAGGGAATATTGCCATTTTTCTGATTTTTGAATATATTGTGCTCTGGACAATTATGTCAACAAAATAAACAGAAAAAGGGGGGTCCCCGTGCTACTTTTTGAGTTAGAGGGTCCTAAACTACCCCTACCCCATGCTTTTTCAACCACAAAGGGGTCTTTTTCACATTTTGATAATTTCAGCAAAGAACATCCTCAAAACCTATCAGGAAAAATTGTCATTTTTCTGATTTTTGAATATATTGTGCTCTGAACAATTATGTCAACAAAAATCAACAGAAAAAGGGGGTTCCCGTGCTACTTTTTGAGTTAGGGGGTCCTATATTACCCCTAACCCATGCTTTTTCAACTACAAAGGGGCCTATTCCTCCAAATTGGATACTTTCAGCAAAGAACATGCTAAAAACCTGTCAGGGAATATTGTCATTTTTCTGGTTTTTGAATATATTGTGCTCTGAACAATTATGTCAACAAAAATAAACAGAAAAAGGGGGGTTCCCATGCTACTTTTGAAGTTAGAGGGTCCCTAAAATACCCCTACCCCATGTTTTTCCCACAGCTGAATAGGGGCCTTTTTTCACATTTTGACACTTTCAGCAAAGGAACATGCTCAAAACCTGTCATGGAATATTGTCATTTTTCTGATTTTTGAATATATAATTTCTTTGATCGATTATGTCAACAAAACAAGAGCGAAAAAAGGGTTTAGCAAAGTACATGCTCAAAAATTATCAGAGAATATTGTCATTTTTCTGATTTTTGCTATGTTGTTGCATTGGTTATATGTCAACAAATATTGAGGAAGTTTCAAGTGTTATTTTTTGAGTTACAGGGTGTCCTTTACACAAGTGTAGAAAAAAGAGCATAGGCAGGGTTTGACTGATTGATCATGTTGCTTTATTGCTTACTTCATATATACTTACATCATAGTATGATATCTTCTTATATAATCTATATTATATGATAAATATTTTATATCAATATTTTATATTATGCTGTATTTACTTATTTGCTCTGGAGTGATTAAAAGATGGAGAATGAATCACCAAGCCAACTGTGCATACACACTAAAAGTATTTCAAGATACAATAGATTGTTAAGTAAGGCATAGTTAGATGCCATAATACCAAGCATAGTATGTACCGGTACAATAAATATTCTACAAAATCTTTCAGTATTGTCTCAACAGCTCTGCATGACCTGTAAATGACCTCAAAATGACTGGTTTATATGCAAATAGATATTCCAATGTGTAAAATGATTTGAAGTTATAAGAAAAATTTGTAATTTGAATACCGGAATGACTACGTTAGTGAACAGAGTGTTGACATGAGTGACATTTCCAAACCAGCTGAGGATAACATAGGACCAAAGTCTCTGAAGCTACTATAGACATTGATACAAAATTTAGTATTTCCTGACTGTATGAAATTATCTCACTAAGGTCATCCTGGGGACCTGTTAACCGAATATTTATACCAGCGGTTGAAACAGCTCTGGTGTGTTCTGTAGAGAATAACTTTTTGTGACACATGTATGGATGGAGAAGGTTGATATCTTTGATAGCTCATTTCAGGATGGCCTGACAAAAAATGGTTAAAATTAGCTGCAAAAATAAAAAATTGAAGATTTCATCATAATTTCAATATATTACATTAAGATAAATATCAAATCAGTAAGTACTGCGGTTCTCAAGAGTGGACGGACGCATCACAAACGGACATACATACATACATACAGACTGACACCGGACGGATACCCATCCCAATAGCTTCTATAGACTATAGTCTATAGTAGTTAAAAATGGGACAGCAATAACTTCTAAGTAAATATCACAGATTGACAGCAAATGACACCCTATAAGCCTGCAAGAGAAAGTAGCTCAGTAGACGAGCAAAATTTCATTTGAGGCTGCTTGCTCAGCCATTCTCGTGTATGGGTGATTTTTAGTGTTTTTCATTTTGCGAAGTTTTGCAAAAATATTCAACATGTTTTGTGTTTTGCCTCGCAAGGCAAATTCCTAACCATGAGAATGGCAGAAAGTATTTGAATCCTAGTACTATAGCTTTCACTGTTTTAGATCTGATGCAGATTTGGAAGCAGCAGCCTCAAATGCATGATCACTGCATGCACAACACAAGTTGCGGGTACTGGATAGGTGTCCAGTTCTGCTTCAACCCAGATTTCAAATAATCCTGGTCTTTGAAAACTGAAGTAATGAAACACTATCACTTGGAAACATTGAGCACTCTGCTGCGATACATATACAGCAATTTGGCATGTCAGAACTCTTTGAACATGATAATCTTCCAAATTCGAGGGACGTCTACAGTCTTGGCTAGGCTCAGCGGTACTGTGTTTGTATTTGCGTCACTTTCGTATTTGTAAGATCACCAAAAGAGCACTTCAGGTCTTTGGTGGGTTCTTTCAAATCGCTGTGATTGGGTGAAAAAGTGTTTATTCTAGGGTCAACAACACAGTTTTCAACAGTAATGAATTTATTTCACCTCTTATTTATACTTAAGTTTGCTAATGCAATTGAGATGGGTTTGTCATGTCAGGAGAACTTTAACAGTTAAAGTTATCAAATATCTAACACAAGTCAGCATGGAGTTTTCCATAAATTTCAAAGTTATGATGCTAGACATACAGTATTGATTCTGTGAGAGAAAAATTTACAATATTATTGATAACTTGTTTTGATTTTGTCACCCTTTCTTTTCTATTTTGATTTTTCACTTTCAACAACAATTCAATGCCTTCTTCACCTTTCCTGTGGAATGCAAGCTCTAAATGGCTCATAGCAAGGCCACTGCTTGCAATTTTCTTACACATACATTTACTTATATACCCTTGAGTACATGAGTATGTAAGGTTTGCATGTTTAGGCTTGTTGCCTTTGCATGCTCTACAGATTCCCTCACAAACTCCCATGTAAATGTCAACTCATCAAAAGATAGCTGTACCTTTTCAATAAGTTTTTTAAACCTTTCACATCTGCTAAAGCATCATGTGCACTGTAACTTTCTCCTACAAATTTTGAACAAGCTCAACTTGTGAGTACTTTTCACAATCAGGATATGAGGTCTTAAAGACTTTATACCAATCAACAAAGCCAGCAATGTGTGAAGACAATTGATCAACCATATCTGTTGCTACAGTACACAGTAAGTGAGGCTACCCACAATTCCCTTGATTTGTTCCTCAGACATTTTTGCTAAAGGCTTTTTCAATTTTATCAGTTTCTTAACAATTTTTAACTTACAATTTAAGTTCAGGATTATTTGTTAAGACTATGTTCCAAAATTATTGATTATGTTTAAAATTCAAGAGTAAATTGAATGAGAAATTGATGTTTGGAGGTGCTAAAAATTGCACACTTGTCAAGATAAAGTTATCAGCAACTAAGATGGTCTCATCATATCACCTGTCAGACATGCAAATTTCCTTTGTTACGAACATTAAAAAAAATCAATACCCTTTCTTTTGCCAACACATATGCAACTTATTCCCTTAGTTTCCTTCAAAATATTGTGTATGGCTGTCAAAAATATATGTCGACAAAATTACAAAATTGCTATCTCCTCCGCGGAAAAGGGGTTGATCTTCTCATTATTCACAGTGACAAATCAGAAAATTATGATGATCAGAACTATGTTGCCAGAATTTTGAAATATGGACTGAGTTGTTCTGTGTACAGAAGAAATTTGCTTCAGTTCAGTGAGTGATCTCCGTGTGTACAGATCATGGAGGATTGTGGGTAGCCTCACTTACTGAGCAGTAGCATTATATAAAACTCTACAATCAAATGACTTGATGTTATGTCCAACCAGAATACAAGGTTCTGGTCCAAGAAAGTCACACAATGTCAACAATGCTTGTTTTACAGGTACTGCACTGACAGGTTTTCCATTCTGTGTTAGGATTCCATTTTTCATTGCCAGACCGGTCACTCTTGATGCTGGTTCACTTATTGGAATCCTAGGTATCACATACACATTCAGACACCCTTTGGTCCAACAGCTGCAAGCTGTGTTATGTGTGATGTTCTTGCTGAAAAAGAAAAAAAACTCATGACAAATGGCAAAATAATTTGTTTATGTTATTTTGGATTACAGTAAATTTCAATGAAAATCTCAGTCAGACTTTGCCCTGGGAGATGAGTAATAAACTGAAACTGACACTTGAGGCATTGATTGTCTTGTTGGTATGAAAATAATGTCATCTAACTATTGTCTGTAAACCATTGCTGATTTTGATAAGCAAGTCATGATCATTAAAATAATGCTGTCAGAAATTTGAATCATGGATGAACTTGTTCTGTTTCCAGTAAAAATTTGCTTCAGTTTAATGATTGATCATTGTGTGTAAAGTTCAATAGCCTTTGTAGCCTCTAAAGGTATTAAGATGAAGTAGTGAAATGATTGCAATATCAGATTAGTTTAAACACCACATATTATCACATTGATAACAACAACACCTACCTAATCCAGTGGTCTCCAGGTCAAAATACACTACAGGTTGATCAGTCAATTCTATTGGTTGTGGAACTGGTTCTGTAGAGAGGGAAGGTATCTCCTGTATATCTTGGGTTTCTGAATAAAAAAATAGAAACAGATACAGATAAAATATATGGGAATGAATGATTCAGTTTTTACTTCTAATGAAACAGAATATTCACAAAATGGTACAGCCTATGGTCCATGGCTAAATGTTTTAGGTATTTGGCAAATCTTAAACTTTAAGCAGACATGAACTGAGTAACTAGTTCTACAATTATGCAAATAAAAAAATTGCCATCCAGCAAAATTACAATGGGGTTGCAACACCTGACAAGCAGCCAGCTACCCAGTTTTTACATCCATGCCCAGACCATGTCGAGTCTCGCCGATAGTGTCGGTCATCCGTAACGCCAGGCTGCATTGCTTGCAGCCAGATAAACCATCTGCAAGGATACTAAGATCAACAATTCGCCTACCATCTCTCCTCGTGGCACTGTAGGTTGTTGGCCGCCAAGGATCGTAGACTTCATCATATTCACATATGACTACAGGGTTCCGGAACCGAGTTGCACGAGCACACATAGCAATGGTCGTCAGCCGTTGTGGCCGCAGTCGACTCGACAAGAGTATCAGATTTTAAACTTTCATGACTAGAGGATTGCCATTTATCCTTGAGGGCCTCACAAACTCTTCTGGCTCTGTTTTTGTGTTGCTTTGATAGTGAATCTACCTGTGACTTTCAGCCGACTGGCACGACCAAACGACATAGTTTCACTGATAGCGCGACGTAGTTTGATGGCTATGGCGGTATGATAAGTGAGTCCATTTACGGTACCTTCTTAAATCGATCACATCGATGCCAATATCATGAAAATTTACAATATTTTATCGTCATATAATTAATTTGATCATTCATAACAAACCATCATCAAGTTAATACGTTTACCTTCATTTATGCGTAACACAGCCTAAATTTAAGATGTCGCAAATAATCTCCTTCTGCGATATTTAGCTTACTCTGTTACGACATAAATATTGCGCAACACCTGCGCAGACGTCGATTTTCGTACATAGTCCCCGTCCTTAAGACAACCTCTGATCAGAACATATGGCAGTCTGTGGTTTCGCACAAATTTTGTCTCGTTATAACTGCAAATTTAAGTGCGCAAACTGAAACTGGTTATCCTGCTAATGTTTTCACAGAGACAGTCACATTTTTAAAACGCAGCTGCTGATGATCGTTATTTTTTTGTCTGGATAAACTTTCGTCGTGCGACTGTGCACAGCATTGTCTCTGGAGCATCAGAGAAAACTATCAGTATTCAAAACATTTGCTGAGACAGTTTCTTGTAAAATATTTTGAAGGAAACCTATTAAAATTGGAAAGTTCACAGAAAAATTCAATCTGCATATCGTCAAATGACAAATCTATGACAACTAAGATTTCCGGCTCGCTTTAGTGCCTCCATGCACAGACAAACACTTTGCGGTACATCGTTCAACCATGCGCGGTCCGGACTGTAGTTCGACTGTCTTTCAGGCTGACTGTTCTTGATCTCTTCTCGGCGGTTTCAGTGTTTCCAATTTTTCATATCAGATTTATCCCGAACTTTCTTTCCCAGCTGAGGATACCATCCATCTAAAGCATTTGTAACTGCCCGCTTCCCTCGATCCGCTTCAACCGTCCATTCGGAAAGTTGACAGCGTGTGAGTGTTTGGGTGTCTCGAAACTACCGTAATGCATCGCACACCAATATCAGAGTTCGCGACCCGGGGATCTTGAAACCTTTTCGTGCATGCTCATGTTAGCACAGGTCAAAGTCCAAATCATCACCATGTGTCGATGCACCTATGATAGGGGCAGAGTAGTTTTTGAAAGACGAGATATGACAGTATTTCCCCGGAATTCATAATCTTAACCGAAAATCAGGCTTCAAAAATAACAAAATTATTCGTAAATGGCCGATCTGCTTTTATTTTTTTCGTAAATTTCATTTTTATACGTAATTTACGAACGTTCCGAGCGACGGCGAGAGCACAGAAAGGTCATAGGCCATGTGGAGTTTGAGAAGATTTTCTATGACCTTTGACCTATCAATAATTCCTATGCAGCTAAATAATGGCCATATTTTATTCTGGCCTATATAGCAGTGCTGGAGGTCTGGTGTCTATTGGCCATTGACCAGTGGGGGACCAAAATTGGCCCCTGACCTGTGACGCCATATCATCTTGTTTTCATTTATTATGCATTTATCTAATTCTAAGCTAGCCAGTAAAGCTAGAGGTTTAATTTTTGGTGAACAGGTATCAGTATGAAAACGAAGAGTTTTAATTGCAAAACGTCACGTGTCAAGGACGACGCTTGACCTCACTTTAACAAATATGACTATAAATCAGTAACCATTAGTGCCGATGCCTTCATATTTTGTTGCATGCTTCATCTTATGGCGTCACATTCCGTACCCAAATGAACTATCTACACATGTAAATATGGGCTAGCCAATAGAGGTAGAAATCCGATTTGTGGTGGACAGGGATTATAAGATGAGATAAAATGCTTCTGCAAAAAAGTCACATGACCAGGATGACCTTTGATCACAATGATGACCTTTGACTTCTTAAACACACTTTGATTGCTTAGGCCCGGCCTTGCTGCTTGCAGCGCCTGTGTGTTTGGTATTGTAATTGCTTTAATAAACATACTATACATTCACTGCATATTGTGTATTTAACATTTTTTGTCTCTCGGTGTCTAAATTTTCAGATCGAATTGTTCTCAAATTGAAGACCACAAACACGAATGTAGAGGTATCTCAACTGGTTCCCGAGTTTACTGCGATATCTGCTTGCATTTGGGTCAAAATCAACGAGGCTGGACACAACGCAGCTCTTGTTTCTTACGCTATACCTGGACATGACAATGAATTTCTGATTCACTACCTTGGCGTTGGCTTCCATGTGTATATTGGAAACAAACTGTTGGTTATCGCAACATCGCCGATTGACGATGGGTCATGGCATCACGTGTGCATCACGTGGTCTTCACATGATGGCAGCTGGAAGTATTACCACAATGGGGTTGTCAATAAAGCTGGTATAGCTCATCATATTGGCTATACTATAGCAAACGGAGGTGTTATGGTGTTGGGGGGTGGTCGAAACGATGCAAACCAGGCACTTGTTGGTAGTTTGACAAAATTCAACATGTGGTCTCGAATGCTCAGTGGGGATGAGATTCAAAGAGTGGTGGGAGATTGTTCAACCTTTGGTGATGTATTCGCATGGAATATTGCTAATCTACAAATAGAGGGCGATGTTTCTCTTGAAACAGAAGACTTTTGCAGTAAGTTTCAATCCTAAAAAAGTGTCTTTTAATTTTAACAGTTGCCCTGTAATCGAAATTATCAGAGCAGTTGACACAAAAACAACATGTACCGGAGGAGTATTAACGAGCTAGGTCTTTAGAAAGAAATGTGATTTCTGATAACTATGGAAATCAGAAAATTCGAACGAAGTCTTCGGGGATTTCTTGACAGGTAGACTGTAACGGGCATTAATGTTTTTATTATCAGGTAGCGGTCTTCGGAATCTTGGTCGACCTCTGTGAGTCGTTCTATGGTTGTTTGTTTTTTTTTTTCGCAGAATCACAATTCGCAAACAGAGTCATTCTCGAACTGAAAACGGCAAACACAAACATATTTGTCTCTAAACCAATCCCTGAGTTGGTCGCTGTGACTGCTTGCATCTGGGTGACAATCGAAGAGTCGGAACGCGATGCAGCACTGGTGTCCTATGCCGTATCTGGACATGACAATGAATTTCTCATCCTCTATCTTGGCGTAGGCTTTCACGTGTACATCGGAAATGTACTTCTAGTCATCACAGCAGCGCCAATCAATGATGGGGCTTGGCATCACGTGTGCATCACATGGTCTTCAAGTGATGGCAGCTGGAAGTATAATCATAACGGGGCTGTCGGCAGCGTTGGCCGTGATTATCAGACTCATTATAGTCTCGGAAGCAGCGGCGTTTTAGTTTTAGGACAAGAGCAGGACGCCCGAGGAGGACAGTATGACGAGAATCAAGCACTTGTTGGTAGTTTGACAGGATTCAACATGTGGGAAAGAGCACTGACTGATGGTGAAATCACAGACATTGTTGGAGACTGTTCTCATGTCGGGGACTTGTTCGCTTGGAACATTGACCATCTTGTCATTGAGGGCGATGTTTCAACGAGAGGTGAAGACGTATGCTGTAAGTCAAACTATCACTTGTTGGAAACGTCTGAGTGACAGTTTACATTCATATAATAATTGAGAGAATGCGAAAGAGATATGTTTTGATTAGGTTTCTGTTCATGTTTCCGCTCATGGACATTCAGCACTGAATTTAATTCACTTATTTATATATCAACCTCCATTCCGTATTATATCATACCAGCGATCTGATTGGTCAAGACGTGAACATAACAGTGCCATATTTGCGGTGCAACATGTACGAGAGGCCAAATGTAAAAACATTAATTTCACAATCAATTTTAGTCATAGAACAGATGGAAATGTATATAGAGAGGAATTTTAATATATATATATATATATATATATATATATATATATATATATATACATACATACATACATACATACATACATACATACATACATACATACATACATACATACATACATACATACATACATTGGCAATGCAAATGTATGCATACATATACATACACATAATCATACACGTAGTGTATTCATTCAAACATGAAGAATACATACATACATACATACATACATACATACATACATACATACTACATACATACATACATACATACATACATACATACATACATACATACATACATACATACATACATACATACATACATACATACATACATACATACATACATACATACATACATACATACATACATACATACATACATAGAGCCTCGACTTGGATAAAGGTCGAAAATTTACATTGAGCCTCGCTTTCGAGACAGTTGCAAATATTTACATTTAACCTCAAATTGATGCACCTGTAAAATTTATAAATATATAGGGCCTCGGTCTGATACAGCTGCAATATTTTATATATATATATATATGTAGGGCCTCGTTCTGATACAGCTGCTACTATATTTTTCAAGAGCGACGAGTTCACAATGTTATCAGTGCATTTAAAGGTGCAAGCTATTGTTTTGTCCATGCATATTGTGCATCACGTTTCCTGTATTGTACCTTGTTGTTGAACTTCCGTCGTCTCGCGTCTGAGCTAAGAAAGACTCGTTGCTTGTATGTTGTCTTACCGATTGAGTCAGAGCCGAACACTGTTCTTCATTATATTTAAACACGCTCATTTTATTCGTAAAATATTAAACATACAATTGAAAATTTCGTAAAACATAATAATTGTTAATTTTGAAAATTTCATACAAACTTTGCAAAGAAGAATTATTTGAATGATGTTCGAATATTGACAAAAATAACCCGTTCTCGCCAGCCGCGGCTGAGTGTCGCGACGTCCCGCTTGTACGTCCAATAATTTTATGAATGAATTTTCACTAAAATTGATGTTATAGTAAGTACCAAATAAATACCTTGCATTAAAAATCCATAGTCTTTCCTATTTCCGCTTGATTCGCACAGAAAAAGCCCTACGAGAGACGCTAATTATCCATAGGAGCAGCCCCGACATGTTGAGCTGACCGCAGTCAAGTCAGCTGTGACCCAGCCACGACCGCATAACACAAGCGTATGAATTCTTGTAAAATACTCCCTCTCGTTTTTTCCCAGTAATTATCATTCCTGGAAGGTTTATTCACGGAAAACTGGGTCTATGCATGTGATAAATATATAATCCCCCCGTATTCCTCACTCGTGTGTCTGCGTCGCTGACTCGTGATTCCCCGTGTAGCGGCCGTATCCCCCCTCGCATACGGCTTGAAGGGATACGGCCGCTACACGGGGAATCACTCGTCGGCGACGCAGCCACACTCGTTCGGATACGGGGGGATTATATATATGGGGGGATTATATATAAATATCCTCGCTTTGGTATATATTGGACCTTATGTATATATATATATATATATATATATATATATATATATATATCGCCTCACTTTGGTAGTGCAACTGCAAAATTTTATATACAGACTCGTTTTCAGACAGCTTGGACTCGGAAATTTATATATATATATATATATATATATATATATATATATATATATATATATTATATATATATATATATATATATATATATATATATATATATACATCCTCGTTTTCGAAACAAGATAGTGACTTCCAAATGTTCATATTATATTGGTCGGGACTTGATTTACATACAAAAAAGTTGCGCTCACAATGCTGCATACAGCAGGGCTTGTAGTTTCACAAGACCATAGAAGGATCCTGGCAAGACTAACGCTAATACACGCATAGTGCTGGTGCTTGTGCTTTACAAGTGCATTTGAACTTTTCAGTAGCTGAGACTCTCTCAAAGCCCCTCACTGGCTACTACTTGTATGGTCTGGCTCAGCAAGAGCCGGCTAAGTTGGTGAAGCCTTGCACTACCGAAGCCACCGTAGCAGGCTGCACCGGCTCACAGAGAACAGGGCTAAGCCGGTCACAATGCATAGAAGCCAATGGGGCCTGGCTTAGCTGTGGGTCCATAGCTGTGGTGTTTTCGGACGGGATTTTCGCCTTTTATGGGCTGTTTTGACTTTTACGTTTTTAAACCCCGCCAAAATATAAAAGTCAAAACCAGCCCATAAAAGGCAGAAATCCCGTCCGAAAACACATACATACATACATACATACATACATACATACATACATACATACATACATACATACATACATACATACATACATACAACATACATACATACATACATACATACATACATACATACATACATACATACATACATACATACATACATACATACATACATACATACATACATACATACATACATACAGCCTCGACTTGGTTAAAGGTCGAAAATTTACATTTACATCGTGGGGGGGGGGTTCTGGAAGATTTTACGAAAAAATATTCCCAGCGAATGTCAATGAAAAAAATTCAGCAAGAGAAGGGCTAAGGAAAAAGATATCTCACTAAGCTGAGTCTAAGCTAAGCTGTGTTTATTGCACCAAATTTCAGTAATATTATATAGGGCTCAGCCCTTGGTGTCGCACCAGGCGTTGAGATTAAAAATGTCATTTGTATTGATTCATAATTAGCAATCATAAAGAATAAAATAGAATTAATTGTTACTGTCTATATACGTTTGTACAAGAATGACCGGTTTACGCTCGGATGATAGTTCACATGTACACGATGTCAGACCCTGTAAGTATAGATTTTCTATTATGTGTAAAAAAGTTTGACATAAATTGGCTATTTTTACCATGCTTACTACCTATTGTATTTGACAAGCGACGTATTGTGTCATCATAAACTTTGCAACAGTAACTGTACCGCCAAACTTCGATATTGTAAACTGAAAACGAGCGTTACTTCTAAAAACGGGCAAATTTTGCACATAGTTATTGACACAGAGGGCGCCTTTCTAAGATTCAATCCCAGCATTCTTTGCGAATGTTCTCGTTCATATGCACGACATCGACAGTTTTCTCACTTCTTCTATTTTTTAGGCGTGATAGTAACATATTTTGTATCAGCGACAGCGTGGATAATAATAATTACTCGCTTATAAAAAAGATATATTTTATTAATGGCATGTTATAAAATCATAGCGAGCACGTTTCGAATTTGTTTATTAACGAGCACTCAAAAAAACATGGCGGCGCCCACGAAAGAAGGGTACACTTCCGGTTACTTGCATAGTATATTATCAATATGCGCATGCGTAGTCAGTAAGCCGCTGGCGCGACCAATATTATATAGGGCTCCGCTCTAGGTGTCGCGCCAGGCGTTGACATTAAAAATGTCATTTATATCGATTCATGATTAGTAATCATAAAGAATAAAATAGAATTAATTGTTACTTTCTGTATACGTTTGTTTACTCTCTGATGACAGTTCACGTACACGATGTCAGACCCTGTAGTAGCCCTGCGTACGATGCTGTGTGTTCCGCTACAGCTAATCGCCCTGCTCACCACATCTCTGCAAAGACCCGTACGTAGGGTCGGTGACTTCAAATCCATCTTGGGACTTGACGTAAAAAGCCAATTACTGCCGAAATTCAGCGTTCTTTGGCCCAAGTCGTATCCCTGCCTACCTCAGCTACTCGATCGCTTCCAAAAATGCCAGTCTTTTATTCACTTCTCGTAAATAACCGTCGATGTCGGCAACTCTCTCGCTAGCCCTGCGTACGATGCTGTGTGTTAGCTGTAGCGGCCAACACACAGCATCGTACGCAAGGCTAGCGAGAGATATGCGCATGCGTAGTCAGTAAGCCGCTGGCGCGACTATTAAATATCTGTCTTTATTCTCTTAACTCTGTAGACCGCGAAAGTTGGATGCACAGCTTACTGCAGCCGACTCAGTGAACGAGCGCTGGGCGTGTACGGTCGACGATTGTCCTTATACGAGCAGCCCTGATCAGTGGTGATCTCACCTGATAGTAATACCACGATTTTTTGGCTGGCTTACTTGCACAAAATAAACAGGAAAGTTCAAATGCACTTGTATAGCACAAGCGCCAACACTATACGTGTATTAGCGTTAATCTTTCCAGGGTCCTTTTTAGCCCTGCGTACGATGCTGTGTGTCTTCGGTGGTATACGGCCTCCCAACGCCGTATAACGCCGGGAACACACAGCGTCGTACGGAGGGCCACGGTCCCGCTATGGTCTTGTGAAACACACAAGCCCTGCTGTATATGCAGCATTGTGAGCGCAACGCTCTGTAAGTACATCCAGTTGCGACCAACAGTATATGTACATTTGGAAGTCACTATTTTGTTACAAAAACGAGGATGTTTATCTGTAAAATTTTCCAAATCCCTTCTGTGTCAAAACGAGTCTGTATATAAAGTTTGCAATTGTATCCTAAGGGAGCCTTCAGTAATTACAAGGGGGTGGGCCGGGGGAATTTGGGGGAGGGTCACTTTTTAGAAAACAGTTCAAGGGGGAGGGTCACTTTTTATAAACCTATCTTGGGGGGAGGGTCACTTTTGACAGAAGCTGATATTATGGCCAAAACTTTGATTGTCCGTGTGATATTTCCTGAATAGGAAATCACCAACAAAATACGCACACACTTATAGACCGCCATGCATAGTGAATTGACATTTTGGTGAGATTCCAAAATCAAATTTCTTACACAACCATAGACTTGTAACCACTGTAGTCTAATCAAGAACAATAATCTTAATAATCAAGCATACATAAATGCACAGATTTATCTAATTTTGTACTGAAAAAAAATTATTCATAGCTTCATCATAGACATATGACATTATACATGCAATTATTCAAGAATGCGTACCCCTATCGAGGATGCGAAAACGGAAATACCCCCATGGTTCGACAATGATCTCATAGCACTCCTAAAAGACAAGGAAACAGCGTACAACGCTTATAAACGTTTCAAGTCAACAACTGCATACAACCACTTTTCTGCATTGCGGAAAGATTTTAAACGTTCAAAACGGGATAAATATGCTTAATATATCCAGAACGTAGAATCCACTTCTGTAACTAACCCAAACATCTTCTGGGGTTTTGTCAAAACGAAGCGTTCTTCTACATCTATCCCGAATCACATGAAATATTGTGACAAAGAAACAAGTGATCAGATTGAAATACTAGAAATGTTCAATGAATTCTTTTACAGCGTTTTTACAACGCCAGAATCCGAAAACCCTCCGGAACTGAACTATTTAACACAAGACGCACTGTCTAACCTGTCTGTTACGGTTGACACAGTACAAAACCACCTTAAAGATATTAATATACACAAAGCCTGTGGGCCGGATAACATTTCCGGCATCTTTTTACGAAATTGTGCCGAAGAACTTGCTATACCGCTGGCCATGATTTTTAACATATCTTTATCATCTGGTGTTTTTCCATCTCATTTTAAAACAGCCAATGTCATGCCAGTTTTTAAGAAAGGAGATTGTCATGATGTTACGAACTATCGACCGATATCCCTGCTGTCACTAATAAGCAAGATTTTTGAAAAATCTGTATATACAAAACTTTTTGAGCATGTCAAGAGTACTCTCATCTCTGAGCAACACGGTTTCATTAAGAACAGAGACACCGTTTCTAACCTCATTTCATATGTTGACCATTTGTCCAAAGCTTTTGACTCTAAGCAACAAGTCGATTCCATTTATCTGGATCTCAGTAAGGCCTTTGACTCTGTGTCTCACGAACTTTTAACTCATAAAATGAAATATTATGGATTTTCAGGTTCAGTGCTAATGTGGCTGAAATCCTATCTCTCAGGTAGATCTCAAAGAGTAGTTTTAAACGTAAACAGTCTTCCTGGGAGCCAGTTCTTTCTGGTGTTCCCCAGGGCTCTTTAATTGGCCCTCTTCTTTTTATTCTTCATGTAACGATGTGTCTACTGTTATTTCCCATTCAACCTTGTCTATTTATGCAGACGATACAAAATTGTTCAAATGTCTTGACTCAGCTGATGACTGTATATTTCTTCAGCAAGATTTGAACAATATATGGAATTGGTGTGCAAAATGGAAACTGAATCTTAATGTTTCTAAATGCTGTATTATATCATTCACCAACAAAAGAAACAAAATAGTCGCTGATTATTCACTGAACGGCTCTATGCTACAACGGGTGTCTTCAGTTAAAGATTTAGGTATAACCCTGACATCCGATTTAAACTTTAAAACTCATATTAACTCCATTATCAGTAAATCTTACAAAATGCTAGGTTTTCTTAAGCGCACCTGTAAATCTTTCACCAATATACAGGCTTTGCGGACTTTGTACATTTCCTTAGTTCGATCAAATCTTGAATATGCTTCCACTGTTTGGTCTCCGAACCAAAAATATCTCGTCGAAAGACTTGAAACTGTTCAGTTGAAATTTATTAAATTTCTCTGTTTTAAACAAAACATTCCCTATGTATCAGAACAATATGAACAGACATGTAAATATTTTCACCTCCCCCAGCTATTCTCTCGTCGCAAGGCCGCTGATCTTAACTTCTTACACAAGTGCGTTCACTCCGAGGTCGACTCACCCTATCTTGTAGAACAGGTTAATTACAACTTTCCAATGAGGACACTTCGTCACTCTGAGTCTTTAAAACCCGCGAGATCTCGGCTAAACGTTAGAGAGTATTCCTTTTTCCCAAGATCCATGTCCGCTTATAACGATTTAGTATGTAAATATAATACTGTTGACATTTTTACTACTAGGTCTGCCTTTCGTCGGACCATCAAAGACATTTTGTACAGATAATGTTTGTGTGTAATAGGTTCGTATACGTGTATGTTTGTATCAGAATTTTAGGGGCCCAAGCCTACCGGCTGGGCCCCTATTGGTTTTATAGGAATTCAACTTTCTTTAGGGGCCCAAGCCGACCGGCTGGGACCCTATTGTTATTGCTCAAGTTCTACTGACTTCCTCTTCTTCTTCTTCTGCCGTTTCTTTGCTCACCTAGATCTCTCGAACGGCTGAACGAAAACTTCTCAAACTTGCAGGGCTAATAGGAGCCAATTAGTACTCGTGCACCTGACCCTTGAAATTTTGATTGGTCACGTGACCTGGTGGCCATATTGGATTTTCCAAAAACCTAAAGATGGCTTCTCCAGAAGACGTAGGGGTCTAGTCGATTTGAAATTTTTTGTATAGCAAGCATGACCTAAGGTCTTTGGAATTTGCAAATAAAATCGCATGCGGTCACGTGACCTTGGCCGCCATATTGGATATTCTAAAATACTCATTTAATCTTTAAAAATCTTTTCTCAAGAACCAAAACACCGATTGAGCTCAAATTTTACTCATGTTATCATTACAGTGATCTCTTTCGAGTTTGCAAAAATCATTTTGATCGGTCACGTGGTTTGGCCGCCTATTGGATTTTGTGAAATCACAATTTATTCTTTAAAAATCTTCTACTCAAGAACCGATCACGATTGAACTAAAATTTTACATATATCATCTGAAGTGTGATCTCTTTCAAGTTTGCAAAAAGCATTTGGATCGGTCACGTGGTTTGGCCGCCATATTGGATTTTGTGAAATCACAATTTAATCTTTAAAAATCTTCTACTCCAGAACCAGTTTACCGATTGAACTAAAATTTTACACTCATAATCCGTAGTGGTAGTTCTTTTTAATTTCCGAAGGGCGTTTTGGTCAGTCAGGTTTGTTCGCCGTAATGGATTTAGCGAAAATCGCAATTTAATCATTAAAAATCTTCTTCTCAAAAACCAACACACAGATTCAACTGACATTTTACTCATGTCTTTCTTAGTACGAGCACTTTCAAGTTTGCGAAAGGCATTTGGATTGGTTAAGTCGCCTCAATGTTCATAAGGCTGCAGTTTAAAACATCGTCAGTCAGAAGATCGATCAGTGATGTATGTTATATTGTACACTTGAAAGTCAAAGACTGCACAACAGACTGCAATGCCCGCTGTCAAATTCAGCTAGCAGTCACACGAACCCTAATCTCGGCCCTTGTGTAAGGCAACTTTGGCGACCAGCTTTGTACGCCACGTGACGTTGTCATGTATACTGCCACGGAAGTACTTAGAGGAGTGTGCCACTAGCTTTAAGGGGTGGCCAACTGGTGTGATTGACTGAATAAGAACGGGACAAGGTCCTGCCAGGGCACAATTACTGGGGTCTACGCACAGCTGATATTTGAGTGTCAAGGATCATAAATGAAGCTATTCGGGTAATTTTATGTGTAGGTGTTTGAATGAACGCTCACTTATTCATCACGAATAAAAAAGAAAGGTACATGACATTGCAAGGAGTGGTGATTTGTTTATGATTATCTATCAGACATGCATGGAGTGGCCCTTGTGCGTTATGTAACTGAGAGCATGTAGCTGATTAAAGATGTAAACAAGACCACATCAAGCCCAGCTGTTTATATCGTAAAGATCGCTGATACACATCGATTAAAACAACACCTTGTTTATGAAGTTCTGTAGCTTGATTGTATTTCACTGTAATTTCTTTCTGCCATTGCACGCCCGGTCTGTGAAATTGCCGAAATATACCCGATATTTATCAGCGATTTGGGGACTCTAATATCGATACTAGACGATACTAGAATTACTTGCCCTGTGCCTCGGTACGACGGATCTGTGAAATCTGTGATATTTACCCGATATTTATCGGCGATTTGGGGACTCTAATATCGATACTAGACGATAGTAGAATGACTTGCCCTGTGCTTCGGTACGCCAGATCTGTGAAATCGCCGATATTTACTCCATGGTTATAGGCAATTGGGGACTCTATATCGATAGTAGACGACACTAGAATGACTTGCCCTGTGCTGTGCCTCGGCACGCAAGGTTTGTGAAATCGCCGATATTTACCAGATATTTATCGGTGATTTGGGGACTCTAATATCGACACTAGACGATACTAGATTCCGTCAAATCGTGGGTAAATATCCGATATATATCGGAGATTACACCACCTTACAGTTCTGGTCAAACCCGACTTCCAAGGACTTACTCTAACTTCGATACTGGACGATACCGGTACTAGATTTTGTCAAATCGCGGGTAAATATCCGATATATATCGAAGATTTCACCACCTTACTGTTCTGGTCAAACCCGACTCCCAAGGACTGACTCTGACTTCGACACTAGGCGATACTAGATTCTGTCTAATCGCAGGTAAATATCCTATATCGGAGATTTCACCACCTAATAGATCTAGCCGAGCCAATCTAACTTCGATATTGCATGTAAAAGTGCAATGTCGCTGTGTCCTCCCCCTGACAGCCAGTGATAGACCAGTGCGAGAACGCACCAGAGTTGTCAACAACATAACAAGTTTTATTAAAGGCGGCAGCCAAGGAAACACGAAATCATAAGAAAACTTCTTGATGACAATGTATCAGTGCAACGGGTGTCGATCATTCTGATGTGATCGTTGACCCACCAAACAGGTTGGAGTCACTGAACTGTTTCGAAGAGGCTGTTCAAGTTACGGATTAAAGTTTGGAAATCCGTGTTTGGCTGTAGGTGTCTGTGTGATTATGGATAATTGCGGTTTCCACCACGCATGATATATTGAACAAAATATCCAACGACTATTGCGGAAAGTCTACCGTGAATTTGGAAAGTTAGGTCACGGCAAAAGCATACCGCTTTTTTAGCTCATATTTGGTTTTATATATAAATACCAAAAAGAGCTTATATGATGAGTCTGAGTGGCGTCTGTGTCTGTATATTTGTGGGTATGTGCGGATGTATGTCCGTCACACACAAAGGCTCCCATACCGCCAAAGCTACCATCTCAGTATTTGGTGTACAGGTAGATGTAGGGTTGGAGATGTGAATTTGTTCAAATTAACACATCAGTGTGAAAAATGTGCAAATGAGGTAAGAAAAAGGGAAATACTGCAAGTGTGCAGGAGTGGTGGCAGTGAACTGAATCAGCCCACACATCTGAATAAGAGGATTTTGACCTTTAACGTATTTGTATGCAGGGTACCTATTATGTTTGGGAGTGATAGCAGTAACTGAAACAGCTAATTTGTCATTTCCTGTCATTGTTTATGAACTGTGACATATTAACATATCTATACGGGTATATATGTCGTCTGTCTGTCTGTCTGTCTGTCTGTCTGTATGTATGTATGTATGTATGTAAGTAAGTATGTATGTATGTATGTATGTATGTATGTATGTATGTATGTATGTATGTATGTATGTATGTATGTATGTATGTATGTATGTATGTATGTATGTATGTATGTATGTATGTATGTATGTATGTATGTCTGTCTGTCTGTCTGTCTGTCTGTCTGTCTGTCTGTCTGTCTGTATGTATGTATGTATGTATGTATGTATGTATGTTATGTATGTATGTATGTATGTATGTATGTATGTATGTATGTATGTATGTATGTATGTATGTATGTATGTATGTATGTATGTATGTATGTATGCATGCATGCATGCATGCATGCATGCATGCATGCATGTATGTATGTATGTATGTATGTATGTACGTATGTATGTATGTGTGGATGGATGGATGAATGGCTGGCTGGATGGATGTGTTTATGCATGTATGTGCGAATGTGTGTACGTGTGTGCGTACATTCTTCATGTATGAATTATGAATACACTGAGCGTGTGTGTAGTTTCATCTTATGTGTATCACAGACAAATATAGAAACAGACTAGTAACGGGTATTGTTCAAGGCGTGAAGCGGTTACGTAACCCATCCATGTTCGCCTCACCTCAGGTTTCTCTCGCCGCTCTTTTCCGAAGAGTGCCGACCATGCATCCTTCGGTAATTTTCAGATTTTCTCCAAATGTTAAGCGAAAGTATGTTCGGCAAAGTTTGTGTTATTGTTGTCGTGTGGTGCTGAGCGGAATGGCAAAAAACGGGAGTGTTTCAAGCTTCAGGAAAGTGAGTTTTACCCTTTTAAAAATTCCTCTCATATTTTTATGAATATATAATGAGTGTGTTTGAACCAAATTTGAAAGTCTTTTATCGATACTGTCTGGTTTTACTCAATGGTTTACGGTCAGTCATACTGTCTTTTACACGTTCGTCAAGGAAGGACATGTTTATGAAACTGCTGGCGTGTTAAGTTTTGATGGCATGAAGCAGTGTTTCTGCCCTGAGAGCTCACAAAGTAACTATGGTTGCTACGCGACTGGCAGCACGATGCCATCTCGTCGTATTTTTCGCATAATCTCGGGCAATTATCAACCACGAACAAAGTCTCCAAAAAGTTTAACACCTTTGAAGCTCATTTTAATATTAAAAGGCCATAGTCTACCGAGACGACCATGGAACAAAAGGCATTCCGCTTTGCTAGTCTGTTTCTATATTTGTCTCAGTGTGTATGTATATGTACGCATGCATATGTGTGGCCAATGTATATATATTTATCACATTAACTGGCCCATATCTCCACCTGTGTGACGTACACCAGCACAGATAAGAAATCAATATTACCCCTGTTGTACGTCATCAACCGGAACTTTTTTCCTGCAATGGTACCGTTCATACATGCACGTCACGTCTCGACACAGACCGATTTGTCGTGATCGATGCCGTGCTCTCATGGCATTTTGACAAAAGGTGCCCAATAAATCCAGATATGGAAACATAGAACGCATGCCCAACAAAATTTCGAGTCGCTAAAGCATAAGCTATTTCCGAGAATCAAATGAGGATACCGTCGATCGTTTTAATGGCTCAGTAACATCACGGCTCCAGTCGTAAGGCTCAATGTGGACGTCGTCGTACCTGGCGATCGCCAAGCGACGTCGTACCTGGCAATCCCGGTTGGCGATAAACCCGAAAGATACACCTCAACGAAAGTTCAACTTAATAAATGAGTACCGTATAATCTTCGGGAAAGCGACATAGAAGGCACAAGCATAAAGTCATTCGACGAACAAAGATAAATTTCCTTCATCACACAAATTATTCCGTTGTTTCTCGATCGGAATCAAACCTGCAGCGTAAGGCTGTAGTGAAGACATAAGCTGTCGACCTGTAGCCTTAACTCTGCAGTGCAGCGCTGTAGAATCCGATGTATTTCGAAAGTTGACTCGGACAACACTCACAACAGAACAGAGTTCCCGTCAAGTAACAAAATTGGATGTACCTACGGGCGATATATGTGTCACAGCAAACATCAAAGTCCGTAATACGAAAACATCGCGAGATGGCCGGCGGTGACGGCAGTGCCAACTACAAGCGTATAAGCTTACACTCTGTGTGTCATTGATCTGAATCTTTCGGGCTCGCCAAGGTCGTAAACTTGTGATATTTTAAAAGCCACAGCATCTCTAAGAATGATAACTACTGTTTCGATCGTGTCATTGCATTAACTTCATAAATATAATTGTAAATAATCTAAATAACTCAAAATACTATGGTTATCCGTCGTTAGCGCGGCCCGGGTAGCGCGGTGAAAGCTGTGTCCGCCGATGGCAGACTTGCCTTGCCATGGCCTCGGTCCAGCGCGAGACAATGATTCACACGCGCACGTGACCGCATCCGTATGTCTGATTGGTGGAGATACCATTCGATGTATCAAACTTTAGGCTTAATCGGATTTATGAATGAAAGTTTACCGGTAAACATTTGCACATCTCCTGGGTGACGGGCCGCTTTACTCATTCAATGAAAATAATGCGCGTAAATAAAACACAAAATCGCGATAAAAATCATGCAGTTTGTTTCAATAATTTTGATCCATCCACGTCAAAGAAAAATAAGAAGAATGTTCATGTAATGAATATATAATCCCATGGAATTGTTCTCTGTTTGACGTCATCTTATCCTTGTGTTTTTCGCGGAGCCGCACAACTTATCGCCTTCGGCTACATATAGATAATTTCGACCTGTTCTATCTCATCAATAATCGTGATTGTGTAAATTAGTACTTTTACATTTGGCGCCTCGTAAACATGTCAATATACTGTTACCACTTCAGCAATGGGTATAACTCTTTGATTTGACCAGTACACTGTTTATGCACAGGCGCACGACATCTTTTAAAATCACTTGTCTGTAATTTTAATGTTGAAACATGCATTTTATTAAAATCTGTGCAAACGGAAATCGTGCGGGCAGCTATTGAGACATACAGTGAACAGTGCCCCGTGCACGGCTGTGGCCGCTCAGCTCTACTGTTAACGTTACTAACTTTATACAAACGGCGAATTTTAAAATCACTTGTCTACAATTTTAATGTTGAAACATGCATTTTATTGATAACTGTGCGAACGGAAATCATGCAGGCAGCTTTTGAGACATACAGTGAGCAGCGCCCAAAACACGGCTGTGGCCGCTCGGCTGTCTTGTAGGCCTACACATTACTCTAAAGGTACGAAAGTATTTGGAAAATAATTTTTAAATTAGACAAAATTAACGGTTATTGGCCATCCTCGAGATTCAAACTTCAATTTAATCAAGGGAATACTTACAAAAATCGATCGATCGGCTTCCTAACTTGTAAAGTCAACATCGGCCCTATCTACGGCTGATAATTAGCGCAATGTTTTTTTACGGACAAGTCCCGTGCCAGCGCCATTTTCAAAGTGTGCAGCTTGAAGTTGACGCATGCGCATATTTTCCTTTTAAACCAATACGTCATCGTTATTCGTACTGATATGGGAGCCTTCAAATTGGCAGTGTCACGGGAGTTGTCCGGAGGTAAAATTTAGCGACTTACCAGCAATTACATGGCCCGGTGCAGTTTTTTTTGTTTCAAGAACCCAGTCGATCGATTTAGTACCACGCATGCGACAACACAGAGAAGTTTGAATCCCCAGGGTTGCCAACAACGTTTTATTTTACGGATTTTATTTTAATTATTTTCCCCAATAGTTTCGTACCTTTAGAGTAATGTGTACAAGACAGCCGAGCGGCCACAGCCGTGTTCTGGGCGCTGCTCACAGTATGTCTCAAAAGCTGTCCGCATGATTTCTCTTTTCACAGTTGTTAATAAAATGCATATCATGTTTCACCATTCAATTACAGACAAGTGGTTTGATATCTGCGAACACGTATTACAGCAAAACACAGGATGGTTGGACAGTCTCATATACATTACGTTTACTTTTTTGTACGTCTCACACAAGTTTGTAGATACATTGTAGATAAAAAGAACCGACTCATTTGAGTGAAATACTATCATGTAACTCTCCACTCCACTGTTTATCCGTGTGTGTCTAGACAGATTGGCATCAGTACGTATACATTGTATTATGGTTTGTTTAGCCAGAGTGCTGTCCTAATTAACTTTGGTCTCTACTATCAACTCAATAACTAATTTAGCTATTGCCTTGTGTGTTCTATCCAGACACTCAAATGACTCTGTTCTTTTTATCTACAATGTTATCTACAAAACTTGTGTGCCACGTACAAAAAAGTAAACGTAATGTATATGAGACTGTTCAACCATCCTGTTTTTTGCTGTAGTCACAGGCACGACTGCATCTTGCTGTGGTATAGTCGCTTGAGAACTGGCGTTCGCGTAGTGTGTGAGTCTAACAAGCTGCCTGATTGGTCCGATTTGAATTTCTCTGACGTACTAACCCGCCAAAGTGTGACATTTACATTTTGCCGTACAAACTGTACGAATCAAAGGAGAAAGATGCTAAATATCGCCTATTTTTGCCATTTCCATCGAATTAAAGGATAGGTGTGGTAAGTACAGGACATGATGCTGCCACAAACCCAATATTTCAATTGTCTGGCATTTATTTGGTGTGTTTTCTTGACTTGAAAATACAGATGTTGGAATCCCAGTTGCCCCCCCCTTGTCTCAATATATAGAGGGAATGAATAAGTCTAACCCTAACCCTAACCCTAACTTAAGCCTAACCCTAACCCTAACCATCGGATAAACGTACCAACAAACAAACAAACAAACAAACAAATAAACAAACAAACAGATAAATAAACTGCTCTTTAATAATAAATATTAACAAAACAGCTTTTCGCTGTTATTTTATTAAAAATAAGAAATAAACAAACACAAACACATACACACAAACAAACAGACACAAATGAACAAGTACGAGTCCCCTGTGGTATAAGTAACAGCAGAGCTAAACGGCCACAGCCGTGCACTGCACTGATGGGCACTGTTCACTGTATGCCTCAAAATCTGGTCGTACGATTTCCGTTTGCACATTCGTTAATAAAATGCATGTTTCAACATTAAAAATTCAGATAAATGATTTTAAAATTCGTCATGCGCCTATGTGTTTATGTACCTGCTAGCGCTCGTGCATATATTTTCGCGAATTGGTCTAAATCTCGTGGTATATCATCATTGCTGGGCGTGGATTCTCGCTAAATACCTTTCAGCTGAATTATATAAATAACATCATGCTGTTTACAGTTTTTGAACCAACTAAACTGTCTTCTAGTATTGTGCACTTGGCTTTGAAATACGTCAGAATGATGTTCACTGCGAATAAATGGATGACACAGACAAACATTGCCATGGTGTAGTATGGCGGTGATAGCCAGCTTTTTGTTCGGAGACAACAATCTAGGCTCACCTGTGTTCGAATACTTCATATGTTTGAGTTGACATAACGTAGTAGTTAATGCTGAGGTGGTGGTGCACGTTTTGATTGTACTTGTAGCGGCGTTATTATAAGTATTATTGTTATTATTATTGCCGTTCTATAGGTATAAATAAATTTCATATGGAAGATACATGCAATTTTTTGTCTCTCAGTGTCTCACATTTCAGATCGAACTGTCCTGGAATTGAAGACAGAGAGCACGAATGTAGTAGTCTCCGAAACGATTCCTGAGTTGTCTGCTGTAAGTGCCTGCATTTGGGTGAACATCAACGAGGGTGGACATGGGGCCCTGGTTTCTTATGCTGTGCCAGACAATATATACGGATTTGTCATCGACTATAATGGCTATGGCTATTATGTGCACATTTGCGATACATATCTGGACATTCTAGAATCAAAGATCGACGATGGGACATGGCATCACGTGTGTATCACATGGTCTTCAAGTGACGGCAGCTGGAAATATTACCTTGATGGTGCGGTCAATAGAGCTGGCAGCGAGCATCAGACTGGGTATGTCCTAGCGAGCGGCGGTTTTCTGGTGTTGGGAAACTTGCAGACAACCATGGGAGGTTGTTACTGGGCCCATACAGCACTGGTTGGTAGCCTTACGGAATTCAACATGTGGTCAACAGCAATTAATGATAATGAAATTGCCACGGTCACTGGGTATTGCTCAATTGGTGGCGACATTTTTAATTGGAATATTGGTGATCTTTACATAGAGGGCGATGTTTCAATGAAGGTTGAAGATGTCTGCTGTAAGTATAATCTATTATTTATCACTCAACTTGTTCTACTCTCACGTTGTTGTATTTAAAAATCCACGTTCGACATTTGGAGAGGTAGTTGAAAAGTAATAAATATGATCATTAGCCTAGTTGTGAAACTTGGTGTGCTGCTGTTTTTGCAAAACAGTATTCACGTTATTGGTGGAATCCGGTAAAAATGTCAACATGTCGGTCACATACAGTTTGGATATTCTTGGCACTCTGCATAAATTCTGCCAAATGTTTGATCCCGATATTTCAAAATCTTGTAATAACTCTGAAGATTTGACATTTTACCCCGTTAAACTATAGAGGTGACGGGTCCATAACATTTTTGCGGACATCAAAGAGTGGCTAACCCCGAGACAAAGGTAAAATAAAATGTGATATATATATATATATATATATATATATATATATATATATATATATATATATATATATATATATATATATATATACAATAAATATGAGAACACATCAAGTATGTTTGGTACCTATTACTCGAGTTTCACGCATACACGCGATCGTCAGATAGGTAGATTTTATGAGTATATATATTAATATATATATATATATATATATATATATATATATATATATATATATATATATATATATATATATATATTATATATATATATATATATGCAGTGAGAGAAAACACGTACAACCATGACGTTATCACTATCAGTTTAATATATGCAAACTTCAATTGAAACTTCTGCAAGTGTCAAAGGTCTTTTAGACATATATTCAAGTTTCCTTGTTTTTTTTTTTCAGTATCTCATATTTCAGATAGGACAATACTCAAACTGACGACAGCAAGTACAAATGTGGTTGTAACCAAACCAATTCCCACACTCTCTGCTTTGACTGCTTGCATTTGGGTTCAAATAAATGAGACTGGACACGATGCAGCTTTTGTGTCTTACGCCACATCTGAACACGAAAACGAATTCTTAATCTACTATTATTGCGTCGGCTTCCACGTGTACATTGACGGTGTCCTGCTGGTTATTCGAACAGCGCCTATCGATGATGGCGCATGGCATCACGTGTGCGTCACGTGGTCCTCTAGTGATGGCGGTTGGAAATATTATCACAATGGAGTCATCAGCAAAGAAGGAAGTGGCTTTCAGACTTGGCATGCAATAAGCAGTGGTGGATTTTTAGTCTTGGGACAGGAACAGGACGCTGTCGGAGGAAGATATGATGCTCGTCAAGCAATGGTTGGTAGTTTAACAGAATTCAACCTGTGGTCCAGATCACTAACTGCCGATGAAATTGCTGCAACTGCCGGAGATTGTTCAATTGGTGGCGATGTCTTTTCTTGGAATACCCGTGATCTCTTCATAGAGGGGGACGTTCTCCTGAAGATAGAAGACGTATGCTCTAAGTGAAAATTTCGTTGCTCCAGCAAAAATGTGCCTTTAACATCACATAAATGACATAAATGAACTTTATATCCTTTAGAAGGCACGGATTTGTGCATATACTTACCAAAAAACTAAACCCCAGATTGGATTACTAGTAATAGTTTCACTGTTCGATTACTCGTCGACATTTGATGAAAGCCATTCAGGCTAATCTTTAGTCGTCGTCATTTTTTTTACGGAGGTCATCACAAATTAATTTTGAAGATTAAATCATATTTGTCACGTTATATAAATTGTCTTGTCACAGGATGAAACAAAGTCAAATGTGTTTCTCTTCAAACTGGAGTATGTAAATCTAATTCAATAATTGATTCAAAGTATTAATATCTTTTTTACTATTCTCAGATGTTATTATATCACAATTGTTGATAATTTTATTCATCCTTAACTCTTGGCATAAGTTTCGCTAATTACTTAGTACCTTATCCCTTCATTCAACACTTTGAGATTAGCAATATATGTAGAGTTGGCCTCTGACATACATTTTCGGACCCTAACTTTTAACTAGCCCTTTGCTTGAGTGGACTCATTCTGAGAAATTAAAATTTTACATTCCTCATAGCGTTAATGTAGACCAAAGCGGCATCTTGAAATTCTAAAATCATACAGTTGAGGGCCAGTTCGTTTTTGTTTTAATGAAAAAGCTTTGAGATTTTTGAACCATATTTCTACTTGCATATCCTCAGCAAGGTTGGTTTTGTGTTAGCCGCACCTCTCTCTAAGCATCAGCAGGTAATATGTCGACGAGACATCAAAAAAGTACTTACTTACTTACTAGAAAATTAATATTTCAAATTGTTCTAAAAACAATTCCCGTGCTACAAAGACTTAAGCACGCAAAGCGTGAACACATTTCATGTAGATTTTTCTAATGTCATAGAACTTAATACTAAAGAGGATACCATCTGTATTACCTTCTCAGAAGTCTCTTATAGTATAAAAGATTGTAAAACAAAACTGTTAACACAGGTTTTTGTTTCAAGATACTTTATTCGGCTGAACGCACAATATTACTTTGACCATGTTCTTCAAGCCAGGCATGAACATTGGGATTACATCTATAATCTTCCTTTTAAGCTTACTTTAGATTGTAAATTGAGGACTTTTCAATGGAAATTGACTCATAATGTTCTTATGACTAATAGTCATTTGACTAAGACGATTCCTTCAATCTGCTTTACATATACATTTTGTGGAAAGGAAGATGAAACAATATTGCATTTGTTTTATAACAGTGAAATCATTTCAAACTTCTGGCAAAACTTTCTTGACGAGTGGGGTGATTATTTTCACTTTGAAGCAGATAATTTTTGGTGATAGTTCCTTAACCAAATTATTGAATTTTATGTTGCTTGTTGCTTAACGTTCCATCTATATTTGCAGATGTCAAACAAAAAAACCTTGTATTGCACATTTTAAAACTTTTATCTGTGATATTCACAAAACATAAATGTTTACAGCTACACGCTCTGGTAAATTAGATAATCATGTTAAAAACGGTGCGACATTTTAGAACTGTCATAAAAACTTTTAAGTAGACAGAAGATAACTGCCATTTTTGGTAATTTTTGTGTAATTAAACTTATATGTATCTTCAAGTAAGATTTTCGACCTTCCAGCATCCCCAAAAAGAATGTCATAGGGGCGAGTTGTATGTGGATGTTTATACTGAAGTTATGACTGCAATCAAAAAAGTGAACACATTTTGTGATCGTGTTAGTTGTTGAGCGATGTACATCAAATGTGCATTACTATTCTATGAATATCTATTGTCAGTAATATACATAAGTGTATTGGAATAAATGAATGTTTATGAATCTTTTTGTTCACCAGAGTTTTATGTCCATAAATGGAGACTTTAGAAGGAACCAGAACATTAGATTAGACTTCTATCAAATAACTGTCAAATGAAAATGACAATATATATCACAATGTTAAATTGTTTTTGTTCTTGTGTGATTTTTTTTGCAATTTTTTTATAAAAACTTCAAGAATGTTCATACGAGTGAACATTCTAAGGTTCGTTTATGACACTGATGGTAGCTTCTCCAAACATGGTCAAATGCTTGTGTGCTTTTTATTCATCACATTGATGATAGATAGATAGATAGATAGAGAGATAGATAGATAGATAGATATAGATAGATAGATAGATAGATAGATAGATAGATAGATAGATAGATAGAGAGATAGATAGATAGATAGATAGATAGATAGATAGATAGATAGATAGATAGACAGACAGGCAGACAGATACATACATAATGCGTACATACATACACACGTACATACATACATACACACACACACGTACGTACATACGTACGTACATACATACATACATACATACATACATACATACATACATACATACGTAGACTGATAGCAAAATTGTGTTGAAAGTCTGAATAATAGGTGCATGACATGGTCTATTTTTAGAGTACGATAAAACTCAAGTCGATAAATGTGTTAAATGACTGAAAAATATTAAATGTAGCAAGCAAGGCTTTGATAATATGATGATTTCTTCGTCAACTATATATATATATATATATATATATATATATATATATATATATATATATATATATATATATATATATATATATATATATATATATATATATATTTATTGACGATTGCCAAGCGCATGAAACAGTCTGTAGAGTAATCACGACAAGTTCCACGTCTAGCAATACCGATTCTAGCAATACCGATGCCCTGCGGAATCGCATCGAGCACCATACATTGCCTGAATTGACACCAAGCCACTGATCATATCACCTCCAACAATAAGAACTACCATTTGATATCGTTGTTTCCTTTCCTTCATACATATATTTGGAAATATTCTTAATAAGTCTGATTGTAATACTATGTCAGTCAGGCGCCACAGCAGTAAAGCCTTCCTGCCAGTTGATGGCTGACTTACGTTGGCGTTGGGACAGGGCAAGTCAATGATTGACAAGTTCACCGAATCCGTATGTCTGATTGGTAGACATGGCATTCGATGTAACAACATTTCATCTTGATCGGATTTTTTTGATGAAAGTACCCATTAAATAATTTGCATATCTCCTCTATTTTACTCATAAAAAGGAACCCCGGGAAATTAAACCAAGGTCGCAACAATACTTTTGCAATCTTCAACAAGGTAGTTTTGATTCATCCACATCAAAGGAAAATAAATATATAATCCCTTTGAATTGTTCTCTGTTTAACGTCATCGTATACTCGTGTGTTTGGTTGAGCCGTACAACGTCTCACTTTCGACTCGAAATTTTACGGCTCCGCGGAAAACACTCGTATACGATGACGTCAAACAGAAAAAAATGATCAATTCCGGCTTAATACTTCAGTGCATGTGTAAGTGTATACATGCAACACAGTGTTTGCGAATTCTACGAGTGCATCGCTTACCACTGGAACTGGTCATCACTTATCCACCCACTGATACATTATGCTATTGTAGCAGTGCTTCAACATAGCTGTAGTAATAAAGTTTGAAGAAATAGAGACACCATGTTAAATATAAGGATCTGTGAGCTAAAATGTTATCATACATGATGATTATGTTATAGAAGCTTTAAATATGATCTCGTTTTTGTTTAACCTGACAGTTTCCTATCATAAAATAAAATTTGTATATGGTAATAAAATAAGTTTCGCAAATGTTTTGTGATCATGTTGAGTCACACGTATTGAAGCGACTAGATCTTTTTGCTCAGAGCAAATTTTATTTTCTCTTAGCTAAGTGAGAGATAAGTTACGAAAGAACAATTTGGCTGGCTATGAAATTAATGAATTCAGTGAACGCAAACACTCCCGTGTGTTTTTTAATAGAACTGAATAGGAAATGTGTTGCACTTCTTGTTTTGTTATTTTAAAGTTCTGATTAGTATGTTTGGAACATGTGCATAGCGTAGGACTTCCACTGACTTTGTACTGTTGAATAATGTTACTTTAATCCTAAAATATTGGATTAAAATGTTATTTGTGCGCCAATCCATATCATAGAAAGACTTCATTAAGGCCTCGCCGTGAACTTCTCCCTTGTAGATAGGATATGATTTATTTAAAAGTTGAACGAACTCCATCCAAATTCTAAGCCCCTTAAAGGTTCGATTGATGCATGTCTTCCAAGGAAAGTGTATGATTATATTGGTTTCAGGTACAAGAGCGCTAAAGAAAGTCTTCTATGTTCCCCTTTTAAACCATATCTTATTGACAGTGTGTAATAATTATTCGACATCAACGACACGTTATGATCGATCATCTTGGACATTTTACAGTGATTTGGAATGCAATAGATTCTCAAGAAAGCTGTATGATAAGTAACAGTTACAGAAGCCAGTATCTGAGTGTCCGACTGCAAGCCTATTCTAAACCATAACCTTCTACAGCTATGTGTTTCTCAGACTGTTAGACTCGGTGCTATGTAAAACATGTAACTTGATCAATTTTTTAATTCCGAAGTTTACCTCTTCAAGTAATCTGCCCCTTCTGTATTCAATTGGAGTACAGCTGATCAATAGTAAAGACATTTAATCATTTTAACACTCAACATCAATGTTTACGTGTTTCAATATTCACTTTTTCATGAACTTTTTCATAACTTTTCCCATCGGCGGAACGACTTCCCGGAAATAATTTTTACGTGCGAGTCGTTGAAATATTGGAAAAGTTATGATGGCCGCTAAAAAGACTTTTCATCCATGCTACAATTCGACACCCTGTAAATTTGACAGCCTAGTATTAATCTTGACATTTTGGTAGGTGAGTCTGATCTTATGAAACTCTTGTTTCAATCTCGGTGACACTGATTTGAAAACACAGGTACAGTCAGCCACAAACACATTGAAACAGCAGGGTGTGTCAATGACATAAGACGCTACAAATGCATTGACATCGTTCCCGGCAAAAAAAATTGTTGGTAGGCGACCTATTGGCCCATGGGCGGGCTGGTTGGTGAGACACTTTTGTGTTGGCAAACGGAAAAAATCTCTCATAGAAGAAGGCGGGATCGTTACTCTTTTGGACGACTGTGGGAAATTCTGAAGGACGGTTATGCAGTGGGATTCCTTTGTTTACTGGGTTGGTGAGACCTTATGAAATTGAAACCACTGGGGAGGTAGGATCAGTCTGGCTTTCCTGGTAGGATAAAAGGGTCAATTTGTGGACAGGAATGGAATACTGTCAAATAACGGAGATAAGGCGTGTGTGAACAGCTTAACTTTCTCCTCTATGCCTTTTAAAAGGTTAGTAAAAAAGTTAGTTAAAAGTTAGTAAACTCTCATCGCGGTTCAGTGATCTGTGGGATTAGATTGGTACACGATAACGTTAAAATTTTGTAAAAGAAAACTGATTTCAACGATCCTCGCCAAATTATTGCCAGCTCGCTCTCCCTTTCCTGAATTGAGAATGGTGATTTGAATGTGTACATATTCTATCAGTTGCTGACTATTCAAAAAATGCGTAGATGACGTGTAAGAGGTGACAGAACCATCGCTGAAGCAGTCAAGAACAAGTTGCAGATAAAAACACAGAACAGGTAAAAATTGATTTTAGGTAGAATTATTACTTTTACAATGCCCGGTGTCCCTCTTTTAGGGTATCATTTTATAGCTCATAGAGTAAATAAACTTTTCACCTACTTATTTTTGTGATATCGAATATTTTAAGACAGGAATGGCGCGGCCATTTTGATTACAGATGTTGTTTGTTTTTTCTCAAACACCATTTTTTACACGATTACACTCTCCCCCACAGTCTTATAAAATGCAGAGGGCACATATGCTCCAGGGAACATAATGTTATATGAGTTTGCATAAGATATTATTCGACTCGTGTGATGCGGCTCGCACCCCACTCGTGGCAATACGTCCCAACCAAGCGCTGATATCGTGGGATAACCGATTTATCATATGCCCATGACCGTATATTTATGTAAAAGGTAATTAAAAATAAAGAAATTTTATTAGTTTTTGGCAGTCTTTCGAAGGGACTATGTTTTTATATTCTGCCGCTGGTCTGAGCGCATTGATACATAATTGTTTACAACAGCTGATCAAGTCGTCGATCGCATCGTGTCGAGTGTATACAGTCTAAACAGGATTATTTCAGCGCAATTTACCGCAGTTCAGAAAAGGAATGGAGCCAATTTACTTATTCTGGTCACCGTCCCGGTGTTCTGGTGGATAATTATTACACGGACAATATTGTAAGTTTGAATTCACTTTAATAACTCTTGCTGAAACATGGCTGACGTGAACAGGAACGACGAAGTAGCGCGAAATACAACAGATTGTAAACATCAACTTTTAATTTTCTACAACAACCTGTCCTGTAACTCTCTTTAGATCTGAAATAAAGGAACGTTGAATTCATATGTACTAGTAATATGTTTCGTTTTCTATTGGTAAATTTTGATGGAAGTGAAAAAGATGGATTTGATCGTTAAATGCAAGATGAACATCAAAACGTCAAAATCGGAAATAAACAACAATTGATGACGTGTAACGTGCCGTATCAGACTGATGTTTTACGTTCCACGTCACGACGCGTCAGAGGAGACGCTGATACGGTAATGGGTATATGATAATAATCTATATTACAATATTTTATCATGTTTGATACACCGCCAAAATCATGAATGTGACTCGGTGCCATTCATATTTCTTTATATTTTCCATAGCTCTTTACGTTGAAACAAAAACTGGGCATTTCATGTTGTTCAAACTAATTTTTTCTTCACGTAAAACCGTTTTACTTAAATATGATCTGCAAAAAATTCATATGTCATTTACAACATTAACTCCTTCGGAGTGCGATTAGCTGCATTATCATACATGCTATGCCTGTATTGCCATTCTTCTATTGTTTAGACGGTACTGATATGAGCCCATATTTTAACTAGTGAAAATACGAATTATATTTTCACTGTAACCGAACTACTTATAGTGACGCGGACGCGTGACTTCGCTGTATGCATGACCTTCGTTGGTATATACATATAAAACAGCTGAGCGAATAAGACAAATGACAATCCGAAACGTCATTATGATTATATGGTCAAAATTTTGTTGTTTGCAGTCACTTCATGGGCATTGCCCTTAGGCACAAGTACAGTTGTACCAAAACATACAAACAAACGTATTGAAAATTTGTATAATTTGCCGACACCTGTCAATTCACGGCCGGTCCTGTGGCGGTGCAGTGTTTTCGTGTCATCTACGCTGCTGAAGATTACACCATAGAGGTATCATTACACGTAAAGATATCGGTTGACAGAGCATCATGATAGAATCGGTTTACGACAAGTTTCCTGTTGATGAGCTTAAAGTATCTGGGCGGTGAATTACATCGTTTACAGTCGTAAATGAGCCACGAAAATCCAACCGCACTGAAAATACTCGCGACAGACAAGGTTGAAGGTGCACATGATATTTCCGATTTGTACCTGTCAGTTCACGGGTCATGATCGTGTCTTGTGGCCGGTGGCACCGATGCGGTGCGGGTTTCAGATACAATGTGCCATCTAGGGAAAGTCAAACTTTCGCTTCGGTTGTTAAAGGAAGTTTAGTTCTATTTAGGCAAGCCAGGAAGGAAAATATACGAGCAGAAGACGGAAATACCTTTGAAATGTACTTTTATTCGTACAGCAACAATTAGATCCAGAGTAGCAGATTCACTGTCGGAGGACGGTGAATTCGAGACTCTAGCACGGTGTTGTGCCCTTGAGCAAGGCACTTTACTCCTCTGTGCTCCATTGGGGTAGTGGGTTATGGGTACCTCATCCTGTAAATGGGCAAAGCACCCGTTGGATGATGGACTGAAATAAATAAAAAAAATCATGAACGAGTTACGACACTACAGTTTTACAGTGTACTCACTTCATGTTTTCACTAATCCGCTTACTGAGATGGTAAATTCGGCATATTTGACGTCTGGGAACATGTATAATTCTTCGAGATAAACTGACTGGTAGTGGTACGGGTATTATATCCACTGTATGTGCATTCATAGATGTCGTAGAGCTGCTTGCTCTGTGCTCTAAGCTGTTCATACTCGATAAGAGTTTGAGCGTGGCGCGAGTATTTTGACCCGATTTTGGCGGCCTCATAACTTTCATGCAGGGATGAGGTTATGTATTAAAACACGAAAACACACCCATTTTGTGTACTTCCGCCTATGTTTTACATCCACCGTCATTTTAAACTAAAGATAAATCTTCTTCAAATTGTGAAAACCTGTGTCGACATCGTAATATTTAAATTGTTTGCTGTAAAAGTGCTCAATAAACCCTCCTTTGCAGTGGAATGGCCCAATAGCGGAATAATATCAAGAAGTGATACGGTTGTCATCACTCCTTAGCAACCAACTTTTTATAAGTACAGCCTGGAGGAAGCAAGGTCGATTTCAAGTTGATTTCGTTGCTAATTTAGGAGCGTCTGTAGAAAAAACAGTCATAACCAAAGCATGCATGTATGATAAAGGGGTTATTACACGAAGTTAGGGCGATACCGCGTCGTATTCTCGTGATGTGTCCGTATTTTGACTCGTTGCTGCGCAACTCGTCAAAATACGGACACATCACTCGAATACGACGCGGTATCGCCCAAACTTCGTGTAATAACCCCTAAGTATTATTACTTACATCATTTGTTTATCTATTTATTTATTTATTTAAACAAGCCTCTGATAATTTGCCGCATTATGTTTTTTAAACCACATCCTAGAGCAATGAAAAATGTATTTCTAATGGACATCAGTCGGCAATCTCTTGAGAAGGGTTTGACGTATAATCGTAAAGTGGAAATAAGATCTAAGTAACCTAACGTCTGACTTTTATGCCACTCACTTCGGAATTGGTCTATTGTTGTGAAAAATTTGTACAAAACTCCGTTATTTTCATTAAAGTTACATACGAAAAGATAGGGCTTGCCTGATTCTTGAATATACGAGACCTTCGTGAATTGTTTTGGGATTATTATTATGAGTATTTAGTTAATTTTCAAAAAATGCTTTCATCTGAACTCAAAACAGATACTCCTTTTTTGTTACGATCTGCACCTTTTAACACAATAAGTGCGAGATTAGCATTTTCTTTGTTCGGTTATTTGCTTGGTTATATAGTCCTTTAAAATGTAAGGTTACAGTTGAGGTCGGTGTCCGGCCGAAGGCCCCCGCGGCCCCAACGTTCTATGCATTGTTTCGCTACAATCAGATTTATGAGAAAGACCTTGAAAGATAACACGTGTAAACAATATAAATCTTGGCATGACCCCTTAAGGTAGTTCGCGCCTAAAAACTGAAAGACAACCTTTTTTCCCAAACTTCCCTCAAGAAAAGGTAAAACCACTCTCCTTCGAAATCAAAAACAAAAATCAGGAGTCACTGTGCAAAAATCCGATACCAGAGTAACAATTTGTCTAATGTTTACTGATACTTGAAATTCAAAATGGCCACCATCCCTGTGTTAACTCTATGGGGAGAATAAAATTTCCAATGTCAACAAAAATAAGATAATGAAAACTTCGCTTCTTCCATGTGCTGCACAATGAGCCCCAACAAGTGGTACGGGCCAAAAGGGATCGTTTAAGTCTGAGAGTCCGAATATATGTCCCTGAGGCATGTTCTACCTTAATAAAGATTACGCACTATCTAATATCAATATTAACCTATTCAGTGGTACAGGTAAAGTTATCTCGCTGTAAATCAGTACCCAAGGACATGTCACAACACAATCGCTAAGATGGCGAAGACCGCTCCCTGGTTGTTTACGACTGCAGTCACAACTTTTCTGTTTTGTGGTTGGATTGTCGGCCTCGCTCAACCGGGATTAATCCGAAGTGAGGAATGTCTATCTGGTGACAATTATTGTCACAGATCCGACGTCTGCGCTTATGTGTTTACGTTCAACGTTGACGGAGATGGCACCTGCCCTGACCTTAACAAGACGCTGGTCGAGTTTGGCGACGTTATAGCCGATGTCGAACGACTTGAATCGAAAATAGTTGATGTGTGGGCGGAAATGAGAGCTTTGCGGAAAGAAAAGACGAGCAATCATGATCTGATCTATCATCAGAATGAAATCGTCCAAAATCTGCAAAATACCGTGTACACCATGTATGATTCGTTTACTGAACAGATTTCAAGTCTTGTACAACAGCTGAAAGACAGAGACTCGGAAATCAACCATCTACAGGAACAGATAGCCATTATAACAGGAACAAGTCAGACGAGTCAAAATGATGGTAAGTTAATTAATTTTCACAGATAATAGTTCAGTGCACTCAATGTAGTACTTTAACAACCCTTCTTTAGTGTATCAAAACTGTTTTTCTTTCCACCAATTTATCGTGTCCCTAAATTCTTCTCAAAATCCCGTCTTGCGCGTAGAGGTCAACGAGAATAAGTGTATTATAAATATCTTTTATCGCTAGCATTATTTCCAATAGGGCAGGTAAACCTATATACAAAAAGGTTAGTGGACAAAAGGTTAGGGCAAATTGTACCAAAGAAAAACATACCGACCGGCATTTATAATCGTTGTTTTGCATTGATATTCTGTCTCCTTACTCTGTATGAAACAGAAGAACACTTATTTTTCTCTCACGTTTGTTTGCTTGCTTTCTATTGTTTTTCTGAAATTAGTTTTGTTTGCGTCTTGGATTCTTCTATTCCAAGGAATCGATCACAATTATTCTGTTCCCAACGGATATATACAAACAAGGTTTGGTTACAAACAAAGAACAAAGCCATAACAGCCGTAACACATTGTTAGTAAATACTTCACAGTTTAATGTTGCTTCCCCGTTGCAGATTTGACAACCCTCGAATTTGAGACGACCGAAACAATTGTGACCGTATCTCAACCAATCCCTGAACTATCTGTATTGACTGCTTGCATTTGGGTGAAAATTACCGAGTCTGGACACGACGCAGCATTTGTGTCCTACGCTATACCTGGACATGATAATGAATTTCTAATCCACTATTATGGCATAGGCTTCCATCTTTTCATTGGCAATAAAATGCTGGCCGTTCCTTCACCACCTCTTGATGACGGTGCTTGGCATCACGTGTGCATCACGTGGTCTTCACATGACGGCAGCTTGAAGTATTACCATAATGGTGTTCTATATCAAGCTGGAGCAGCTTATCATACTGGATACACGATAGCAAGTGGTGGTGTAATGGTGTTGGGACAAGAACAGGACATTGTAGGTGGTCGATTCGATGCAAACCAGGCACTTGTTGGTAGTATGACACAATTCCACATGTGGTCAAGGGTGCTTGATGGAGATGAAATTAAATCAATAATAGGAGATTGTTCAATCACCGGTAATATGTTAGCATGGAATATTTCTAATCTGCATATAGAGGGCGATGTTTCTTTGAAAACCAAAGACGTTTGCGGTAAGTCTCATACATCAAAATTGCTTTACAATTGATCAGATGCCAGGCACGGTTATTTCAGCAGCCAACTGCATGTACACGACAGCCTATAAAAAGCATATGAAGTTCACTCACTATGAAAGTACTGGGAAATTTAACTCTCGTTCTATATAATATAAACATGGCCAGCTGTCTCTAAGGATTGCTGAAAGGTACCTTTGAAGGTATGAGTGGTTTTGCATATTGTGTAATTTGTGTATTGTGATTCCAATATTCAAAAAGCGGTATTCGGTAACGTTATCGACCTCTATAAGTTACACGGCTGCTCTTTGCTCTTTCAGAAACACCTATCGTAAACAGAGCCATTGTTGAACTTAAAACAACAAACACGAATATAGTAGTCTCTAAGCCAATTCCTGAACTAGTCGCTGTGACTGCTTGCATTTGGGTGAAAATCAATGAGACTGGACACGATGCGGCACTGGTGTCATACGCTGTATTTGGACATGACAACGAATTTCTAATCCATTATCTTGGTGCCGGCTTCCACGTGTACGTCGGAAATGTACTTCTAGTCGTTACAACAAAACCAATCAATGATGGCGCATGGCATCACGTGTGTATCACATGGTCTTCACAGGACGGTAGCTGGAAGTTTTATCATAATGGGGTTGACAAGAGCGCTGGCCATGATTATCAGACCAATTATGACATAGAAAGCGGCGGCGTTTTAGTTTTAGGTCAAGAGCAGGACGCCCTCGGGGGGCGGTATGACCAAAATCAAGCTCTTGTTGGTAGTTTGACAGAATTCAACATGTGGGAAAGAGTGTTAACTGATGGTGAGATTGCAGATGTTGTTAGAGACTGTTCTATTTCGGGAGACCTGTTCGCTTGGAACATTGACCATCTCGTCATTGAGGGTGATGTTTCACAGAGGAGTGAAGACGTATGCTGTAAGTAGAATTAGAAAAGTTCGTAGCAGTTTTATTTGCCATTCAATTACTCCAATTAAGAGATACTAGGCAGACATTGCACATACTAGATTTGTGTGTTTTCCCTCTCGGCCATAGTGCGATGTTACTGGTCATATATTTATTCATCTATTGGCCCTTTTTGTAATAATACTTCTCGTCGTTCTTCTTCATTCGAATTCTACTTTACAATGACGAATATGAATAACATGTCGCCATGAACTAAAGACTTGTTATGTGCCTTTCAGGCTTTTTCAGGCTTTTCAGAAAAAACCCTGAAACCTAGAGTCGCACATTTTATTTTGAAATATCTGCTGATAATAACAAACGTAAGAACAAACTGTGACCATGATAACAGATGAGAATTTTTGAGATGACAGAATTTTTTATGAGCCCCCAGCTTGAGTTAAGTTCATACACAAACACCTCTGGAGGTGGGGGGGGGGGGCAATAGAATCCAAAAAAGAATTCTCATATTTTTACAAATAACCCCCAACCAACTCACAATGCATTCAAATCTCCCCTTCTGACATGCTATAATTTTGAAATCGATGCCCCAGAAAGGCATTGGACAGAAAGTACAGGTGGGTCGCAAATGTTTTGCGCAAGCATTTTTGAAGGGTCTTGAAGGGACATGAAATTTACCGTATGTCTTTTGGGGAGGGTCAACATATTTTGCTCAACTATTAGAAGGCAAAATGTGGCAGATTTAGTGCTTCATCCTACAATATCAAATTATAATACATGGGAGTCTATTGGGCAAAGTATTTACATTTTCCCATTAAAAACAATCTATATCTGTACATTTACATATGTTTGATGTAAATGTACTTTGCTTGCAGTGGCAGATAACAAGTGCGTGTGTGTACAAAAATTTGATATTTGGATCTCATTGATAATGTTGATTTACTATACATGGCAGTCAATGAGAAAATTGTGTAATACTTTTTCAATACAAAACTAGCAATATCTATGCATTTATAGATATTTGAAAATAGGGTGGTTACAACTTGTATATGTACAAAAATTTGATTTTGAAATTTCACTGAAAATGTTCATCCACTATACATCGGAGTCTATGAGAAAACTCTCTACAATTTTTTTCAATGCCAAACTTGCTATACCTGTGCATATTTAGACGTTGAATCATGAACATTATTGTACTTGTTTTAAAAGGGTGATTACAAGTGCATATGTGTACAAGAAATTTGATTTTGGCATTTCACTGAAAATGTTGATAAAATATACAGTGTAGTCTATGAGAGAAATATGAACAATTTTTTAAAATATAAAACTAACTATATCTGTGTATTTATGAACGTTAAATAATTGATATACATGTACTTAATCACACTAGGGTAGTTACCAGTGGATGTGTGTGCAAAACATTTGATTTTGGAATTTCAGCGAAACGTTGATTCACTATACATGGTAGTCTATGAGGAAACTATGAATATTTTTTTCCAATACAAAACTAGCTAAATCTGTGTTTTTATAGACGTTTGACAATTCATTTTAAAGTACTTGATGAGACTAGGGTGGTTATAAGTTGATGTGTGTGCAAGAAATTTGATTTTGGAATTTAACCGAAATGTTGATTCACTATACATTTGAGTCTATGAGAAAACTATAAATAATTGTTTTACAATACTAACTAAATCTGTGCTTTTATAGGTGTTTGACAATTAATACAAATGTGCTTGATTCGAATATGGTGTTTAAAAGTTCAGATGTGGACACAATTATGATATTGGAATTTCACCTAAAAGTATTATTTCACTTTTCATGGTAGTCTAAAGGTATAAATCAAATAGTTTCAAAACGTGCTATATCTCTAATATGCAAATAATAGGAATTGTTCATTGCCCTCAATGAGCTCGATTGCCAATAAGACAAGCCTCAGAATTGCCAAGGCAAGATGTTCATGCCCTATCTGGGCTGTTTGAAAAATGAATGACCTCCCGTTACAGTTTTCAAATTTAAGGTGACCCCCACGGCCCCCCGGATTTTACCGGTCCAGTCCCGGTCATAATAACTGAAGCCTCCCTTAGGCTGTCGAAGTTTGGTTGGCTAAATGTTTGCGTTAACACGATATAGTAAGGGAAGTGGTTGACGTTTTGATGGTCCTTGAAATGGCACCATTGTTGCTTGTTGCTGCTGTAAACACGCTATTCATTCATTGCATGTCGTTTACATAACGTTCTTTGTCTGTCAGCGTCTCGCATTTCAGATCAAACTGTTCTGAAATTGAAGACCACTAACACAAATGTCATGGTCTCTCAACTGGTTCCCGAGTTTACTGCGATATCTGCTTGCATTTGGGTCAAAATCAACGAGGCTGGACACAACGCAGCTCTGGTTTCTTACGCTATACCTGGACATGACAATGAATTTCTGATCCACTACCTTGGCGTTGGCTTCCATGTGTATATTGGAAACAAACTGTTGGTCATCGCAGCATCGCCGATTGACGATGGGTCATGGCATCACGTGTGCATCACGTGGTCTTCACATGATGGTAGCTGGAAGTATTACCACAATGGGGTTGTCAATAAAGCTGGTATAGCTCATCATATTGGCTATACTATAGCAAATGGAGGTGTAATGGTGTTGGGACAAGAACAGGACGTTGTAGGTGGTCGATACGATACAAACCAGGCACTTGTTGGTAGTTTGACAAAATTCAACATGTGGTCTCGAATGCTCAGTGGGGATGAGATTCAAAGAGTGGTAGGAGATTGTTCAACCTTTGGTGATGTATTCGCATGGAATATTGCTAATCTACAAATAGAGGGCGATGTTTCTCTTGAAACAGAAGATGTTTGCGGTAAGTTTCAAGCATCAAATGTTGCCTTATAATCGAAATTACCAGAGCATTGTCTATATTGACAGAAAAGCAAAGACTTGTATCACAAATGTGTGACAAGCCTCGTTCTTAGGAAGGTGATTCCTTGTAATTATAAAAATCAGAAAATTTGAACAAATTTTAAGACGATTTCTTGACAGGTAGACAGTAACGGGCATTGGTATTTTATGAGGAAGCAGTCTTCGGATAGGAATCTTCTTCGACCACTGTGAGTCATTTTATTGTTTTGTTGGTTTTCTTCGCAGAATCACAATTCGCAAACAGAGTCATTCTCGAACTGAAAACGGTAAACACAAACATTGTTGTCTCCAAACCAATCCCTGAGTTGGTCGCTGTGACTGCTTGCATCTGGGTGAAAATCGAAGAGGCTGGACACGATGCCGCACTGGTATCCTACGCCGTATCTGGACATGACAATGAATTTCTAATTCACTATCTTGGCGTAGGCTTCCATGTGTACGTCGGAAATGTACTTCTCGTCATCACAGCAGCGCCAATCAATGATGGGGCTTGGCATCACGTGTGCATCACATGGTCTTCAAATGATGGCAGCTGGAAGTATTATCATAACGGGGCAGTCAGCAGCGTTGGCCGTGATTATCAGACCCATTATGGCATAGAAAGCAGCGGCGTTTTAGTTTTAGGACAAGAGCAGGACGCCCTCGGAGGACGATTTGACCAGAATCAAGCACTTGTTGGTAGTCTGACAGAATTCAATATGTGGGAAAGAGCACTGGCTGATGGTGAAATCACAGACATTGTCGGAGACTGTTCTCATTTCGGGGACTTGTTCGCTTGGAACATTGACCATCTTGTCATTGAGGGCGATGTTTCAAAGAGAAGTGAAGACGTATGCTGTAAGTCGAACTCTTTCTTGTTGAAAACATCTGAATGACAGTTGCCACCCAGAATATTGTAATTAAGAGAATGCTAGATAGATTTGTATTGATTTGGTATTTGTTCATGTTTTCACCTTTAGCCATTTAGCACTTTACCTAATTCACTTATTCGTATATTTTCGTATATTCCATGTTATAACATGCAAACGATCTTTTTAGTAAAGGCGTCAAGATAGGTGCTATATTCGCTGTATCATATACCCATGCCCATATTGCTACATCCTAGTGACTTTCAACGTAAAATATCAGCGGTGATATTTCACGGTAAACGTCGAGATATGCACGATGAACGTCATCAGTTTTAGAGTTTTCCCGAACTACATTAGCAGTTTGTTGGTAAACAATGCAAACAACAAAATGGCTGCCGCTCCCCGCCTGCGAAGCGATGTCGCCGACGTAAAACTTGAAGGGCTTCGAGGAACACTGGTATTTCTGGTTGCAAAATACGGAATTTTCACGTCGAGTCTTGAACTGTTTTCCCATGGTATTTTTTGGTCAAGTTCAGGCAAACATTCTGCCGTTCGCACGGCGCCGGCACTGTGCACGGTCTCCACCGAACAGGTAGTGAGCGCGTGGCGTGACAGCGATGTCGCGTGCTCGACGACTGTTGACATGGCAACTCTAAAGGTAAACTAACAAAATGGCGTCCCCTCTCCGCGCGAGCTCCGTGCCGTACGACGATCGAAATCAGGATAGATTTAAAGTTGAGCAGTTTTTGATCGGTTACAGTTGTAATAGCATATTGCACCTTAAAATGTTCCTTCTGTATGACGATTTTTGTATCCGGGTGTCTTTCTTCTTGGGTTTCATTGAGATATGGACGACTTGCAGCGATGTCGCGCGTGATGTTTACATCTTCGTCGTATACTTTATGAATGAAGCCTGTTCACATAAACATTCTGATATTTATGCGCAAGGCGTAATAAAGTAAAGCCTCAAAATTAAAGGTTTTTCGTTCTATTAGTAAAAATTCCCTAAAATTATGGGCATGGGTATATGATAAATCGGTTATTACCCAATATCGCCTGTTCCTTGTGTCGTATCAGCATTCGTGTCATTTGTGCTGCGTCAGACACTCGACTTCGTCTCGTGTCTGACGCAGCACAAATGACACTCATGCTGATACGACACAGGAACAGGTGATATTGGGTAATAACCTCTAAGTATTGCACGAATGGAACACTATTATGACATAACAGTAAAAAAAACACTTCAGCAATGGGTACTACTCTGTTTTCATCAGTTCACTGTGAATTCTGTTGCTAGCGCTCGTGATTTTATGTCGCGAACTGGTCAAAATATCGGGTATACCATTGCTGGGTGCGATTTATTGCTACATTAATCTCTTTCTTTAGCAAGAATAATCAATTTAGATAATATCTCGCTATAGAGGTAAGAATCTGGCTATGCTGCTAAGACTTTTGGAACCAACTAACTGCCATCTAGTATCGTGCACTTGACTTTGAAATTACAGCAGAAACTGTAAATTTACGTCAGAATGATGTTCACTGCGATGGAATGGATGACGGGGACAAGTATTACTATGGTGACAACATGCATTTTTTGTTCGAAGAAGATAATCTAGGCTCACCTGTGTTGGAATACTCCACATGATTGAGTGGACATGACGTAGTAGTTGTTGCTGTGTTGGTGATGGTGGTGCACATGCTTGTCGTTTCGATGGTACATGTAAATGCGTTATTAAAAGTGCTATTGTTAATATTAATGCCTTTCTGTATGTATACTTACATTTCATATCGAAGATACATAACATTGTTTGTCTCTCAGTGTCCCACATTTCAGATCGAACTGTCCTGGAATTGAAGACAGATAGCACAAACGTAATAGTCTCTAAAATGATTCCTGAGTTGTCTGCTGTAAGTGCCTGCATTTGGGTGAACATCAACGAGGATGGACACAACGCAGCCCTGGTTTCCTATGCTGTGCCAGAACATGACAATGAATTTCTCATCCACTATTTTGGCATTGGTTTCCATGTGTACATTGGCAATGTACTTCTGGTAATTCCAGCATCGCCGATCGATGATAGGTCATGGCATCACGTGTGTATCACATGGTCTTCAAGTGACGGCAGCTGGAAATATTACCTTGACGGTGTTGTCAACAAAGCTGGCAGTGGACATCAAACAGGGTATGCCATAAGGAGCGGCGGCTTTCTGGTGTTGGGACAAGAACAGGATACCGTAGGAGGCCGTTACCAAGCAAGCCAAGCACTGGTTGGTAGTCTGACAGAATTCAATATGTGGTCAACAGCAATGAATAATAATGAAATTGCCACCGTCACTGGGTATTGCTCAATTGGCGGCGATGTTTTCAATTGGAATATCGGTGATCTTTACATAGAGGGCGATGTTTCAATGAAGATTGAAGATGTCTGTTGTAAGTACATTCTGTTAATAATTACTCCACCCTTTCTATGTTCAGGTTGTTGCGTTAAGAATTCCACATTAGATATTTGGAGGGGTAGCTGAAAAGTAATAAATACGATCTTTAAACATAGTTGTGAAATTTGGTGTGTTGATGTTTTGGCAAAAAAGTATTCACATTGTTGGTGGATTCCGAAAAAAAGATTTCGACATGTCTGGCAGAGTTTTCATATTCTTGCCGATAAGAATAAATTCTACCTCATATTTGAACCTGAAATGTAATCGCCTTTTCAAGGCCCCAAATCCGCGAGTCATAATATTTTCATATATATTTTCCGAAGTCATTTTATGTTATTATATTCATGGCCAGTTGCTTCCATTTTTTTTCTATTAATTTCATTGTTTTGAATGTATATTGTGTCTTAGCGTGCATCCTAGAATATGGCCACATATTTGTAGCTTTATACAAAATCTAGATATCATATATTTACTCAGTGAAAGAAACGCAAAAGCTATGTGATATACAGGTCCTTCGGTATTTACTGTCCAATACTGCTAGAGGTTTATTGACTTGGGGAGCCATCTTGTTATAACGTCACAGTAGTTCCAATGGAGGTACTTGATTAAATGTGAGGCGGAATTTCCATTGGACTTTAGGGTCTGCTCAGAGCAGAAATGTCAAAACATACACAGCTAGTGTTGTCAAATAGATGTAATTTTAGAACTTGTAAATGCAAAATTAATTTCTAAAAGAACCGAGAGGCAAATACTAGGCCTTTTGAGCCACACATTTAAAAGGTTTCTTTTTGTGTTTGTTCAGTATCTCATATTTCAGATACGACAATACTCAAACTGACTTCAGTAAGTACCAATGTGGTTGTATCTAAACCAATTCCCACACTCTCTGCTTTGACTGCTTGCATTTGGGTTCAAATAAATGAGACTGGACACGATGCAGCTTTTGTGTCTTACGCCACTTCTGAACACGACAATGAATTTTTAATCCACTATTATGGCGTCGGCTTCCACGTGTACATTGACGGTGTCCTGCTAGTTATTCGAACAGCGCCTATCGATGATGGAGCATGGCATCACGTGTGCATCACGTGGTCTTCTAGTGATGGCGGTTGGAAATATTATCACAATGGCGTCATCACCAAAGAAGGAAGTGACTTTCAGAATGGGCATACCATAAGCAGTGGTGGATTTTTAGTCTTGGGACAGGAACAGGACGCTGTCGGAGGAAGATATGATACTAATCAAGCAATGGTTGTAGTTTAACAGAATTCAACTTGTGGTCCAGATCACTTACTGCCGATGAAATTGCTGCAACTGCCGGAGATTGTTCAATTGGTGGCGATGTCTTTTTTGGAATATCGGTGATCTCTTCATAGAGGGGGACGTTCTTCTGAAGATAGAAGACGTATGCTGTAAGTGAAAAGTTCAGTCCTCTAGCGAAATTGCACCCTAATGTCACATAAAATGAACTCTTATATCCTTCATAAGGCACAGGTTCGTACATCAGACAAACCAGCAACTAAATCTCAACTAAACCTCATATTTGATGTCTTGTAATTGTTCCAGTGCTCTATTCCCAACGATAAAACGGGTAAATTAATTATTCCGAATGAAGGTATTTTCATGGTCGTTTTTTACGGTCTCATTATTAAGGTCATCAAAATCGACATTACGATAAGTTAAATTTTTCGCTTAATTTGTTATACTTTTTCTTCCAGTGTCGCATATCTCGAATCGCACGATTGTTGTACTGCGGAGCCCGAATACCAACGTAATTGTCTCCAAACTGATACCTGAGATGTCCAGTCTGACTGCTTGCATTTGGGCAAAAATCGTCGAGGTTGGACACAATGCAGCTCTGGTGTCCTATGCTGCATCTGAACACGACAATGAATTTTTAATCCACTATCTTGGCGATGGCTTCCACGTGTACATCAGCAACGCCCTGCTAATCATCAAAGCCCCGCCTATCGATGATGGTGCATGGCATCACGTGTGCTTCACGTGGTCGTCAGGCGATGGTCACTGGCAATATTACCACAATGGCGTCCTTACCAAGAGTGGTCGTGGGTTCCAATCCGGTAATGGGGTGAAAAGCAGTGGCTATTTAGTTTTAGGCCAGGAACAGGACACTGTCGGTGGAGGATATGACACAAACCAGGCACTCGTTGGCAGCTTAACACATTTCAACATGTGGTCAAGGGTACTTCCGGTAGACGTAATTTCAGAATTAGAAAGAAATTGTTCCCTTGTTGGCGATGTATTTGCTTGGAATATTGGAGATCTTTATATGGAAGGTGACGTTTCCATGGAGATAGGGGACATTTGTTGAAAACCATTCAGGCTAATATTTAGTAGCTTTCATATTGTAGAGGACATTGCTAATGAATGATCAAGATTAAAGTATATTTATCATGTTATGATAATTATCTTTCAGGGGATGAAACACGGTCAGATTGGTTTATTTTGCTTTTCGGACTTGGTATGTATAAATGTAATTCAATAATTAAAATATTAGCAAATTTTTGTTTATCCTAAGAGGTTATCATATCAGGATTGTTGATAATTTTATTCATCCTTAATTCTGGGTAAACTTTTAACCAGGTTATTCAGTTTGTACCTTAAGCCTTCAGTCGAGACTTTGAGATTGGCATAATATGTAGAGTGCGCGTCCAAGATAGCTTTTCGGACTCAAACATTCTTACAATTTACGTGCCCTTTGCCCGTGTTGACTCATTCTGAATCCTGTGGAGTAAAGTAAAATTTCACTTTCCTTATGGCTTTAACATAGGACATCGCGGCCACTTTGAATTTTTGAATTGTAGAATTGTGGTTACTTTTCCTATAACCAAATTTTGATTATAGAGATAAGGAAGCAAAAGCTTAAAAAGTTTTCTTTGCTGTTTCTCGAAAATTTTCATTACAAACAACCGAGGTGACATCAAAAGCTGCAAGATTATAGAACTATATTTCTCCATGAATATTTAAAAAAAGCAGGTTATTCTGTAGTGAAAAATACACGCTATGGTGGTAACATGTACACGCTATGGTGGTAACATGTAGACGAAATATCAATAAATAAGTACTATAAAATGAATTATGTTTCATATTGCTCTCAACATTGTTCCCATGCTGCAATGTTTTAGCAGGCAAGGCGTATGCACACTATGTGAACGTGTTAGCTGTAGAGCTATGAACTTGAAATGTACAGTACTAAAATATGAATATTGCTCCAAGTCATGCATACGTTAGTGTATTTCAATAATGAATGGATCTTTATGGATCCTCTTTTTCTTTTTTCTTTCTGTATGTTGTTCATCAGTGCTTTTATGTATCATTGTACAAACACTTTACAAGGAACCCGGAAATTAGACCCAAACTCCATAAATTGTTAAATAAATAATGTCAAGATATAGCAATAACCTGAATATTTTCATTCTTGTTTGATTGGCTTTTTAGCGATTTTTAAAGAAAAACTTGTGTGAATGTACAAATGACACTGATATAGTAGCATCTTCAAACATGTTAAAGAACTCAATCGGTTTTGACTGATAATCAAGGTGTCGCGTGGAAAATGTTTGAAGGGGACACACACACACACACACACACACACACACACACACACACACAGACACACTCATATATATTTATATATATATATATATATATATATATATATATATATATATATATATATATATATATATATATATATAATACAAATTACTTAAAGGACATTAGGTCTACCTTTAGGCGAATCAAGTATGCTTTGTTCTGTGTATCGGCTGCACTTTCCTGTTCTACTCCCAAAAGCATGCTAGAATAACATAATTCTGTTTGACAAGTACTCATGTAATCTCACCGTAATCATTGTCCGGACTTATTTTGGACAATAACAATGCTGACTGTACACGTATGGCTGTGGTGGACTTTCATCAAGCTTCAGGGAGTAGAACAAGAAAGTGCAGTGGATACACAAAATACAACCACCCCAAAATTAACCAACCTTTATAGCTTAAAACTGATAACCAAACATACTTCATATCAATCAGAAAGAGTTTTCTTTCGTCTCCCCTTTACGTCCCAACATCCTTTCGAATTGCCCAATCTTGATATTTCAGGCTCCCCGTCAATGCTCCCGCCTCCCTCCAGTAGTGTTTGTGAAAGTAGCTAGTAACGAATTTAGGATGGAAGGAGTTCGTGTGCGGATTAAGAAAAAAACTTGATGAGATGCAGCGCCGGGGGAAATTCCAGAATCATACTGGAGTCAATGCAGCGCCGTACGTCACTGTTTCATCTATTGTTGCCATTCAAATAAAATAATAATTGCGAACAAATATTAAAGATGTTTACATCGTCTACTCGTATATTTACGTTACTGCCTTTCCTTAATATAACTTGTTTCAAACGACCTTCAGGAAAATTTGGCTTTTTGTGGGAGTCTCCATCCAAATCTTACCCCAACACAATCACGACCTAAGTCGCTTTACGAATCAGGAACATGTATTTTCAGTGGTATAGTCGATATAATTCACTTCCTGGATAGTGAAATACGTGAACAGGAAATGTATCATGATGATACAGCGTTTCTGTCATGATGCACTGTCGACTATGACGGTACTCTTCAGCAATGTAGACGACAAGAAAACACGTAAGGTTGTGAACAATGAAAGCCGTCAGTCTCAATACATAGATGTTTCAAATGAGTGCGTTTACTTTATGTAAAGCTGTGCAAATAAAGTAACAACAACATTTTGCCCATAACTATAAATGAGACTTTTGAAGTGTCATAATTTATTTCCGCTCGGTTATTTTACGCAAAAACATATATGAACATACCAATACCTGCTGAAAGTAGTTCCGATCTCAATGAAAATATGGGTCAAATTTAATATGCTAAAACTTAATATAGGTTAATGTTAGTACTTCATAAACATATTATATATATATTATTTATATATATATATATATATATATATATATATATATATATATATATATATATATATATATATTTATATATATGTATATTTGTGTTTGTGTGTGTGTCTGTATAATTATAAATATATATTATGTATAATACATACATACATGCATACATACGTGCATATACATGGATTAAAATGAGAGAGTACCGCTTGGTTTATCATATACGGTTAGAGTTACCTTACATTTGGATTTAGTCGCTTTCGAGGATACAAGTGTAATATAGAAATAAAGGACAACGCGCTGACACTTGACGTTTATCTATAAGCAAGGGCGAGAGGAAAGCCAAAAATTTACGGGCGAGGCTTGCTGAGCCCGTTAATTTGGCATTCCTCTCGCCCTTGCCAAGAAATGAATGTTAATGGTCAGCGCGGAGTCTGTTAGTTCCATTACATTATCAACGAACCCCCAAAAAACTATCAAAACTTGCCCATTTTTGTCTGTCAAACGTACAATTATTTACACAACTTCATAACAGTCAAAGTATGCAGTAATGCATGTCATACTTTATTATTTCATGCGTCCAGTAGTGTCTGATAAATTTTTTCTCATTTTTAGTAAAAATTATTCTTCTCTTAAACCGCCAGCCTAATCGCTCTCAAATTTGGGTTGGATCTTTGCAAGGGTGTTACTCTTCTAATTTGTTGAAATTATGACAAAATTGGAAACAATTACTATTTTTGAGCAATTTCATAATTTTGGTCAAAAATTAAAACCCCTCGACAGACAGCTTACATATTTGGTACACAGACGTACGAAGATGACAATAGTTAGATATGTGGAAATTTTCCTGAAACATAAAAATTTGTAATTTTCTGACAATATTGTCATTTTTGATCAAGAAAACTTGTTCTCAAAATTACTTGTTTGATAGCTTTGTAATTTGGTATAAAATCCCGAGGGATGTTATTAGATAAATTTTTTGCTCAAAGTGTTGGGAAACCCCCAAATTTCTATATTTTAGGTAATTTTCTCAGTTTGTGACCTTAAATGACCTACACCAACTCAGGATATGTTGTGAGACATATTTGGTATCAATTTGTAGAAAAGTTTGATCTAGAAACAAAGCTGAGGTGATTTTCTTCATCTCGGATCGATTATTGCAACTTTTATATGTAAGACATACAAAAACTGACAAGAAATTTGGATCAAGGATAATTCCACATGTTGTAATCACCGCCCACAGTGGAAGGCCTGTAACTACCTAAATTGCTGTTTACATTAGAATGATAACACTTATCGCATTAATTAAAAAATCTCCAAGGTTGTAAATATAATTCCTGTCATTTGGTCTTATGTGATACCAAGGGGTGGAACATTTGATATTCAGGAGGGGGTAGGGTCTAGAAGATTGATGATGTAGCATACCAGATCCCTTGTACATTTTTGCCCACTCCCACCCTTCTTTTTGTCAAGCCTTCTCTGTCTATGTTTTTGTTGTTGACATTTGCTTATGTATTTAGGATCTGCTCGTCCCATTGCTATAGAAGTTGATATGCATGTTCCTAAAGATGACCTCCAGTACCTAAGTTGGAGACTTTATTTACTTTTGTCATTCTTGTTTTTCCTGGTTTAAATATTTCTCGAATGGACCGATTCAAACCGAATGTGAGTACATAGTGTCCTTGACGGTATTTTTTATTTTGTGACCGGCATTTGTTATATTATTATTATTATTATTATTATTATTATTATTATTATTATTATTATTATTATTATTATTATTATTATTATTATTATTATTACACTTTATTTAAAGAGGGTAATCTGATTACAGTAAAGTAATTGTAATTTCCATCAGAGCCCTCATGAAAAGAGAGGCAAAATACACAAACAAATCATCGAATAAACAAAAACGTATGGAATAGACGAACAGAAGATGTCGAAGACAAAGGAAAAACAGGCTAGTCTAAGTCAGAGCCTTCATTACAATATTTCATGAAAAGATAACAATGCAGTTTTGATTTAAACGTCGACAAGGCTTCACAGTCACGGATAGTTGGGGGAATGGAATTCCAGATTTTAGTAGCTCGATATACAAATGATCGTTGACCCATGCCTGTCCTAAACATTGGTGGGTAAAGGTTACCATTACTAGAACTACGAGTATTTAAACGATCCATTTCTGAGAGAGGTTGGAATAGATCACTAAATTATATATATATATATATATATATATATATATATATATATATATATATATATATATATATATATATATATATATATATATATATTACTTTAAAGCGTTATGGTGCTTCTCTGTTGCAGATTTGACAACCCTTGAATTTGAGACGACCGACACAAACGTGACCGTATCTAAACCAATCCCTGAACTATCTGCATTGACTGCTTGTATTTGGGTGAAAATTAACGAGGCCGAACACGACGCAGCTTTGGTGTCCTATAATGTCCCCAGACGTGACAATGAATTTCTTATCTACTATCATGGCATTGGCTTAAAACTTTTCATTGGCAAAAAGCGAGTGGCCTTTCCTTCACCACAACTTGAAGACGATGTCTGGCATCACGTGTGCATCACATGGTCTTCAGGTGACGGCAGCTGGAAGTATTACCATAACAGTGTTCTCTATGAAGCTGGCACAGCACATCGTATTGGATATACAATAAAAAGTGGTGGGCTAATGGTGTTAGGGCAAGACCAGACCCATGTAGGTGGTGGGTACGATGCAAAACAGGCACTAGTTGGTAGTTTGACACAATTCAACTTGTGGTCAAGGATGCTGAGATGAAATTAAATCAATATTAGGAGATTGTTCAATCGCTGGTAATATATTGGTGTGGAATATTTCTAATCTGCGTGTAGAGGGCGACGTTTCTCTGAAAACCAAAGACGTTTGCGGTAAGTCTCATATATAAAAATGCTCAACTAATTATCAGATGTCAGACCTTATTATTTCAACAGACCACTGCATATGCACCGTGGCTTAAAGTATAGTATGAGGTTCAATAAATATTAAAGAACTTGGAAAATCTAAGTTGCATTTTATAGAAATATGAACATAGACCACTTTATATACGGATAGCCGAAAGGTAGACCATGAAGGTATGAGTGTTTTTTTTTAATTTGTATATATTGTGTATTGCTGTTCCAGTATTTAAAAAGCGGTATTCAGTATTTTTGTCGACCTCTACAAATTATGCGGCTGCTTTTTGCATTCTCTGAATAGCGTATCGTAAACAAAGCCATTGTTGAACTTAATAACAACGAATATGAAATTATTCGCCACGCAAATCCCTTAACTGGTCGCTATGATGTTTGCAAGTATGTTTTGATGATATGACCATAACAATGGGTCTCATGAGCTGCCAGTCATCGTGGATTTAAACTTTAAAATGGCCAAATTTGTATAAATATCGATTTATCAGAATTCTCTATAGAGGCTTTGTAGATCATATGATCGGTTTACTATACGCTAAATGCAAAGGTTATAGGTCGTGTGGAGTTTGAGAAGATTTTATATAATTATTTTTTCAGAATTTTCTTTGACCTTTAACCTAAATGAAACTTTGTACCCAAATGAACTATGTACACATGTAATTATGGGCCAGCCAATAGAGCTAGAAATCTGATTTTGGTAGACAGGGATTATAATATGAGATCAAATGTTACTGCAAAGACGTCACATGACCAGGATGACCTTTGGCCACAATGATGACCTTTGACTTCTTAAACACACTTGGATTGCTTATTTGATATTGTAATTGTTTTAATAAACAAACTATACAGTCATTGTATATCTTGCAAGTAACATTTTTCGTCTCTCGGTGTCTAACATTTAGATCAAAGTGTTCTGAAATTCAAGACCAAAAACACGAATGTATTGGTATCTCAACTGATTCCCGAGTTTACTGCTATATCTGCTCTCATTCAGGTTAAAATCAACGAGGCTAGACACAACGTAACTCTGGTTTCTTACGCTAAAGGCGCGAAAAAAGTGACGTCAGAGGATATTTTCAAAAAACTTCCCAAAGGAAATAGTATTTGAAAAAGTGCCCGGTCATGTTACCGTACGCTTAGTTTCAAGCCCAAATCAGCCAGTCATAATATTTTCATGATTTTTCATTCATCATATTTCATGATTTCATTTCCAGAGTCTTGTCATCTTCTTGGTTTAATTACCAGATTCATTTATGTTGGTTACCAAGTACACATCCAAAAGCAAGTTACCGTTATTCGAATGTATATAACATCTTAAGGGTGCATCCAAGAATATGGCCGCATATATGTAGCTTTATATAACATCTGGACATCTTACGATTACTTATTGAAAGAAGGCAAAAGCTTGTGATATACAGGCCTTTCTGCATTCACTGACCAACACTGCAAAAGTAAATGATATGCTAATTTGGGAAAGAACGAAACTCAAATACCAGGCCTTTGGGTCACACATTCAAAAGGTTCCCTGTTTTCTTATTTCTTCAGTATCTCATATATTTCAGATCGGACAATACTCAAACTGACGACAGCAAGTACAAACGTGGTTGTAACCAAACCAATTCCTACACTCTCTGCTTGACTGCATGCATTTGGGTTCAGATAAATGAGACTGGACACGATGCAGCTTTTGTGTCTTACGCCACATCTGAACACGAAAACGAATTCTTAATCTACTATTATTGCGTCGGCTTCCACGTGTACATTAACGGTGTCCTGCTAGTTATTCGAACAGCGCCTATAGATGATGGTGCATGGCATCACGTGTGCATCACGTGGTCTTCTAGTGATGGCGGTTGGAAATATTATCACAATGGCGTCATCAGCAAAGAAGGAAGTGACTTTCAGATCGGGCATGCCTTAGGCAGTGGTGGATTTTTAGTCTTGGGACAGGAACAGGACACTGTCGGAGGAAGCTATGATGCTCGTCAAGCAATGGTTGGTAGTTTAACAGAATTCAACTTGTGGTCCAGATCACTTACTGCCGATGAAATTGCTGAAACTGCGCTTGTTCAATTGATGGCGATTGTCTTTTCTTGGAATATCGCTGATCTCTTCATAGAGGGGGACGTTCTTCTGAAGATAGAAGATGTATGCTCTAAGTGAAAATTTCGTTGCTCCAGCAAAAATGTGCCTTTAACGTCACATAAATGACATAAATGAAACTTATATCGTTCAGAAGGCACAGATTTGTGCATATACTTACCAAAAAACTAAACCCCAGATTTGATTACTGGTAATTGTTTCACTGTTCGATTACTCGTCGACATTTGTTGAAAGCCATTCAGGCTAACCTGTAGTCGTTTTCATATCGTCAGAGGTCATCACAAATGAATTTTCAAGATTAAATCATATTTGTCACGTTATATAAATTGTCTTGTCACAGGATGAAACAAAGTCAAATGTGTTTCTCTTTCTCTTCAAACTGGAGTATGTAAATCTAATTCAATAATTGATTCAAAGTATTAATATCTTTTTTACTATTCTCAGATGTTATTATATCACAATTGTTGATAATTTTATTCATCCTTAACTCTTGGCATAAGTTTCGCTAATTACTTAGTACCTTATCCCTTCATTCAACACTTTGAGATTAGCATTATATGTAGAGTTGGCCTCCGACATACATTTTCGGACCCTAAGATCTTAACTAGCCCTTTGCTTGAGTGGACTCATTCTGAGAAATTAAAATTTTACATTCCTCATAGCGTTAACGTAGACCATAGCGGCCATCTTGAAATTCTAAAATCATACAGTTGAGGGCCAGTTCGTTTTTGTTTTAATGAAAAAGCTTTGAGATTTTTGAACCATATTTCTACTTGCATATCCTCAGCAAGGTTGGTTTTGTGTGAGCCACACCTCTCTAAGCATAAGCAGGTAACATATAGACGAGACATCAAAAAAAGTACTTACTATAAAATTAATATTTCAAATTGTTCTAAAAACAATTCCCGTGCTACAAAGACTTAAGCACGCAAAGCGTGAACACATTTCATGTAGATTTTTCTAATGTCATAGAACTTAACACTGAAGAGGATACCATCTGTATTACCTTCTCAGAAGTCTCTTATAGTATAAAAGATTGTAAAACAAAACTGTTAACACAGGTTTTTGTTTCAAGGTACTTTATTCGGCCGAATTACTTTGATCATGTTCTTTAAGCCAGGCATGAAAATTGGGATTACATCTACAATCTTACTTTTAAACTTACTTTAGCTCGTAAATTCAGGAGTTTTCAATGGAAATTGACACATTATGTTCTTATGACTAATAGTCATTTGACTAAGACGATTCCTTCAATCTGCTTTACATATACATTTTGTGGAAAGGAAGATGAAACAATATTGCATTTGTTTTATAACAGTGAAATCATTTCAAACTTCTGGCAAACCTTTCTTGACGAGTGGAGTGATTATTTTCATCTTGATGCTAATCTCACTTTGTAGCAGATACTTTTTGGTGATAGTTCCTTAACCAAATTATTGAATTTATGTTGCTTGTTGCTTAACGTTCCATCTATATTTGCAGATGTTAAACAAAAACCTGGTATTGCACATTTTAAAACTTTTATCTGTGATATTCACAAAACAGAGATGTTTACAGCTACACGCTCTGGTAAATTAGATAATCATGTAAAAAACGTTGAGACATTTTAGAATTGTCATGAAAACTTTTAGTAGACAGAAGATAACTGCCATTTTTGGTAATTGTTTGTGTAATTAAACTTATATGTATCTTCAAGTAAGATTTTCAACCTTTCAGCATCCCCTAAAGAGAATGTCATGGAGGCGAGTTGTATGTGGATGTTTATACTGAAGTTATGACTGCAATAAAAAAGTGAACACATTTTGTGATTGTGTTAGTTGTTGAGCAATGTACATCAAATGTGCATTACTATTCCATGAATATCTATTGTCAGTCATATATACATAAGTGTATTTGACTTAATGAATGTTTATGAATCTTTTTATTATGTCCATAAATGGAGACTTTAGAAGGAACCAGAATTTTAGATTAGACTTCTATCAAATAACTGTCAAATGAATATGACAATATATATCACAATGTTGAATTGTTTTTGTTCTTGTGTGATTTTTGTTGCAACTTTTTTTCAAATAAAAACTTCAAGAATGTTCATACGAGTGAACATTCTTAGGCTCGTTTATGACACTGATGGTAGCCTCTCCAAACATGGTCAAATGCTCATGTGCTTTTGATTCATCACATTGATGATAGATAGATAGACAGACAGATAGATAGATAGATAGATAGATAGATAGATAGATAGATAGATAGATAGATAGATAGATAGATAGATAGATAGATAGATAGATAGATAGATAGATAGATAGATAGATAGATAGATAGATAGATAGATAGATAGATAGATAGATAGATAGATAGATAGATAGATAGATAGAGGCAGGCAGACACATACATACATACATACATACATACATACATACATACATACATACATACATACATACATACATACATACATACATACATACATACATACATACATACATACATACAGACATACGTACATACGTACATACGTACATACATACATACATACATACATACATACATACATACATACATACATACATACATACATACATACATACATACATACATACATACATACATACATACATACATACATACATACATACATACATACATACATACATACATACATACATACATACATACATACATACATACATACATAGACGGATAGCAAGATTGTGTTGAAAGTCTGAATAATAGGTGCAAAGACATGGTCTATTTTGAGAGTACGATAAAACTCAAGTCGATAAAAAAATCTTAAATGTAGCAAGCAAGGCTTTGATAATATGATGACTTCTTCGTCAAATATATATATATATATGTATATATATATATATATATATTATATATATATATATATATATATATATATATATATATATATATATATATATATATACAACTCGAACAATAAGAACTACCATTTGGATATCGTTGTTCCTTCCTTCATACATATATTTGGAAATATTCTTAATAAGTCTGATTTTAATACAATGTCAGTCAGGCGTCACAGCGGTAAAGCCTTCCTGCCAGTTGATGGCTGACTTACGTTGGCGTCGGGACAGGCTCAGTCAATGATTGACAAGTTCACTGACCAAATCCGCCATGTCTGATTGGTAACATGGCATTCGGTGTATCAAAATTTCAACTTGATCGGATTTTAGAATGAAAGTACCCATTAAATAATTTGCGTATCTCCTCTATTCTACTCATGAAAAGGAACCCCGGGAAATAAAACTAAGGTCGCGACAATACTTTTGCAATCTTTAACAATGACTTTGATTCATCAACAATAAAGAAAAAGTAAGAAGACTATTCATGCGATAAATACATAATCCCTTTGGATTGTTCTCTGTTTGACGTCATCATATACTCGTGTATTTGGCTGAGCTACACAACGTCTCACCTTCGGCTCGAAATTTTACGGCTCCGCGGCAAACATTCGTATACGATGACGTCAAACAGAAAGAAATATCAGTTCCTGCCTAATATCCTGTGTTTACACATATTTGCAATTGTTTCTCACATGATTCATCTCAAACCAATCAAAGTCAAACACATTTCTATATTCTTTACCACCAAAACGACTCCATCACCGACTGAATTAACATTACTTTAATGCATGTGTAAGTGTATACATGCAACACAGTGTTTGCGAATTCTACGAGTGCATAGCTTACCACTTGAACTGGTCATCACTTATCCACCACTGATACATTATGCTATTGTAGCAGTACTTCAGCACAGTAGTTATAAAGTTTGAAGAAATAGAGACACCATGTTAAATATAAGGATCTGTGAGCTAAAATGTTATCATACATGGTAATTGTGTTATAGAAGCTTTAAATATGATCTCGTTTTTGTTTAACCTGACAGTTTCCTATCATAAAATAAAATTTGTATATGTAATAAAATAAGTTTCGCAAATGTTTTGTGATCATGTCGAGTCACACGTATTAAAGCGACTAGATCTTTTTGCTAAGAGCAAATTTTATTTTCTCTTAGCTTGGTGAGAGATAAGTTACGAAAGAACAATTTGGCTGGCTATGAAATTAATGAATTCAGTGAACGCAAAGACTCCCGTGTGTTTCTTAATAGAACTGAATAGAAAATATGTTGTAGTTCTTGTTTTATGACTTTAAAAGTTCTAATTAGTATGTTTGAAACATGTGCATACCGTACGACTGTCACTGACTTTGTACAGTGAATAATATTGGATTAAAATGTTATTTGTGCGCCAATCCATATCATAGAAAGACTTCATTAAGGCCTCGCCGTGAACTTCTCCCTTGTAGATAGGATATGATTTATTTAAAAGTTGAACGAACGCCAACCAAATTCTAAGTCCCTTAAAGGTTAGATTGATGCATGTCTTCCAAGGAAAGTGTATGATTAAATTGGTTTCAGGTACAAGAGCGCTAAAGAAAGTCTTGCGATGTTCCCCTTTTAAACCATATCTTATTGACAGTGTACGTTCAAGAAAATGGGGCTTATGATCGATCATCTTGGACATTTTACAGTGATTTGGAATGCAATAGATACTCATGAAAGCTGTATGATAAGTAACAGTTACGGAAACCAGTATCTGTCCGACTGCAAGCCTATTCTAAACCATAACCTTCTACAGCAATGTGTTTCTCAGACTGTTAGACTCGGTGCTATGTAAAACATGTAACTTGATCAATTTTTTAATCCCGAAGTTCACCTTTTCAAGTAATCTGCCCCTTCTGTATTCAATTGGAGTACAGCTGATCAATAGTGAAGACATTTAATCATTTTAACACTCAACATCAATTTTTTTTTTTTTTATCTTTTATTAAGGATACTCCATTGAAATTAACAGATTATTTGAAAGCAAACAACAGTACGTTTGACTTTTACATTAAAGATTACATAACACTAATTATTTTACGCATTTCATCCAGATGTACAGATCCTGGTCTTAACTCTTTTCGACTTTATATCTGAGAATCATTTCGTTCTTTAAAATAACATTTACAGGGATTTTGGAATCTGTCACCCAATATTTGTGGATTGACCACTTGCCAAGCAAAATTAAGAGATTGACCACAAAAGATACATCATTCGATCTGCTTTGACTCAAATCATAATTAAAAATTATTTCATCATTTGATAATTTCACACAGTGTTGAAGGTAACCACTTAAAATTCTAGAAACATTGTGCCAGAGATTTTTTGCTAAGGCACATTCAAGAAATCTGTGTTCTAAAGATTCAACACTAGAGCAAAACTTGCAGCACATAGAGTCTACTTTTTTGAGTAAAAAAGATACTTGTTACAAGGTAGAAATCTATGGAGTAACTTCCACTGAAACTCTCGTAATTTAAACTCTTTCGTCATCTTGTTAACATTTTCCCAAATGACAACAGTGTTTTTGTCGCTGTTCAAATAAGCCACTTGTAGCGATGTATACCATTTTGTTAATTTATCAATATGAATAAAATTCTTCTTCGCAAAGAGTGAGTAAAAAACCTTCGAAGACAACTTAGAAATATGAAGGAAATTGAAATCTTTCCATACTCCATAATCTTCATCTTCTGTTTCTGTTAATGACTTATAGAAGACGTTATACTTTTTAGACCATACACACAACACGTTCTTGTTTTTGACATTTTGACTGGCGCTGTACCATGCATTTAAGATGCTTACATAAAATTCTGGAATTTGTGATCTTACATTTCTTGGCAATACATTCCAGAACTGATTTTGCTTGAGGAGATCACTCGATCTATCCAACTCAAAATATGACCATGGTATCACAGTCCAGGTACTACCTCTATCAACAACAAGCCTTTTAACCCATGATGCATTGATAGCTTTGACCTGGTTACCCAAATTAACATGTTTTACTCCTCCTTTGGCATAATCTTTTTCTAAAATTTGATTTCTTATACGTCTTTTTTTCTTGATGAAATTGTCAATGAGATTTTGAACATTGCTTTGAATTTTGTCAGGAATACCAATAACACTTGCAAGATACACAATTTGTGAAATGGCCAACACCTTAATGATTAAGGCTCGTCCATAAATTGTCAAATTTCTTTGTGACCAAATACTCAATACATTTTCTAACTTTTTTATCTTGCCATCCCAATTCAAGGCACAACACCTTTCTTCATCATATCCAAAGTACACTCCAAGAGTTTTTACCGGTTCATTTGTCCATTCAATATTTCCAAACCTTTCTTTACAACCTCTCTTCTTCCCTATCCACATTGCTTTAGTTTTCTTTTCACTCATTTTCAGACCACTGCATTTATGAAAACATTCCATGACTTTTAAAACAGCTTCTAAGGAAAGTTTATCTTCAACAAAAATCGTCGTATCATCTGCCAGAAGGGATATTTTGGCAGTTACATCATTTGGTAAATGAATGCCTTTAACGGAGTGTTGCTGTCTGATTTTGCAAGCGAGTGTTTCAATTACAAGTAAAAACAAAAGAGCAGATAGGGAGCAGCCTTGGCGAACTCCTCTTAACAACGGAAAATATTCTGAATGCCAACCTTTATAATTTATGCAGCTCTCAACATCAATGTTGGGTGCCATATTTCGTTGAAATATGGCACCCTTTCATGAAAAGTGAATATTGAAACACCTCAACATCAATGTTTACGTGTTTCAATATTCACTTTTTCATGAAAGGGTGCCATATTTCAACGACTCGCACGTAAAAAATATTTTTGGGGAGTCGTTCCGCCGATGGGAAAAAGTCATGATTGCTAGACGACTCTTTATCCATGCTACAATTTAACAAACTGTAAATTTGACAGCCTAGTAGTAGTATTAATCTTGACACTTTGGTAGGTGAGTCTGATTTTATGAAACTCTTGTTTCAATCTCGGTGATACTGGTTTGAAAACATACAGGTGTACATTCAGCAACAAACACATTGAAACAGCAGGGTATGTCAATGACATAAGACGCTACAAATGCATGAAATTGTTCCCGCCAAAAAATTGTTGGTAGGCGACATTTTGGCCAATGGGCGGGCTGGTTGCTAAGACACTTTTGTGTCGGCAAACGGAAAAAAATCTCTCATAGAAGAAGGCGGGATCGTTACTCTTTTGGACGACTGTGGGAATTCTGAAGGACGGTTATGCAGTAGGATTCCATTGTTTACTGGGTAGGTGAGACCTTATGAAATTGAAACCACTGGGAGGTAGGATCAGTCTGGCTTTCCTGGTAGGAGAAAAGGGTCAATTTGTGGACAGGAATGGAATACTGTCAAATTACGGAGATAAGGCGTGTGTGAACAGCTTAACTTTCTCCTCTATGCCTTTTAAAAGGTTAGTAAAAAGTTAGTTAAAAGTTAGTAAACACTCATCGCGGTTCAGTGATCTGTGGGCGGCGTTATTAGATTGGCGCACTATCACGTTAAATATTTGTAAAGGAAAACTGATTTCAACTATCCTCGCCAAACTATTGCAAGCTCGCTCTCCCTTTCCTGAATTGAGAATGGTGATTTGAATGTGTACATATTCTACCAGTTGCTGACTATTCAAAAAATGCGTATATGACGTGTAAGAGGTGACAGAATCATCGCTGAAGCAGTCAAGAACAAGTTGCAGATAAAAACACAGAACAGGTAAAAATTGATTTTAGGTAGAATTATTACTTTTACAATGCCCGGTGTCCCTCTTTTAGGGTCTCATTTTATAGCTCATAGAGTAAATAAACTTTTCACCTACTTATTTTTGTGATATCGAATATTTTAAGACAGGAATGGCGCGGCCATTTTGATTACAGATGTTGTTTGTTTCTTTCTCAAGCACCATTTTTTTGCACGATGACCCGGTCCCCCCACAAAATGCAGAGGGCACATATGCTTCAGGGAACATAATGTTATATGAGTTTGCATAAGATATTAATCTATATTACAATATTTTATCATGTTTGATACACCGCCAAAATCATGACTGTGACTCGGTGCCATTCATATTTCTTTATATTTTCTATAGCTCTCTACGTTGAAACAAAAACTGGGCATTTGATGTTGACGACAGGGTTTATTTTCAAACCAATTTTTACTTTACGTGAAACCGTTTTACTTAAATATGATCTTGAAAAAATTCGGATGTCATTTACAACATTAACTCCTGTGGAGTTCGATTAGCTGCAGTATCATACATGCTATGTCTGTATTGCCATTCTTCTATTGTTTAGACGGTACTGATATGAGCCCATATTTTAACTAGTGAAAATACGAATTATATTTTCACTGTAACCGAACTACTTACAGTGACGCGGACGCGTGACCTTCGCTGTATGCATGACCTTCGTTGGTATATACATATAAAACAGCTGAGCGAATAAGACAAATGACAATCCGAAACGTCATTATGATTATATGGTCAAAATTTTGTTGTTTGCAGTCACTTCATGGGCATTGCCCTTAGGCACAAGTACAGTTGTACCAAAAACATACAAACAAACGTATTAAAAATTTTATAATTTGCCGACACCTGTCAATTCACGGCCGGTCCTGTGGCGGTGCAGTGTTTTCGTGTCATCTACGCTGCTGAAGATTACACCATAGAAGTATCATTACACGTAAAGATATCGGTTGACAGAGCATCATGATAGAATCGGTTTACGACAAGTTTCCTGTTGATGAGCTTAAAGTATCTGGGCGGTGAATTACATCGTTTACAGTCGTAAATGAGCCACGAAAATCCAACCGTACTGAAAATACTCGCGACAGACAAGGTTGAAGGTGCACATGATATTTCCGATTTGTACCTGTCAGTTCACAGGTCATGATCGTGTCTGGTGGCCGGTGGCACCGATGCGGTGCGGGTTCAGATACAATGTGCCATCTAGGGAAAGTCAAACTTTCGCTTCGGTTGTTAAAGGAAGTTTAGTTCTATTTAGGCAAGCCAGGAAGGAAAATATACGAGCAGAAGACGGAAATACCTTCGAAATGTACTTTTATTCGTACAGCAACAAAATCACGAACGAGTTACGACACTACAGTTTATACAGTGTACTCACTTCAAGTTTTCACTAATCCGCTCACTGAGATGGTAAATTCGGCATATTTGACGTCTGGGAACATGTATAATTCTTCGAGATAAACTGACTGGTAGTGGTACGGGTATTATATCCACTGTATGTGCATTCATAGATGTCTTAGAGCTGCTTGCTCTGTGCTCTAAGCTGTTCATACTCGATAAGAGTTTGAGCGTGGCGCGAGTATTTTGACCCGATTTTGGCGGCCTCATAACTTTCACGCAGGGATGAGGTTATGTATTAAAACACGAAAACACACCCATTTTGTGAACTTCCGCCTATGTTTTACATCCACCGTCATTTTAAACTAAAGATAAATCTTCTTCAAATTGTGAAAACCTGTGTCGACATCGTAATATTTAAATTGTTTGCTGTAAAAGTGCTCAATAAACCCTCCTTTGCAGTGGAATGGCCCAATAGCGGAATAATATCAAGAAGTGATACGGTTGTCATCACTCCTTAGCAACCAACTTTTTATAAGTACAGCCTGGAGGAAGCAAGGTCGATTTCAAGTTGATTTCATTGCTAATTTAGGAGCGTCTGTAGGAAAACAGTCATAACCAAAGCATGCATGTACGATAAAGGGATTATTACACGAAGTTAGGGCGATACCGCGTCGTATTCTCGTGATGTGTCCGTATTTTGACTCGTTGCTGCGCAACTCGTCAAAATACGGACACATCACTCGAATACGACACGGTATCGCCCAAACTTCGTGTAATAACCCCTAAGTATTAACACTTACATCATTTGTTTATCTATTTATTTATTTAAACAAGCCTCTGATAATTTGCCGCATTATGTTTTTTAAACCACATCCTAGAGCAATGAAAAATGTATTACTAATGGACATCAGTCGGCAATCTTTTGAGAAGGGTTTTGACTTATAATCGTAAAGTGGAAATAATATCTAAGGAACCTAACGTCTGACTTTTATGCCACTCACTTCGGAATTGGTCTATTGTTGTGAAAAATCTGTACAAAACTCCGTTATTTTCATTAAAGTTACATACGAAAAGATAGGGCTTGCCTGATTCTTGAATATACGAGACCTTCGTGAATTCTTTTGGGATTATTATTATGAGTATTTAGTTAATTTTCAAAAAATGCTTTCATCTGAACTCAAAACAGATACCCCTTTTTGTTACGATCTGCACCTTTTAACACAATAAGTGCGAGATTAGCATTTTCTTTGTTCGGTTATTTGCTTGGTTATATCACTCGCCCCGATCCGTTAATATGGTAGTGCTCATGAATATTAATCTAGGGTCAAAGGCATGAAGCTGTCCAATCAGGTTCGTGCGCAGAATGTATGCGCATCGTTCGTGACCCACTTCTTGCTGTGTTTTGATTTTGCTCGCCGAGAAAACGTGCTCGCCGTTGTCCACTAAGGTACGTGTTTGTTTATTTTTAAGCGTTTTCTTTGTTGTAACTGTGCCAGATGTACACAGCGACGGTTTTTGTGAAGCAAATTCCGGGATAGGCTTTGGAATGCGCGCGATCGGCAACAATTTTAGTTACGACGCTGATGCAACTGCCGATGCCGAGCGTATCCGGCACGCTCGGTCAGCACTCATTTCATGTACACAGTACAATCAAAGTTATCCTGCAATTCCGACGAAGAATCATAAGCTTGGTTTCGTAGTCTTTTCTCCGTGTGATAATCCCAACAATGCATGACACAATCACACGTGGTGCCTATTTCATAATTTTACAATGAAAACGAAGCTGTGAATGCAAAGTTACACAACGTGGCACTATCGCATGATCGAGGTTCAACGTTGTTGAAATGGTTACATAAAACAGTGTCCCTATTAAAGTAAACTCTGTGCAGAGGGAGATACGATAGTTGAAATGGGCCATTCAAAACAGTTATGCAATATTTTGCTCAAATATAGCATTTGACATCAATAACAATGTTAGGTCGCAATATTTTAATAGCCAAATTACAAACACTTCAGCCCGCGTCCCCAACAGATTGCCCCTGTCACGCTCTATGGTTACACGCGTATCGTTTTCTCGTTCACAGGAAAACAGTATCCGATACCATGAACACAGCTACTATCAGAATAAAGAGCACTGTCAGCGGGTAAGTTGTATTGTTTTATATGTTATCGAATTTTAAAATCATCATACTAAGTTTTCGCAGTACCGAAGAACATGGAAGACTGCAGAAATTACAGCATCAATATCATTATTTTTCCTGCAGGTACCACTACTTTCACATCAGACCACACACTGACGTGCCATTATTGGTAATGAAAGAGAATAATCCTAGGTACCCGACAGCATTGTCTGTAAGGATGCCTGACTTGAAGGATATACCTGAGGAATTGTGGGATGCTGTGACAAGGCCAGGTGACAAGAAACACAAGACACAAACTGTGAGGGGAATAGCAGGGTCTTAGGTTGGCTGCGTTCCTGCTAATTTGTGTGATGCACTCTTCAAGCTATTGGACTTGTATGCCTCAATTACTTGGTAAGTGTCAGCCTTTCTTGATAACAAAACTAAATTAGTCGTCTGAAATGCGTATGCTGAGAACAACTGTAGTAGGTATCCTTGTCAAAGCATTTTAGAAAACAAATGATTTTCATTAACAAATACATCACAATGATAGTTGTAGTTAACTCTCAATACAGTGGACACCAACCTACATTTTTTATGTTTTCCAGCCACTACACGGGCCACGTATCGATAAGCAAAGTACCTGACGTGAAGCAGAAGTACAAGAAAATGGAATACAAGGATCGACAAGGCGGTGGTGCAATCCTGTCATGTGAATATCATGTCAAAACTACACTAATGCTAAAAGAGGAAGCTGTATCCATCATCAAGGAAGCCATACAAAAAATGGAAGGAAACAGAAACTTCATCATTGAATAAAACTTTATTTAAATGAAGTTTAAACACTTACATTTGTGTTCTACCTCAAAATAATTTAAGATAAAGTAAATTTTATGTGCTGAATTTTCATAACATTAATGATATATATGTAATAAAATGTTGATAAAGATTCAAGGAGTGAAAATGGTAGATGAGTGTAAATATAATAGCACCATCACTAAACTTTCTGCCTGGTGAATGTGTGATTTTAGTACTGTTTGTGAATGACTGAATGTGTTTATGATCAAACACCTGTCATGCTTTAAAATGCCAATCCCTGAGAAAAACATGGTGTGTAATAAAATTTTTACAATGTCTCCCTGAGGAAAAAATCAATAGATTATATTAAATGTACAAATATATATATATGCATATTAACTCTTATATAAATCAAATTTTCAGTTTCACAAATATTGTACTTCAATGATATGTCAATCTGAAAAATTGCATTGTACATCAAAACTATAATTGTTCCTGTAGTACTACCCAAGACAAACACTGTCAGTGTTGTCGATTTCAGTTTCATTGCACAAATTCGCACTTCATTGAGAATCTCACATATCTCAGCCTTTGTTAAGCCACTCTTATTCATGTTTTCAATTTTTGTCTTGAACTCACATGATGGTAATATCGACAAAAGGATCTCCATTTCCTCAGATAGTTGCTTTTTTGTTTTATTCTGGTCAGACTCATAGTATTCCTTTTCTTGTTCAGTTACATAAACTGGGGGACAAAATGATCTTTTCCCTGGATAGATGTTTGGAATCATGTAACTATCAATCACCTCAATTTGCCTGACTTTTCCAACTGAAGGCAGATTCAACAACTCTGTACATAACTCCCTACCACTAACAGACACAAGTTGCCTTCCTGCCGTAGGCTTTAAATATTGAGTATCCCTGAGAACAAATTTGAATCTGGTCAGTTCCTGTTCATACCCTTGATAGCTGCGCTGACGTTTTTCAGTGCATGGCAGAAGGAGATCTTTCTGCAACTTCTCTCTCAATTGGGAGAGAGTGTCATGGTTTCCAATCACTTTCTCCCACATTTTATAGTTTGCCTGGCCTACCATCCACTTTTTCACATCCTTATTATATTCCTCCAATACAAAATCAGTTCCCTGATGTGCAGTAGGTGTTCCTGACCTAGATATTGACTCATATTTTGTGAGAACATCCAGCAACTCCTTGGGGTAGGCAAGTCTGTCCATTTCATTCCATGTTTCTATTAACTGGTATTTAGTGTGATTTCTACAAAACCAGATTGGCATAAATAGTCTGCGCCCTGTTTGTATTGTAATTGCATTATTATTGCGCACGCCTTTGCGGAACAACCTAATACCCATCATGTGAGGCACAAGACAAGATACAATGAAATCAAATGTCTTGTCAGAAGCTTTGCTCGATGAAACCCATGTTATGAAGGAAGAAGCTGTTTTATCTTCAGAATTATTTAAAAATAAGTAAACAAGCTCTTCCATTACTCCATCACAAAATTTGAGGAAATTATCATATGCCTGATGATGGTCACCACAAGATTTATAGTAGTGAAGTGATTTCTCTGAAATGAAACCTTGTGCCTTTGCAAAATCCTCATAGATTAATGCCAGTATAACTCGACAAATGCCTTCAACATGTTCATTTCTTCATGACCTAAGCCAGTGCGAAGAAGAACCCAGTCAAACTCTCCCTTTCCCTCTGCGATAACTTTCTTTACTAAACAATACGGAAGACCATCACATCTAACAATTACCCATTCTCTCTTTCCATCTGGTACATAAGATTTAATACCAGCATGTCTGCCTATGGCCCTCAACACAACTTTTATCGCTTCTACACTGCTGGGATTTACAAATACTGGGGGAATCAGAGAAATTTTAGGTGATTTAACTTTAACGTTAGTCTTATCTTCACAAAGTTTTGAACCATTGGTACAAACTTGACCTTTCTCAGCCTTGTAATTGTGGAAAACAAGTCCCATTTTGTATTTTTCCTTCCTGACAATTCTGGTATCCAACCCATCAAAGGCTTTTTGAGTTTTTCTTTCTTTTGCCATCCAAACACCACATTTCTCACATTTCTTTTTCTTTTTTGGATTGGAGTGTTGACATTCTGAAACTGGGCAAACATTAAACTTGTTCTGTTCTCTCTTCTGTGATATTTCAATTTCTACAAAGTCAGTAGCATTTTTCTGGTGTTTGTCTATCTTTTCTTCTATGTACATTTGCAATTCCCTGTCATACAAAGCTTTCATTTCAGAAGTAAGCTCACATATCCCATGGGCCTCTTCAGGAGGGGGTGTTTTAAAATTGCAAGGCTTAAAGTCAACATTCTCTTGTATATTGCATTCAGGATCCAACAACACAACTATTGTATTAGTTAAAATTTCTAACACTTGCTTGTTGCCATTTCTGCTGTATCTCGTCTTAAACAATCTCTGCTCATTATCAAATGCATATTCTACAAGTCCAGACGGGGCATGATTTTCTTCAATTTTGAGGTCAGCTAACATGGAAAATACAGTGTCGTAACTTCCCCTGGAATAACATGGCCAACCACGTCAACAACAGATTCACTCTGGCTAAGAGAGTAAACAACAGATTGAACAAGTCTGAGAAAGTCACTGATGTAATTCAAATTTCTACCACTGTAAATACATTCAGTTGCGACTATCTTTCTTATCATGCTTTTCATCTTGGCGGACTCTGTACCTTCACTTTTTTTTTCACAAAACGCATCAATTGCGGCTGTTACCACAGGATTTCTGTTCTTCATGATGTCATCAACATCTTGTAACAACAGTTTTTAGGTGTTCTTGTGGTTTTGTCACTCGCCAGGGATACAGAATCTTCATATATGTTTTCATTTTCGAGTTGTGCAATTGTCTTTATAGCGGCTATGCGCTTCTCCTGTGTGCTGTATTGGCTTTCATGTGTTTCCTGGTACTTTCTGATAGTCTCTTCATAGTCTTTGATGGTTTCCGATTGGCTTTAGACGGTGTGTCTTAATTGTTCAATTTCTTGCTCTACTAATTGCATACGGTCTTGATCTCCACCCATGTCAAAGATACATGATGATTTCTCGTTTTGAGGTGTAAACAGCTGTTTCCTAACATTGACATTTTCTTTGACATTTTCTCTGGCTTGAATTTTCCTTGGTGGGCCACTTTGGATGGGCTTGGGCTTGCATTAACTCCTTTTTTTCTTTTCAGTATGGAACATGTAGATTCCTGTGAAATTTAATATCAATATTCCATTCAGAATTTCATAATACAAAGTTTGTAAACAAAGGCAAACACTATCCTCTACACACAAGCATAGGTAGTACAAGCGAGTGACTCCATGCAGTAAGTTTCAGGAGTCTGCTTCGTCGTGGAAAAAGTCAAATAATGAAAACAAATCACACATAAACATATGTCATTCTCTACCTCACAGATATACTATAATCCTTAAAAGGCCATGAATCATCGTAAATACTTAATATTTTAGTGCCTCATGACTGGAATCCTCTTTTGTGAACCCGGAAGTGAAGTGTACCAACATACCTTGACTTTCGTAAGCGGCATAAGCTCTCCACGTTCCATATGTGCTGTGTAATCGCGTTTCTTCAGGGCTAGTGTAACGCAGTCTGTGCAAAATTTGTGGCCACGGGCTCCCATCCGACGAAAAACCTCCCTTACTCCAACACTGACGTACTTGACGAACCTTGGGTTTCGATTTCGTAAATGTGATGTCCATGCAGCGTGTTGGGGGTTGGCGCACTTAATTGCAAATCTCCCGCCAAAGCCCCGCACATTCGCATTCCGATATCCAGCATACACAAGTAACACGACCATCAGCAAAATTGCAAGAAATCCGTATTTCAGCTCTGTTGTCACTTCCAAGTCGACACCGTTGCTTGTCGGAGAGGTTTTTCCGGGATTGGGAGCCATGGCTGTGCAAATCTACACCTTTCACTGCACAGCGCCCGTTTCAATTGCCTGTAACTCCAATAGGCAAGCGTGGAAATCAAAACCACGCCGTCATTAATCTCGGCGTCATGCTTGATTCGGACGGTTTTATGACGAGCCATGTAAACACTATCTGTAAATCGGCTTATTTTGCCCTGTATAGAATTGGGAAAATTCGTTCCTTGATTGATGTTCCAACCGCTGAGAAGCTAGTACATGCATTTGTTACATCACGACTAGATTATTGTAATAGTGTTTTATATGGAATCAGTAACTACCAGCTTCAAAAATTACAATCCATACAGAATGCTGCAGCACGGCTCATTACTGGTACAAGAAAGTTTGAACACATTACACCCGTTTTGTTTAAACTCCACTGGTTGCCCGTTGAGCAGAGAATAAAATTCAAGATCATTCTCATTACATTTAAAATCATTTCCGGCAGTTGTCCAGAATACCTCCATTCATTGATTGACATCCACATTCCTCGTCGCACCCTTCGTTCGTCAGGCAAATTATTGTTACAGAGGCGCGACACTAATACAACAACTTAAAGCTATGGATTCCGCGCCTTTTCTATTGCGGCGCCGATTCTATGGAATGATCTTCCTTTTAATAATCAGATTGACTGCTCAATTGATTCATTTAACGTTATTTGAAAACATATCCTTTTTAAGATTATTATAGTGTTTAATCAGTTTTGCTAATTTTATCTGCCTGTTTTTACTTTTTATTCATTCAGTTTTCTTTTTAATTGTGTACATTTTTAAGTCTTGTAAAGAGCACTGAGACGTAGTGGAGTGCGCTTTTTAAGAAATAAATAATAATAATAATAATAATAATAATAATAATATTTGCATGCCCAGGGTTCAAAGATCATTTTCCGTAAACAAAAAGAGTTGGCCACCAATAAAAATTTCTGTTTCAAAGCATTGAAGTTGGACATGCGAAATGTGTGTTGTTTGAAGCCTTTTTGTTTGCTTATGACCTGAAGCTACCATCTGATTGGTCCAAAGGTTTGTATAATGAGAAGGCGCTGTCCTAATTAAATATTCATGAGTACTTCCATATTTGGGGATCGGGTAGAGTGTATATAGTCCTTTAAAATGTAGGTTACAGTTGAGGTCGGTGTCCGGCCGAAGGCCCCCGCGGCCCCAATGTTCTTTGCATTGTTTCGCTACAATCAGATTTATGAGAAAGACCTTGGAAGATAAGGCGTGTAAACAATGTAAATCTTGGCATGACCGCTTAGGCCTAAGGTAGTTCGCGCCTAAAAACTGAAAGACAACCTTTTTTCCCAAACTTCCCTTAAGAAACGTAAAACCACTCTCCTTCGAAATCAAGAACAAAAATCAGGGGTCACTCTGCAAAAATACGATACCAGAGTAACAATTCGTCTAATGTTTACTGATATTTGAAATTCAAATGGCCACCATCCCTGTGTCAACTCTATGGGGAGAATAAAATTTCCAATTTGAACAAAAATAAGACTTCTTTTCTTCCATGTGCTGCACAATGAGACCCAACAAGTGGTATGGGCCAAAAAGGTATCGTTTCAGTCTGAGAGTCCGAATATATGTCCCATGGCATGTTCTACCTTAATAAAGATTACGCACTATCTAATATCAATATTAACCTATTCAGTGGTACAGGTAAAGTTATCTCGCTGTAAATCAGTACCCAAGGACATGTCACATCACAATCGCTAAGATGGCGAAGACCGCTCCCTGGTTGTTTTCGACTGCAGTCACAACTTTTTTGTTTTGTGGTTGGATTGTCGGCCTCGCTCAACCGGGATTGATCCGAAGTGAGGAATGTGTCTCTGGTGATAATTATTGTCACAGATCTGACGTCTGCGCTTATGTGTTTACGTTCAACGTTGACGGAGATGGCACCTGCCCTGACCTTAACAAGACGCTGGTCGAGTTTGGCGACGTTATAGCCGATGTCGAACGACTTGAATCGAAAATAGTTGATGTGTGGACGGAAATGAGAGCTTTGCGGAAAGAAAAGACGAGCAATCATGATCTGATCTATCATCAGAATGAAATCGTCCAAAATCTGCAAAATACCGTGTACACCATGTATGATTCGTTTACTGAACAGATTTCAAGTCTTGTACAACAGCTGAAAGACAGAGACTCAGAAATCAACCATCTACAGGAACAGATAGCCATTATAACAGGAACAAGTCAGACGAGTCAAAGTGATGGTAAGTTAATTAATTTTCACAGATAATAGTGCAGTGCACTCAATGTAGTACTTTCACAACACTACTTTAGTGTATCAAGCTGTTTTTCGTTTCACCAATTTATCCTGTCTCTAAATTCTTATCAAAATCCCGCCCTGCGCGTAGAGGTCAACGAGAATAGGCGTATTATAAATATCTTTTATAGCTATTATTGTTTCCAATAGGGAGGGTGGAGCCACACATCAAAGGGTTAGTGGACGAAAGGTTAGAGCCAATTGTACTAAAGAAAAAGACATCGATCGGCATTTACAATCGTGCAATGCTTTTTTGTCTCCATATTTGTCTCCTTACTCTTTGTGAAAGAGATAGAACATTTATTTTTATCTTACGCCCGCTTTTTCTTATTCGTATATATATATTTATATATATGTATATATACACAAAATGTATACAATGTGCCCTCCTATATATACATATATATATATATATATATATATATATATATATATATATATATATATATATGTGTGTGTGTGTGTGTGTGTGTGTGTGTGTGTGTGTGTGTGTGTGTGTGTGTGTGTGTGTGTGTGTGTGCCGAATGACGCATCCCTCGAGAAGAACATTGATGAACCATCACAGAGATTTGGAACAAGGTTTGGTTAGTGAGTACTTCACAGTTTTATGTTGCTTCCCTGTTGCAGATTTGACAATCCTCGAATTTGAGACGACCGAAACAATTGTGACCGTATCTCAACCAATTCCTGAACTATCTGCACTAACTGCTTGCATTTGGGTGAAAATTACCGAGTCTGGACACGACGCAGCATTTGTGTCCTACGCTATACCTGGACATGATAATGAATTTCTAATCTACTATTATAGCATCGGCTTCACATTTTTCATTGGCAATAAAATGCTGGCCGTTCCTTCACCACCTCTTGATGACGGTGCTTGGCATCACGTGTGCATCACGTGGTCTTCACATGATGGCAGCTTGAAGTATTATCATAATGGTGTTCTCTATCAAGCTGGAGCAGCTTATCATACTGGATACACGATAGCAAGTGGTGGTGTAATGGTGTTGGGACAAGAACAGGACATTGTAGGTGGTCGATTCGATGCAAACCAGGCACTTGTTGGTAGTTTGACACAATTCCACATGTGGTCAAGGGTGCTTGATGGAGATGAAATCAAATCAATAATAGGAGATTGTTCAATCACCGGTAATATGTTAGCATGGAATATTTCTAATCTGCATATAGAGGGCGATGTTTCTTTGAAAACCAAAGACGTTTGCGGTAAGTCTCATACATCAAATTTGCTTTATAAATGATCAGATATCAGGCCTGGTTATTTTAGCAGCCCACTGCATGTATACGACGGTTTATAAAAAGGATATGAAGTTCACTCACTATCAAAGTGCTGGGAAATTTAACTCTCGTTCTATATAATATATACATGTCCAGCTGTGTCTAAGGATTGCTGAAAGGTACCTTTGAAGGTATGAGTGGTTTTACATATTGTGTAATTTGTGAATTGTGATTCTAATATTCAAAAAGCGGTATTCGGTAACGTTATCGACCTCTATAAGTTGTACGACCACTCTTTGCTCTTTCAGAAACACCTATCGTAAACAGAGCCATAGTTGAACTTAAAACGATAACTACGAATATAGTAGTCTCTAAGCCTATTCCTGAACTTGTCGCTGTGACTGCTTGCATTTGGGTGAAAATCAATGAGACTGGACACGATGCGGCTCTGGTGTCATACGCCGTATCTGGACATGACAATGAATTCCTAATCCATTACCTTGGTGCCGGCTTCCACGTATACGTCGGAAATGTACTTCTAGTCGTTACAACAAAACAAATCAATGATGGCGCATGGCATCACGTGTGTATCACATGGTCTTCAAAGGACGGCATCTGGAAGTTTTATCATAACGGGGTTGTCAAGAGCGCTGGCCGAGATTATCAGACCCATTATGAAATAGAAAGCGGCGGCGTTTTAGTTTTGGACAAGAGCAGGACGCCCTCGGAGGACGGTACGACCCGAATCAAGCTCTTGTTGGTAGTTTGACAGAATTCAACATGTGGGAAAGAGTATTAACTGATGGTCAGATTGCAGATGTCGTTAGAGACTGTTCTGTTTCGGGAGACCTGTTCGCTTGGAACATTGGCCATCTCGTCATTGAGGCGATGTTTCACAGAGGAGTGAAGACGTATGCTGTAAGTAGAATTAGAAAAGTTCGTAGCAGTTTTTTGGCCATTCAATTACTCCAATTAAGAGATACTAGGCAGACATAGCACATACTAGATTTGTGTATTTTCCCTCTGAGCCATAGAGCGATGTAACTGGTAATGTGCTTATTCATATATTAGCCCTGTTTGTAATAATACTTCTCATCGATCTTCATTCGAATTCTCCATAAGAATGACGAATATGGATAACATACGGCCATGACCTCGAGAAATGTAATTTGCCTTTCAGGTGTTTTTAAGCTTTTTTGAAAAAACCCTTAAAACTAGAGTTTATTTTGAAATATCTGCTGATAATAACATACGTAAGAACAAACTGTGACCATGATGATATATAGATTCTAAAAATTAATTTCCAACTTATGATACACACAAACTACTCATGACGTCACTATTACAAGTTCTGAAGTTTTTGTAAACACAATCGTGTGTCATAAAGTGGGCGCTGTATTGTCTACCTACTTTGAAAAAACTGCGCAGACGGTCAATACAGCTGAAATAATGACAAATTCATTTAATGCTATGGCGTATTATGGCGATGGAATCATCACTTGCGTTCAGAGATGACAAATTATGCTGCCACATTAAAGTTGAATAAATGTTTGCATAAACACGATAAAGTAGGGGAGTGATTGGCGTTTTGATGGTCCTTGAAATGGCATCATTGTTGCTTATTGTTGCTGTAAACATGCTATTCATTCATTGCATGTCGTTTACATAACATTCTTTGTCTGTCAGCGTCTCGCATTTCAGATCAAACTGTTCTTAAACTGAAGACCACAAACACGAATGTAATGGTCTCTCAACTCTTTCCCGAGTTTACTGCGATATCTGCTTGCATTTGGGTCAAAATCAACGAGGCTGGACACAACGCAGCTCTAGTTTCTTACGCTATATTTGGACATGACAATGAATTTCTGATCCACTACCTTGGCGTTGGCTTCCATGTGTATATTGGAAACAAGCTGTTGGTCATCGCAGCATTGCCGATTGACGATGGGTCATGGCATCACGTGTGCATCACTTGGTCTTCACATGATGGCAGCTGGAAGTATTACCACAATGGGGTCGTCAATAAAGCTGGCACAGCTCATCATATTGGCTATACTATAGCTAATGGGGGTGTGATGGTATTGGGACAAGAACAGGACGCTGTAGGTGGTCGATACGATACAAACCAGGCACTGGTCGGTAGTTTGACAAAATTCAACATGTGGTCTCGAATGCTTAGTGGGGCTGAGATTCGAAGAGTGGTAGGAGATTGTTCAACTTTTGGTGATGTATTCGCATGGAATATTGCTAATCTTCAAATAGAAGGCGATGTTTCTCTTGAAACAGAAGACGTTTGCGGTAAGTTTCAAGCATCAAATGTTGCCTTATAATCGAAATTACCAGAGTGTGGTGAATGCAGATCGACAGGACCTTGCCAACTGGTCGCTAGGAGGCGCTTCAACAACCATCATGCCCTGGGCAAGTCTGTTACTCTCCCGTTGACCGACGTATGAACAGCACCTTGTGTCCGACGCTCAAGGCTAACGAGAGGTGAGCAATTATTATTTGCATTAATATTAACGCCGTTTAGGCTCATTGGTGCAAGTAGTGTTATCTGTGGAAAAGGCCGCAGGCAAACGCGAGCACTTTTCTACATTGGCGCTGCGAGAAATCCGAACTTTGTGCGATAATTTCCAGCCGCGGAATTTGAAATACATATTCCTACCCGACTGGTGGTTTATCCACCGTTCGTTTCTTTCCAGCGATCCGCTCTTTCTTTATCAAAAAGGAAGGGAAAGAGTGTTTTAAGGTTTGAAGCACTCGTCAAAAACCAGCTTGTATGAGCACAAAACCTAGGGGATTTTCCTTACGTTTGGTAAAATTTTGAATTTTTGCATCGACAGTGTTGGCGTAAGCCGCAGCGCGAGCTGTTAGTCGTTCAGCAAAAAGGATAGTGGGATGCCAAACGTTTTGGTCAAGACCCGAAAACACCCGTTAATTTTACTTTCGTGACTGAAACTAGTGGCCCTCGTCATTTGAGAAATTTTATTGGGACAGCTAACTAACCCAGCGTACAATACGTATATATTTTGGGGATAAATAGCGTTTTTCCAAAAAAAAATTCTCGGTGGCCTCGCGACGGGGAGGCATTGTTAACTTGCAAATAGTTCGTTCGAGGCGAATCAAGCGTCCCGTACCTACCGTTTGCACGTCAGTGGTGATATTAAATCTTTTTGAATTTGTTGCATTTGAATTATTTGTGAATTTTAGAGAGTTTTGGGTGTATTTTCTGTGAATTTTTTGTCAATCGGGAAATTTTGTGTAAATTTTTAGACGTTTGGTCGCGTGCGGCAAAGCCCGCGATCTGCTCACGTGACCATTTCCTTTGTTTAAAGTTTAACGTCTTTTGTTCTGTGCTCGTGATTGACAGGTGAGAGAATCGGTCGTCCGTTGATTTCTCTCGTTGCGTGTGGGTGTTCGCTCGCGCGCACGAGAATCTATTCAATTTTCTGTTTGAACAATTTTCAGAAAATAAACGATTTTATTTATTAAAAAGAAAAAAGTGTTCACTTAAACCGATTTATTCATAGCATTTTTTAGAAAGTGAATTTTAAACAAAATCTTTTTGAGCAGTAAATTTACCGTTACATTTTCCCGGCACTAGGTTTCTCAATTTTAAATAGTGGGTGCAGGAAGGTAGTGACATATTTCTATTCGTATGGAAATTGTTCATTTTGGTGTGCTTTAGAAGAATAGGTAAACAATTTTAGGTCTTGTTTGCGATTTTACAAGTAAGTAGGAAATTAACAAATTGTTGTTTGCATAGACTGGAGTGATTTTTTGCTGGTCTATTGTTCCAAAATTACTAGATATATTAACTAGATTTTTATTATCCATATAAATTAAACTTCACTGTTATATAACTGACGTTTAGAAATATTTCAATATTTAGTTAATATTAGACGTTAGATAATAGTCTAAACATGGATAAAGTTAACTTGAACACTTGTAATATTAGGGAATTAAAAAGTTTGCCCGGGGTGGGTAAGAAAGTAGCCCAAGAGATAATGAAGTTAAGGCATAAGCATGGGACCATTACATCATCACTTCTTCATAAAATAAAACATTTCTGTCCATCGGATGAATTTTATGAGAAGGTGACCTTTGATGTTGTTGACGTACAATCTGCTCAAGATAATATAGCTGGTGAAGTAAGTCCTGCAGGATTGGCAAAAATTGTGGACCAATTACAGGACAAATATAATTCTAATGACAGGAATAAGGGTCAGACCAGTAGTACCCAGAGGAGGAACTCCTGTGATCTCTTAGCTGAGGGGGAGAGTGAGGATGGGAGTAGTGATTCTGATGGAGGATATAGTTCAATGGGACACCCCAGGGTACTTATTCTGAGGGGAGGGCACAAACCCCAGTCAGTATACCCTCCAATAGAGGACGAGGATTTGTCCCAGTCAGTTTACCCTCCAATAGAGGACGAGAATTTGTTTCTGACGGGAGGGCACAGACCCCAGTCAATGTACCCTCAAATAGAGGACCTGGATTTGCTGAGGTTGACCGAAATCAAGAAAGGATGATCGGACAACTTGATCAAGGGGTCCAACAGGGTATATACATGGGTGGACAGGGGTCAGTTAATCAGCCTACCGTTGGGCTGGGACAACCAACTCATCAACCTCCGTATTTAGCCAGGAATTTCTTGGCTATTCAGGCTGGCCTTATATGATGATGCCTTCTCTTCGGCCTCCATTCCCTTTAGCGGCCAATCCCACTTACTACACAGCTGGCGTTGGAAATGTTAGCCAGGGCTATGGTCAACAAACAACTGGCGGAGCGCCCTCAGTGGTAGATTATTATCAAGGTCAAAACATGGACAATTCCCAGAGGTGTGGTGGGACTGGTCAAACACCATATCAGGAACCGCCTGTCGTGGGAGGTCATGAGGAAATTCCTTTCACAGGTAAGAGGTCAAATAGCCGGGTTGATTGGCCTGGTATTGACAACAGACAATCTGATGGCAATGCTAACCCTATGGGTAGGCAAGGCTGATATTCCAACAGGGTTAATTCAGGAAACAGAGAATTATTAATGGATTATCGAAGAAGTGATGTCCGCCCAGACCATCCCAGGGGTGTTGACCCTATGGGCCGTCAAGGTCGGAACATCAACACATCAAATGGGAATAATAACGACGAACCAGGAGACAATACGCCCACTGGTGGAACCGGGGGGCGACGCTGTGGTCCGACGACAATCCCTAAAACGTTGATATACTCTGGAGGTGGTAAATGGCGGACTTTCTTCATGAAGTTTGTACGATATGCCGATGCTCAGCAGTGGTCTGATTCCGAACGTAGAGATTATTTATGTTGGTGTTTGGAGGGTGCCGCTAGCGACTTCTATACAATGTTGGTTGAACGGAAAGAGAATATTAGTTATTCTGATTTGATACGGAGGATGGAAAAACGTTTTGGGTACAGCGAATTACCACAGGCAGCACAAATGAAATTTCAACACTCTCGACAATCAACCGATGAGACACTGGAGGAGTGGGCAGACAGGGTATTGACCCTTGCTGCTCATGCATTTCCGGAGCTCTCAGAAAAAGCTACTCAATCACAAGCGGTGATGAGGTTCTGTCAAGGGTGCTTGGATAGGGACGCGGGATTATCCGCAGCCACACAACGACCAAAGACAATGGAAGATGCCATTGATGGTGTGCGCTGGTACCAGTACAACAACAAAGAAATATTGGTACAAAAACAACCCGAAAAGATGTCCGCCGTCTTAGTCCGTGCTCTGGGGATGAAGATACAATGAGGATCAGATCTGCAACAAAGTCACAACCTAACGAGAGTAGAAAAACGTAACCCTCACCGGAGCGGAGGTATGAGCGAACAGATCGGTTCCGATCAGATCAAAGTTCCAATGGAGAAGGCAGAATGTCACGACTGGAGAAACAGGTGGCGAAGATAGGTACCCAGATGGCTGGAGTTTGGGCCGCACTCGAACTGGTTACCGCACAGCTTAGGGAACTCAAGCAGACCACAACATGGAGACCAAGAGCGACTAGCCGTTCACCGTCTCCAGGTGCGTGTTTTGGGTGTGGAGAACGAGGGCATTTCCGCAAGGATTGTCCAAGGAAACGAGCAGATAACTTATCTGAAAAGAAAGTATCCTTCGTTGACAAGTACGATGACCATGGATCACAGAACTCTATCCCCAATACTAGTAGGACTGTATCCGATGTCCAGACAGAGACTGGGAATAATCCGGTGTCCGTGTGGTATATAGTGTCACAGACGCCATAGGGGCTGGGACATCTGACAATGGCCAGGTCAACAATGGTTTGTCAGAGGATCCAGTTGTCTGCTTGTTAGTGTCAAGATCAATGTACAGTGTCCCTATCGAAGTAGAAGGGAAAATAGTACAGGCCGTAGTGGATACCGCCGCGGAAGTGACGATCATTTCAGACAACCTCTACAATTCTTTGGGTGTCGAGTTGCCGGTCATTAAGGAAATCACTATGCAGACTGCAAGCCGAGAGAAAACCATGGTAGCACAGATGGTTGGACCGATTACCTTACAGCTTGGTCAAGCTTGCTTTCGAGAAAATATCTATGTAGCTCCAATCGGTGATGATATGCTTTTGGGGGCTGACTTTATGCGAGCAAGAAAAGTAAGGTTGGACATGGAGAGCAATTTCCTAATGTTTGATGACGAAGTGATACCACTAGCATATGGCAGAATTGGAAAACCGAGTGAAACGGCAACAGTCTCTTTGTCGGAGAAAACTAGGGTACCACCGAATTCAGTAGTCCGCACCACTTGCAACCTGGAATTGGAATTAGATGAGTATCTGGTAGAGCCGGTGGATGGATTGGAACTGCTTATTCCACGGACAGTGCATGCGACAGGTGAAAAACCAAAAATCTGCCTAGTAAATCCAACTGACCGAACCATTGTATTGCCTAGAGGTCAACAAGTCGCTACTGCTACTGAGATACAAGTAGTTGATTACCCATTGGAACCAGATGCTGACTCTGAACTTGATTTCAAGTTCGCGAGGTCAAGCTCACAAATGATACGAAAACATTGCCCAATCACTTAGAGGAAATGTTCAACAAATCTTCAACCCAACTCCAACCAGACGAGAGCAAGAAGTTAAAGGATTTGTTGGTTGAGTACCAGGACGTCTTCGCAGAAAATGAGTTCGACCTGGGTGAGTTCACAGCAATACACCACAAAATAGACACAGGCGATGCTCGACCTATCAAACAACGTATGCGGAGAACGCCCATGTGTTTTGCCGAGGAAGAGGCGTCACATCTGAAGAAAATGTTAGATGCCAAAGTTATTCGACCGTCAATATCTGAGTGGGCATCTGCGCCAGTGCTGGTTCGGAAGAGAGATGGTTCAGTTCGCTGGTGCGTTGATTACCGAGCTTTGAACAACCATACCATAAGGATGTATTTCCATTGCCGTTAGTGGAAGACTGCATGGATACACTCGCAGGAAACTGTTGGTTTTCAAAGCTAGACGCCAATTCCGCGTATTGGCAAATCGGTATTGCACCAGGGGATAGCAAGAAAACGGCATTCACAACCAAATATGGCCTTTTTGAATTTGTAAGGATGCCGTTTGGGCTATGCAATGCACCTGCAACCTACTGTCGCGTTATGAACCTGGTACTCCGGGGTCTGACGTGGGAAGTAGTGTTAGCCTTCCTAGATGACATTATGGTACTAGGACGAGATTTTGAACATCATCTGCAGAATCTACGTGCCGTCTTCCAGAGATTGCGGAAATACCGACTCAAGTTAAAACCTCGGAAATGTGAGCTATTCCAGCGAGAAGTGTCTTTCCTGGAAGGCGGGTGCGAGATGATGGACTTGGCCTTGAGGACGAATCTATCAAAGTCATACAGGAGTGGCCCACCCCTCAAAATACCAAAGAGGTCGAAAGTTTTGCCGGCTTGGCTAACTATCATTGGGCGTTCATCAAAGATTTCGCACAACTAGCGACACCGCTGTATGCAGTGACTGGGAAAAAACCATTTGTGTGGACATCAGAGCAGGAAAATGCATTCCAAGCTATTAAAGATGCTATGTCTGCCGCTCCAGTACTTGCTCTACCCAACCGCGAGGATCCTTTCATACTAGATACTGATGCTTCAGACTTGGCAATTGGAGCTGAGTTAATCCAGGTCCAGAACGGAGTCGAACGGGTGGTGTCATTTGCTAGTGTTGCGCTGACAGCAGAACAAAGGAGGTATTGTACAACCCGAAAAGAGTTGTTGGCAGTGGTGAAATTCACCCGCCAGTTCCGGCATTATCTCCTAGGGAATCATTTCACTGTTAGGACCGATCATAATAGCTTGATCTGGTTACTCCGGTTCAAGGAACCACAAGGGCAGCTGGCTAGATGGCTGGAGGAGCTCAGCCAGTACAATATGACGGAGGAACATCGCCCTGGCCGCAATCATGTCAATGCAGATGCACTCTCACGTAGACCTGCAGGTGTCAATTGCTACTCCTATCGGCATGGTGTGCCTTTGCAACAACTACCATGTGGTGGCTGTCGATATTGTGAGCGAGCACACGCCAAGTGGGGTGACTTCATTGAAGATGTTGACGATATAATACCACTAGCTAGGATGGTTGGATGTGAAGAGGCTAAGCCACTTTCATGCTTCCAACCAACAGATACTAAAGCTGAACCATCACACGTATCAGAGGTGACTGATTCACCACCGATGAATGACAAAATGGCGGAAGACAGCGCGGATGTGGGTTGCACTGAGTTGACTCCAAATGGTAAAGAGTCAAACCTGACTGAAGAAAGAGCTTTGAGGAAACACCATTATCCCACATAGACATAATTTCAATGGAAAAGGAGTCAGCTGAACATCGAATCTATGTGGTAACCCAAAGTAGTGAAAGTCAGGAGGACACCGCCACTCTAGGGTATGGCCTAGAAAAGTTGAGTGATGCACAAGTATCAGACCCGGAATTGCAGATTTTGCGGGCCTGGCTTGAAGAACAGAAAGAGGCAGAACAGAGTGAGTTGGCACTTGCCAGTCCTGCGGTAAAATACTACTGGACAAATCGGGAGGTGTTTCATATCAGGGATGGAGTAATATGGAGAAAATGTGTGGATGGTGGTCCTGAGCAGCTGGTGATTCCAAATGAAATGAAACAGGAAGTTATAGACCTCCATCACACAATTCCGTCAGCAGGACATCAGGGCCAAGGGAGGACTCTGGCAAAGGTTCGGGTGAAATATTTTTGGCATGGTATGATAGCTGACATACAGAGGTTTGTGACAAGGTGTTCGGTGTGCAATCTGAACAAGAAACAGAACAAGAAGAACAGGTACAATATGGTGAAATACCATGTGGGCTCTCCCATGGAGCGAGTCCACCTAGATTTCTTAGGACCACTTCCCAAGACTGAGGATGGAAATGAATACGTGTTGATGATGGTCGATCAGTTTACTAAATGGGTCGAATGCATCCCATTGCCATCGCAAACAGCAGAAATGACTGCCAAGGCAGCCATTAACAACTTCTTCGCCAGGTTCGGGTACCCCTTTGAGGTGTTTACTGATCAGGGAAGAAATTTTGAAAGCCAGCTTTTCATGGCAGTGTGCGAACTACTGCATATCCACAAAAAACGCACCACGTCGTATCGTCCATCCGCGAACGGCCAAGTTGAACGGCAGAATAACGTTCTGATGGACGCGTTCGTTGCTATATTGGTAAATCACAGCATACATGGGATCGCTATCTGCCGCAGATTGCAGGAGCAATGCGTGCTTCAGTGAACCGAATGACCGGATTCACTCCCAATAGAATGATGTTGGGTAGAGAGGTTAACCTTCCTGCTGATCTAGTGTTCAGATTACCCGGCGAGCCGATATCTCGTACAACCAACGAATATGTGGCAGAACTGGAAGAGTCTATACTTAAGGCTCATGAGGTGGCACGGGGGACACTCCGAGCTAGTCAGGAGCGGATGAAACGTGACTATGACCTCCGGGTCAATATTAAGAGTTATCACAAAGGCGATTGTGTGTATGTCCTCAATACACCAGCTACCAAAGGGAAGTGTAGAAAGCTACATTCCCTTGGAAAGGACCGGGCATCGTCATAGCTAAAATCACCCCATACATATATAAGGTAAAGTTACAACGAGTAGTAGTCACCGCACATCACGATCGGTTGAAACTATGCCAGGACGAGCCACTACCACGGTGGATAGAGAAGTACAAAAAAGTGGCTATGTTGACCGATAGGGCAGAGGATGGTGACCGTTACTGCATCTGTAGAGGGCCAGATATTGGGACACACATGGTGCAGTGTGACTCATGTTATGAATGGTTCCACTCTGAATGTGTCGGAGTAGAACCCCGGGAGGTGACTCCCACAAGCACATTTTACTGTCCGAATTGCAAGGAGCAATAGGGTAGTAATATATAGGAGGGGAAAAATAAATTCAGATTAAGGTTAAAACGCAGAGAGTATTCCTATGGTATACCATGGGGGTGCATATTGACTAATAATCAATTTTTGTTTATTTATTTTACAGGAACCATGGCTTCCACCGCTTCGACATCTCATCATAGGAAGTCTAAGAAGAAGAATAACAAGGGGCTGGAATACCAGACCCTTATGCAGGACTCTCCATTTGCATATCGAGATATTCGCCTTTTGCAACATCCGGAATGGGCGAAGGAAACCACAACTCAAGCGCTCATCCAGGCAGGTGCTGAAGGTGAGATAAAACGTCAGCGGAAGGAGATGATGCCAACACTGGGTCAAGCACTGGAGACTCCGGAGCGTGATCCTGTACAGCTATCAACCAAAGGTATTGAGGCAGCAAATCCAGCAGACTCTGGTGATGTTGCTGTAATAGAGCTGCCATCTGGTGAGGAATTGGAGTTTGACAATTCCCAGGAGATTGAATCTCCATCTCCTGGGAACCAACCCTCCTGGGGAGAAATTATGGATAAGGCAGAAGAGAGGACAACAGTCGAATCACACGCTATGGAGGAAAAGCCCTCAAGCGTGAATGGGGAAGAACACAGCAAGTTCGAGATGGCCGCCGAATCACATGCTATGGAGGAAAAGCCCTCAAGCGTAAATGGGGAAGAACACAGCAAGTTCAGGGTAGTAGTCAAATCTTGCGCTATGGAGGAAAAGCCCTCAAGCGTAACTGAGGAACGAGGAGGTGATTTGGGGGCAGCCATGCGGTGCCCGGTTACCGGGTGCCGTGAGGTTACAAGAAAAATGAAAGAGCACTGTTTAAAGAGACATATAAATGTCCACCTCCGGGAAAAAAGAAAACAACTCGATCCCAGATGATGCGATTGGCACTGGAGAAGCTAGCTCGGTGGATTCTTGGGCCACGGGGTACCATCGCGGGGTTGCTAGACAAGTTCAATCAAGATGGCGTACCACTGCTTCCCAAGACAGCCAGGGTGAATGCTGACAACATACGGATGATGTCTGTATTGTGTGTAGAAATGAGGTGGAAGGAACCGCCCCACTTTACCATTCATCCCCTAAACTCACCTGCCGCATTGATACATTGGCGTGTTGTGTGCATCTTGCTCTGTTGGGTGACAGAAGATCAGCGAAGACAGTTTGCTCCACCTGCAGGACAAGGGTATCTGGTATCTGTAGGACTAGGTAAAGAGGCAAGTCGTCTTCGGGTATGGGATACGCACTGGGACAGAGAAAGAACAAGTACCAGGATCTGGGGCAGACGGTCAGAGCGATCTGTTGCAGATTTGCTGGAAGCCGAGGTGGGGCGATTACCATCCACACCCGTTGCCGTCATCGGAGGGCTGGAAGTGTTCACAGATCCAAACCAATACCCAGTAGATCTGACCCGAGAGGAGGAATGGAAGGTTGCGGTGGGTGTCCATCCCAGCCGAGCGAAGGAACTCACACCAGAGAAGAAGGGGGTACTTCGCTATTTGGTGAGAGCACCACAAGTGGCGGCTTTTGGTCCAGTTGGACTCGATAGATCTGGTCCCGTTGAGGAATGGGGTATCCAAACAAGGGTTTTCAAGGAGATGGTTGAGCTGATCCGGCCGGAGAAACCAGTTATTCTGCATATTGTGGGAACACCTGGAGATAAATATGCAGAAGAAACATACAGCTACGCTCTGCTGAAGATGAGAGATTGGTGTCCCGCAATACAACCTATGGTCTTGCACAGCTTTTCCGGAAGTCCAGAGATGCGCAGATGGTGGAGCACCACTTTCCAGCGATGCTATTTTGGTTTTTCGGGAGCGTGCAGGATTTTGATGACGTGCAGAAGATGGCTCTGCGGGAGGTGTCGGTTGACCGACTCCTCCTTGAATCGAACTCGCCACATCACCGAGTAAGACCAGGACCATGGGTGAACACGCCTGCGTACTTGGGGGAAGTGGCCCAGATAGTAGCTCGAGTGCGTAGAGTGCGGATTGAAGAGATGTGTCAAGCAACTACCCTTAATGCCCGGCAGCTGTATTACGGCAGCCGGTCTGGTGGGGATTCGGACACCAAGGAGTATAAGCACCTGTCTCCGGGGGGATGCTCCAAAAGGCTATGGGAACAAAGTGACATCTCATTCAAAACAAAAAAAAAATTTGAGAGTTAATTTGAATTTTAAGAGTTGAACAGAACATGTTTCGAATTTTGAATTTGAGCGTTTGGGATTTTAAAGTTAATGGTTAATGATTGGAGGGGTTATATTACCCCCAACACCGGAGGTGACAAGTACCAAAGGTGCAGATAGCAGGTACCAGTGTCCAGACCTGAAAACAGACAGGGGAGGAGTGTGGTGAATGCAGATCGACCGGACCTTGCCAACTGGTCGCTAGGAGGCGCTTCAACAACCATCATGCCCTGGGGCAAGTCTGTCTACTCTCCCGTTGACCGACGTATGAACAGCACCTTGTGTCCGACGCTCAAGGCTAACGAGAGGTGAGCAATTATTATTTGCATTAATATTAACGCCGTTTAGGCTCATTGGTGCAAGTAGTGTTATCCGTGGAAAAGACCGCAGGCAAACGCGAGCACTTTTCTACAAGAGCATTGTCTATATTGACAGAAAAGCAAAGACTTGTATCACAAATGTGTGACAAGCCTGGTTCTTAGGAAGGTGATTCCTAATTATGAAAATCAGAAATTTGAACAAATTTTACGACGATTTCTTAACAGGTAGACAGTAACGGGCATTGGTATCTTATTAGGTAGCATTTTTCGGATAGGAATCTTGTTCAACCTCTGTGAGTCATTTTATTGTTTTGTTGGTTTTATTCGCAGAATCACAATTCGCAAACAGAGTCATTCTCGAGCTGAAAACAGTAAACACAAACATAGTTGTCTCCAAACCAATTCCTGAGTTGGTCGCTGTTACTGCTTGCATCTGGGTGAAAATCGAAGAGGCTGGACACGATGCCGCACTGGTATCTTACGCCGTATCTGGACATGACAATGAATTTCTAATTCACTACCTTGGCGTAGGCTTCCATGTGTACGTCGGAAACGTACTTCTAGTCATCACAGCAGCGCCAATCAATGATGGGGCTTGGCATCACGTGTGCATCACATGGTCTTCAAATGATGGCAGCTGGAAGTATTATCATAACGGGGCAGTCAGCAGCATTGGCCGTGATTACCAGACCCATTACCGCATAGAAAGTAGCGGCGTTCTAGTTTTAGGACAAGAGCAGGACGCCGTCGGGGGACGATTTGACCAAAATCAAGCACTTGTTGGTAGTTTGACAGAATTCAATATGTGGGAGAGAGCACTGGTTGATGGTGAAATCACAGATATTGTTGGAGACTGTTCTCATTTCGGGGACTTGTTCGCTTGGAACATTGACCATCTTGTCATTGATGGCGATGTTTCAAAGAGAAGTGAAGACGTATGCTGTAAGTCGAACTCTTACTTGTTGGAAACATCTGAGTAACAGTTGTCAATCAGAAATTGTAATTGAGAGAATGCTAGAGAGATTTGTATTGATTTGGCTTTTGTTCATCATTCTCCTTTGGCCATTCAGCACTTTACGTAATTCAATTATTCATATAATAGCGGGTATTCCATATTATAACATGCAAACGATCTTATTGGAAAAGACGTCATGATAGTTGCTATATTCGCTGTGTGGCACGAATAGAGCACTGTTATGACATAACAGTAACACACAACTTCAGCAATGGATATAGTACCACTCTTTTTCATCAGTTGACTGATAGGCTCTGCTAGCTCTCGTGCTTTTATGTCGCTAACTGTTCAAAATCTCGGGTATACCATAGCTGGGTGCGGTTTATTTGTACATTAATCTCTTTCTTTCGCCTGAATAATCAATTTAGATAATAGCTCGCTATAGAGGTAAGAATCTGGCTATGCTGCTACGACATTTGGAACCAACTAACTGCCATCTAGTATCGTGCACTTGACTTTGAAATTACAGCAGAAACTGTAAATTTACGTCAGAATGATATTCACTGCGATGGAATGGATGACGGGGACAAGTATGACCATGGTGATAATCTGCGTTTTTGTTCGAAGACGATAATCTAGGCTCTTCTGTGTTGGAATACTCCAAATGTTTGAGTGGAAATGACGTAGTATTTGTTGCTGTGGTGATGATGGTGGTGTACATGCTAGTCCTTCTGATGCTACTTGTAAAGGCCTTATTAGAAGTATTATTGGTATTATTAATGCCTTGCTGTATGTATACATTTCATATGGAAGATACCTAACATTCTTTGTGTCTCAGTGTCTCACATTTCAGATCGAACTGTCCTGGAATTGAAGACAGATAGCACAAACGTAATAGTCTCTAAAATGATTCCTGAGTTGTCTGCTGTAAGTGGCTGCATTTGGGTGAACATCAACGAGGATGGACACAACGCAGCCCTAGTTTCCTATGCTGTGCCAGAACATGACAATGAATTTCTCATCCACTATTTTGGCATTGGTTTCCATGTGTACATTGGCAATGTACTTCTGGTCATTCCAGCATCGCCGATCGATGATAGGTCATGGCATCACGTGTGTATCACATGGTCTTCAAGTGACGGCAGCTGGAAATATTACCTTGACGGTGTTGTCAACAAAGCTGGCAGTGGACATCAAACAGGGTATGCCATAAGGAGCGGCGGCTTTCTTGTGTTGGGACAAGAACAGGATACCGTAGGAGGACGTTACCAAACAAGCCAAGCACTGGTTGGTAGTCTGACAGAATTCAATATGTGGTCAACAGCAATGAATGACAATGAAATTGCCACCGTCACTGGGTATTGCTCAATTGGCGGCGATGTTTTCAATTGGAATATTGGTGATCTTTACATAGAGGGCGATGTTTCAATGAAGATTGAAGATGTCTGTTGTAAGTATAATCTGTTAATAATTACTCCAACCTTCTATGTTCACGTTGTTGCATTTAGAATTCCACGTAGCTGAAAAGTAATAAATACGATCTTTAAACATAGTTGGGAAATTTGGTCTGGTGATGTTTTGGCAAAAAAGTATTCACATTGTCGGTGGATTCCGGAAAAAAAAAATGAAATGTCGGGCACAGTTTTCATATTCTTGCCGATGTGAATAAATTCTACCTCATATTAGAACCTGAAATGTAATCCCATTTTCAAGGTTCTAAATCCGCAAGTCATAATATATTCACATATATTTTCCGAAGTCATTTTATCTTATTATATTAATGGCCAGTTTCTTCCATGTTATTTCTATTAATTTCACTTGTTTTGAATGTATATTGTGTCTTAGCTTGCATCCTAGAATATGGCCACATATTTGTAGCTTTATACAAAATCTAGATGTCGTACATTTACTCAGTGAAAGAAACGCAAAAGCTATGTGATAAACAGGTCCTTCGTTATTTACTGACCAACACTGCAAAGAGGTTTATTGACTTTGGGAGCCATCTTGTTTTAACGTCACAGTAGTTTCAATGGAGGTACTTGTTTAAATGTAAGGCGGAAATTCCATTGGACTTTAGGGTCTGCTCAGAGCAGAAATGTCAAAACATACACAGCTAGTGTTGTCAAATAGAGGTAATTTTAGAACTTGTAAATGCAAAATTAATTTCTAAAAGAACCGAGAGGCAAATACTAGGCCTTTTGAGCCACACATTTAAAAGGTTTCTTTTTGTGTTTTTTTCAGTATCTCATATTTCAGATAGGACAATACTCAAACTGACTTCAGTAAGTACAAATGTGGTTGTATCCAAACCAATTCCCACACTCTCTGCTTTGACTGCTTGCATTTGGGTTCAAATAAATGAGACTGGACACGATGCAGCTTTTGTGTCTTACGCCACTTCTGAACACGACAATGAATTTTTAATCCACTATTATGGCGTCGGTTTCCACGTGTACATTGACGGTGTCCTGCTAGTTATTCGAACAGCGCCTATCGATGATGGAGCATGGCATCACGTGTGCGTCACGTGGTCTTCTAGTGATGGCGGTTGGAAATATTATCACAATGGCGTCATCAGCAAAGAAGGAAGTGACTTTCAGAATGGGCATCCCATAAGCAGTGGTGGATTTTTAGTCTTGGGACAGGAACAGGACGCTGTCGGAGGAAGATATGATACTAATCAAGCAATGGTTGGTAGTTTAACAGAATTCAACTTGTGGTCCAGATCACTTACTGCCGATGAAATTGCTGCAACTGCCGGAGATTGTTCAATTGGTGGCGATGTCTTTTCTTGGAATATCGGTGATCTCTTCATAGAGGGGGACGTTCTTCTGAAGATAGAAGACGTATGCTGTAAGTGAAAAGTTCAGTCCTCTAGCGAAATTGCACCCTAATGTCACATAAAATGAACTCTTATACCCTTCATAAGGCACAGGTTCGTACATCAGACAAACCAGCAACTAAATCTCAACTAAACCTCATATTTGATGTCTTGTAATTGTTCCAGTGCTCTATTCCCAACGATAAAACGGGTAAATTAATTATTCCGAATGAAGGTATTTTCATGGTCGCTTTTCACGGTCTCGTTATTAAGGTCATCAAAATCGACATTACGATAAGTTAAATTTTTCGCCTAATTTGTTATACTTTTTCTTCCAGTGTCGCATATCTCGAATCGCACGATTGTTGTACTGCGGAGCCCGAATACCAACGTAATTGTCTCCAAACTGATACCTGAGATGTCCAGTCTGACTGCTTGCATTTGGGCAAAAATCGTCGAGGTTGGACACAATGCAGCTCTGGTGTCCTATGCTGCATCTGAACACGACAATGAATTTTTAATCCACTATCTTGGCGAAGGCTTCCACGTCTACATCAGCAACGCCCTGCTAATCATCAAAGCCCCGCCTATCGATGATGGTGCATGGCATCACGTGTGCTTCACGTGGTCGTCAGGCGATGGTCACTGGCAATATTACCACAATGGCGTCCTTACCAAGAGTGGTCGTGGGTTCCAATCCGGTAATGGGGTGAAAAGCAGTGGCTATTTAGTTTTAGGCCAGGAACAGGACACTGTCGGTGGAGGATATGACACAAACCAGGCACTCGTTGGTAGCTTAACACATTTCAACATGTGGTCAAGGGTACTTCCAGCAGACGTAATTTCAGAATTAGAAAGAAATTGTTCCCTTGTTGGCGATGTATTTGCTTGGAATATTGGAGATCTTTATATGGAAGGTGACGTTTCCATGGAGATAGGGGACATTTGTTGAAAACCATTCAGGCTAATATTTAGTAGCTTTCATATTGTAGAGGACATTGCTAATGAATGATCAAGATTAAAGTATATTTATCATGTTATGATAATTATCTGTCAGGGGATGAAACACGGTCAGATTGGTTTATTTTGCTTTTCGGACTTGGTATGTATAAATGTAATTCAATAATTAAAATATTAGCAAATTTTTGTTTATCCTAAGAGGTTATCATATCAGGATTGTTGATAATTTTATTCATCCTTAATTCTGGGTAAACTTTTAACCAGGTTATTCAGTTGGTACCTTAAGCCTTCAGTCGAGACTTTGAGATTGGCATAATATGTAGAGTGCGCGTCAAAGATAGCTTTTCGGACTCAAACATTCTTACAATTTACGTGCCCTTTGCCCGTGTTGACTCATTCTGAATCCTGTGGAGTAAAGTAAAATTTCACTTTCATTATGGCGTTAACATAGGATATAGCGGCCACTTTGAATTTTTAAATTGTAGAATTGTGGTTACTTTTCCTGTAACCAAATTTTTGATTATAGAGATAAGGAAGCAAAAGCTTAAAAAAGTTTTCTTTGCTGTTTCTGGAAAATTTTCATTACAAACAACCGAGGTGACATCAAAAGCTGCAAGATTATTGAACTATATTTCTCCATGAATATTTAAAAAAACCAGGTTATTCTGTAGTGAGCAATACCCGCTATGGTGGTAACATGTAGACGAAATATCAATAAATAAGTACTATAAAATGAATTATGTTTCATATTGCTCTCAACATTGTTCCCATGCTGCAATGTTTTAAGCAGGCAAGGCGTATGCACACTATGTGAACGTGTTGGCTGTAGAGCAATGTACTTGAAATGTACATTACTAAAATATGAATATTGCTCCAAGTCATGCATACGTTAGTGTATTTCAATATGTATGGATCTTTATGGATCCTCTTTTTCTTTTCTCTTCCTGTATGTTGTTCATCAGTGCTTTTATGCATCATTGTACAAACACTTTACAAGGAACCCGGAAATTAGACCCAAACTCCATAAATTGTTAAATAAATAATGTCAAGATATAGCAATAACCTGAATATTTTCATTCTTGTTTGATTGGCTTTTTAGCGATTTTTAAAGAAAAACTTGTGTGAATGTACAAATGACACTGATATAGTAGCATCTTCAAACATGTTAAAGAACTCAATCGGTTTTGACTGATAATCAAGGTGTCGCGTGGAAAATGTTTGAAGGGGACACACACACCACACACACACACTCACACACACACACACACACACACACACCACACACACACACATATATATATATATATATATATATATATATATATATATATATATATATATATATATATATATATATAATACAAATTACTTAAAGGACATTAGGTCTACCTTTAGGCGAATCAAGTATGCTTTGTTCTGTGTATCGGCTGCACTTTCCTGTTCTACTCCCAAAAGCATGCTAGAATAACATAATTCTGTTTGACAAGTACTCATGTAATCTCACCGTAATCATTGTCCGGACTTATTTTGGACAATAACAATGCTGACTGTACACGTATGGCTGTGGTGGACTTTTCATCACGCTCCAGAGAGTAGAACAAGAAAGTGCAGTGGATACACAAAATACAAACACCCAAAATTAACCAAACTTTATAGCTTAAAACTGATAACCAAACATACTTCATATCAATCAGAAAGAGTTTTCTTTCGACTCCCCCTTTACGTCCCAACATCCTTTCGAATTGCCCCATATTGATATTTCAGGCTCCCCGTCAATGCTCCTGCCTCCCTCAAGTAGTGCTTGTGAAAGTAGCCTTAGTAACGAATTTAGGATGGAAGGAGTTCGTGTGCGGATTAAGAAAAAAACTTGATGAGATGCAGCGCCGGGGGAAATTCCAGAATCATACTGGAGTCAATGCAGCGCCGTACGTCACTCTTTCATCTATTGTTGCCATTCAAATAAAATAATAATTGCGAACAAATATTAAAGATGTTTACATCGTCTACTCGTATATTTACGTTACTGCCTTTCCTTAATATAACTTGTTTCAAACGACCTTCAGGAAAATTTGGCTTTTTGTGGAGTCTCCATCCAAATCTTACCCCAAACACAATCACGACCTAAGTCGCTTTACGAATCAGGAACATGTATTTTCAGTGGTATAGTCGATATAATTCACTTCCTGGATAGTGAAATACGTGAACAGGAAATGTATCATGATGATACAGCGTTTCTGTCATGATGCACTGTCGACTATGACGGTACTCTTCAGCAATGTAGACGACAAGAAAACACGTAAGGTTGTGAACAATGAAAGCCGTCAGTCTCAATACATAGATGTTTCCAATGAGTGCGTTACTTTATGTAAAGCTGTGCAAATAAAGGAAACAACAAAATTTTGCCCATAACTATAAATGAGACTTTTGAAGTGTCATAATTTATTTCCGCTCGGTTATTTTACGCAAAAACATATATGAACATACCAATACCTGCTGAAAGTAGTTCCGATCTCAATGAAAATATGGGTCAAATTTAACATGCTAAAACTTAATATAGGTTAATGTTAGTACTCCATAAACATATTATATATATATATATATATATATATATATATATATATATATATATATATATATATATATATATATATATATATATATGTGTGTGTGTATGTGTGTGTGTGTGTCTATATAATTATATATATATATAATGTAAAATACATACATACATGCATACATACGCGCATATACATGGATTAAAATGAGAGAGTACCGCTTGGTTTATCATATACGGTTAGAGTTACCTTACATTTGGATTTAGTCGCTTTCGAGGATACGAGTGTTATATAGAAATAACGGACAACGCGCTGACAATTGACGTTTATCTATGGGCAAGGGCGAGAGGAAAGCCAAAAATTAACGGGCGAGGCTTGCTGAGCCCGTTAATTCGGCATTCCTCTCGCCCTTGCCAAGAAATGAATCTTAATGGTCAGCGCGGAGTCTGTTAGTTCCATTACATTATCAACGAACCCCCAAAAAACTATCAAAACTTGCCCATTTTTGTCTGTCAAACGTACAATTATTTTACACAACTTCATAACAGTCAAAGTATGCAGTAATGCATGTCATACTTTATTATTTCATGCGTCCAGTAGTGTCTGATAAATTTTCTCATTTTCAGTAAAAATTATTCTTCTCTGAAACCGCCAGCCTAATCGCTCTCGAATTTGGGTTGGATCTTTGCAAGAGTGTTACTCTTCTAATTTGTTGAAATTCTGACAAAATTGGAAAAAATTATTATTTTTGACCAATTTCGTAATTTTGGTCAAAAATTAAAACCCTCGACAGACAGCTTCCATATTTGGTACACAGACGTACAAAGATGACAATAGTTAGATATGTGGAAATTTTCCTAAAACATAAAAATTTGTAATTTCTGACAATATTGTCATTTTGATCAAGAAAACTTGTTCTCAAAATTACTTGTTTGATAGCTTTGTAATTTGGTATAAAGTCCCGAGGGATGTTATTAGATAAATTTTCTGCTCAAAGTGTTGGGAAACCCCCAAATTTCTATATTTTAGGTAATTTTCTCAGTTTGTGACCTTAAATGACCTACACCAACTCAGGATATTTGTGAGACATATTTGGTATCAATTTGTAGAAAAAGTTTGATCTAGAAACAAAGCTGAGGTGATGTTTTTCATTTCGGATCAATTTTTGGAACTTTTCCATGTAAGACATACAAAAACTGACAAGAAATTTGGATCAAGGATAATTCCAGATGTTGTAATCACCGCCCACAGTGGAAGGCCTGTAACTACCTAAATTGCTGTTTACATTAGAATGATAACACTTATCGCATTAATTAAAAAATCTCCAAGGTTGTAAATATAATTCCTGTCATTTGGTCTTATGTGATACCAAGGGGTGGAACATTTGATATTCAGGAGGGGGTAGGGTCTAGAAGATTGATGATGTTGCATACCAGATCCCTTGTACATTTTTGCCCACTCCCATCCTTCTTTTTGTCAAGCCTTCTCTGTCTATGTTTTTGTTGTTGACATTTGCTTATGTATTTAGGATCTGCTCGTCCCATTGCTATAGAAGTTGATATGCATGTTCCTAAAGATGACCTCCAGTACCTAAGTTGGAGACTTTATTTACTTTTGTCATTCTTGTTTTTCCTGGTTTAAATATTTCTCGAATGGACCGATTCAAACCGAATGTGAGTACATAGTGTCCTTGACGGTATTTTTTATTTTGTGACCGGCATTTGTTATATTATTATTATTATTATTATTATTATTATTATTATTATTATTATTATTATTATTACACTTATTTAAAGAGGGTAATCTGATTACAGTAAAGTAATTGTAATTTCCTTCAGAGCCCCCATGAAAAGAGTCGAATAAACAAAAACGTATGGAATAGACGACCAGAGGATGTCGAAGACAAAGGAAAAATAGGCTAGTCTAAGTCAGAGCCTTCATTACAATATTTCATGAAAAGATAACAATGCAGTTTTGATTTAAACGTCGACAAGGCTTCACAGTCACGGATAGTTGGGGGAATGGAATTCCAGATTTTAGTAGCTCGATATACAAATGATCGTTGACCCATGCCTGTCCTAAACATTGGTGAGTAAAGGTTACCATTACTAGAACTACGAGTATTTAAACGATCCATTTCTGAGAGAGGTTGGAATAGATCACTAAATTATATATATATATATATATATATATATATATATATATATATATATATATATATATATATATATATATATATATATATATATATATATATTACTTTAAAGCGTTATGGTGCTTCTCTGTTGCAGATTTGACAACCCTTGAATTTGAGACGACCGACACAAACGTGACCGAATCTGAACCAATCCCTGAACTATCTGCATTGACTGCTTGTATTTGGGTGAAAATTAACGAGGCCGAACACGACGCAGCTTTGGTGTCCTATAATGTCCCCAGACGTGACAATGAATTTCTTATCTACTATCATGGCATTGGCTTAAAACTTTTCATTGGCAAAAAGCGAGTGGCTTTCCTTCACCACAACTTGAAGACGATGTCTGGCATCACGTGTGCATCACATGGTCTTCAGGTGACGGCAGCTGGAAGTATTACCATAACAGTGTTCTCTATGAAGCTGGCACAGCACATCGTATTGGATATACAATAAAAAGTGGTGGGCTAATGGTGTTAGGGCAAGACCAGACCCATGTAGGTGGTGGGTACGATGCAAAACAGGCACTAGTTGGTAGTTTGACACAATTCAATTGTGGTCAAGGATGCTTGATGGAGATGAAATTAAATCAATATTAGGAGATTGTTCAATCGCTGGTAATATATTGGTGTGGAATATTTCTAATCTGCGTGTAGAGGGCGACGTTTCTCTGAAAACCAAAGACGTTTGCGGTAAGTCTCATATACAAAAAAATGCTCAACTAATTATCAGATGTCAGACCTTATTATTTCAACAGACCACTGCATATGCACCGTGGCTTAAAGTATAGTATGAGGTTCAATAAATATTAAAGAACTTGGAAAATCTAAGTTGCATTTTATAGAAATATGAACATAGACCACTTTATATACGGATAGCCGAAAGGTAGACCATGAAGGTATGAGTGTTTTTTTTTTTAATTTGTATATATTGTGTATTGCTGTTCCAGTATTTAAAAAGCGGTATTCAGTATTTTTGTCGACCTCTACAAATTATGCGGCTGCTTTTTGCATTCTCTGAATAGCGTATCGTAAACAAAGCCATTGTTGAACTTAATAACAACGAATATGAAATTATTCGCCACGCAAATCCCTTAACTGGTCGCTATGATGTTTGCAAGTAATGTTTTGATGATATGACCATAACAAGGGTCTCATGAGCTGCCAGTCATCGTGGATTTAAACTTTAAAATGGCCAAATTTGTATAAATATCGATTTATCAGAATTCTCTATAGAGGCTTTGTAGATCATATGATCGGTTTACTATACGCTAAATGCAAAGGTTATAGGCCGTGTGGAGTTTGAGAAGATTTTATATAATTATTTTTTCAGAATTTTCTTTGACCTTTAACCTATCAATACACATATGCAGCTAAATAATGGCCATATCTCATTCTGGCCTATATAGTAGTGCTGTGGGTCTGGTGTCTATTGGCCATTGATCAGTGGGGAACCAAACTTAGCATCTAAATTTCGAGCTTGGCCCCTTACCTTTGACCCTCATATCATCTTGTTTTCATTTATTATGCACTTATCTAATTCTAAGCTAGCCAATAAAGCTTGATTTTGGTGAACAGGTATAAGTATGAAAACGAAGAGTTTTGCCAAATGTCACGTGACCAGAACGACGCTTGACCTCACTTTAACAAATATGACTATAATTCAGTAATTATATGTGCCACTGCCTTCATATTTTGTTGCATGAAGCATCTTATGGCGCCACATTCCGTACCCAAATGAAGTACGTACACATGTAATTGTGGGCTAGCCAATAGCGCTAGAAATCTGATTTTGTGGTGGACAAGGATAAGAATATGAGATCAAATGTTTCTGCAAAATGTCACATGACCAGATGACCTTGACCACAATGATGACCTTTGACTTCTAAAAACACACTTAAATTGCTTGGGCCCCTGCAGCTATATTTGATATTGTAATTGTTTTAATAAACAAACTATACAGTCATTGTATATTTTGCAAGTAACATTTTTCGTCTCTCGGTGTCTAACATTTTAGATCAAAGTGTTCTGAAATTCAAGACCAAAAACACGAATGTATTGGTATCTCAACTGATTCCCGAGTTTACTGCTATATCTGCTCTCATTCAGGTTAAAATCAACGAGGCTAGACACAACGTAACTCTGGTTTCTTACGCTAAAGGCGCGAAAAAAGTGACGTCAGAGGATATTTTCAAAAAACTTCCCAAAGGAAATAGTATTTGAAAAAGTGCCCGGTCATGTTACCGTACGCTTAGTTTCAAGCCCAAATCAGCCAGTCATAATATTTTCATGATTTTTCATTCATCATATTTCATGATTTCATTTCCAGAGTCTTGTCATCTTCTTGGTTAATTACCAGATTCATTTATGTTGGTTACCAAGTACACATCCAAAAGCAAGTTACCGTTATTCGAATGTATATAACATCTTAAGGGTGCATCCAAGAATATGGCCGCATATATGTAGCTTTATATAACATCTGGACATCTTACGATTACTTATTGAAAGAACGCAAAAGCTATGTGATATACAGGCCTTTCTGCATTCACTGACCAACACTGCAAAAGTAAAATGATATGCTAATTTGGGAAAGAACGAAACTCAAATACCAGGCCTTTGGGTCACACATTCAAAAGGTTCCCTGTTTTCTTATTTCTTCAGTATCTCATATATTTCAGATCGGACAATACTCAAACTGACGACAGCAAGTACAAACGTGGTTGTAACCAAACCAATTCCTACACTCTCTGCTTTGACTGCATGCATTTGGGTTCAGATAAATGAGACTGGACACGATGCAGCTTTTGTGTCTTACGCCACATCTGAACACGAAAACGAATTCTTAATCTACTATTATTGCGTCGGCTTCCACGTGTACATTAACGGTGTCTTGCTAGTTATTCGAACAGCGCCTATAGATGATGGTGCATGGCATCACGTGTGCATCACGTGGTCTTCTAGTGATGGCGGTTGGAAATATTATCACAATGGCGTCATCAGCAAAGAAGGAAGTGACTTTCAGATCGGGCATGCCTTAGGCAGTGGTGGATTTTTAGTCTTGGGACAGGAACAGGACACTGTCGGAGGAAGCTATGATGCTCGTCAAGCAATGGTTGGTAGTTTAACAGAATTCAACTTGTGGTCCAGATCACTTACTGCCGATGAAATTGCTGAAACTGCCGGAGATTGTTCAATTGATGGCGATGTCTTTTCTTGGAATATCGCTGATCTCTTCATAGAGGGGGACGTTCTCCTGAAGATAGAAGACGTATGCTCTAAGTGAAAATTTCGTTGCTCCAGCAAAAATGTGCCTTTAACATCACATAAATGACATAAATGAACTTTATATCCTTCAGAAGGCACGGATCTGTGCATATACTTACCAAAAAACTAAACCCCAGATTTGATTGCTAGTAATTGTTTCACTGTTCGATTACTCGTCGACATTTGATGAAAGCCATTCAGGCTAACCTGTAGTCGTTTTCATATCGTCAGAGGTCATCACAAATGAATTTTCAAGATTAAATCATATTTGTCACGTTATATAAATTGTCTTGTCACAGGATGAAACAAAGTCAAATTTGTTTCTCTTTCTCTTCAAATTAGAGTATGTAAATCTAATTCAATAATTGATTCAAAGTATTAATATCTTTTTTACTATTCTCAGATGTTATTATATCACAATTGTTGATAATTTTATTCATCCTTAACTCTTGGCATAAGTTTCGCTCATTACTTAGTACCTTATCCCTTCATTCAACACTTTGAGATTAGCATAATATGTAGAGTTGGCCTCCGACATACATTTTCGGACCCTAAGATCTTAACTAGCCCTTTGCTTGAGTGGACTCATTCTGAGAAATTAAAATTTTACATTCCTCATAGCGTTAACGTAGACCATAGCGGCCATCTTGAAATTCTAAAATCATACAGTTGAGGGCCAGTTCGTTTTTGTTTTAATGAAAAAGCTTTGAGATTTTTGAACCATATTTCTACTTGCATATCCTCAGCAAGGTTGGTTTTGTGTGAGCCACACCTCTCTAAGCATAAGCAGGTAACATATAGACGAGACATCAAAAAAAGTACTTACTATAAAATTAATATTTCAAATTGTTCTCAAAACAATTCCCGTGCTACAAAGACTTAAGCACGCAAAGCGTGAACACATTTCATGTAGATTTTCTAATGTCATAGAACTTAACACTTAAGAGGATACCATCTGTATTTCCTTCTCTGAAGTCTCTTATAGTATAAAAGATTGTAAAACATAACTGTTAACGCAGGTTTTGTTTCAAGGTACTTTATTCTGCTGAAAGCACAATATTACTTTGATTATGTTTTTCAAGCCAGACATGAAAATTGGGATTTCATCTATAATCTTCCTTTTAAGCTTACTTTAGATTGTAAATTGAGGAGTTTTCAATGGAAATTGACAAACAATGTTCTATTGACTCAAATCTGCTGCATGTACATTTTGTGGAAAGGAAGATGTAACAATATTGCATTTGTTTTATAACAGTTAAATCATTTCGAACTTCTGGCAAACATTTCTTGACGAGTGGAGTGATTATTTTCATCTTGATGCTAATCTCACTTTGTAGCAGATACTTTTTGGTAATAGTTCCTTAACCAAATTATTGAATTTTATGTTGCTTGTTGCTTAACGTTCCATCTATATTTGCATATGTTAAACAAAAAAACCTGGTATTGCACATTTTAAAACGTTTATCTGTAATATTCATAAAAAAACATAGATGTTTACAGCTACAACGCTCTGGTAAATTAGATAATCATGTAAAATCAGTGAGACATTTTAGAACTGTCATGGAAACTTTTAAATAGACAGAAGATAACTGCCATTTTTGGTAATTTTTTGTGTAATTAAACTTATATGTATCTTCAAGTAAGATTTTCAACCTTTCAGCATCCCCTAAAGATAATGTCATGGAGGCGAGTTGTATGTGGATGTTTATACTGAAGTTATGACTGCAATAAAAAAGTGAACACATTTTGTGATTGTGTTAGTTGTTGAGCAATGTACATCAAATGTGCATTACTATTCCATGAATATCTATTGTCAGTCATATATACATAAGTGTATTTGACTAAATGAATGTTTATGAATCTTTTTATTATGTCCATAAATGGAGACTTTAGAAGGAACCAGAATTTTAGATTAGACTTCTATCAAATAACTGTCAAATAAATATGACAATATATATCACAATGTTGAATTGTTTTTGTTCTTGTGTGATTTTTGTTGCAATTTTTTTTCAAATAAAAACTTCAAGAATGTTCATAAGAGTGAACATTCTAGGCTCGTTTATGACACTGATGGTAGCCTCTCCAAACATGGTCAAATGCTCATGTGCTTTTGATTCATCACATTGATGATAGATAGATAGATAGATAGATAGATAGATAGATAGATAGATAGATAGATAGATAGATAGATAGATAGATAGATAGATAGATAGATAGATAGATAGATAGATAGATAGATAGATAGATAGATAGATAGATAGATAGATAGTTAGATAGATTGACGGGCAGGCAGACACATACATACATACATACATACATACATACATACATACATACGTACGTACGTACGTACGTACGTACGTACGTACGTACGTACGTACGTACATACATACATACATACATACATACATACATACATACATACATACATACATACATACATACATACATACATACATACATACATACATACATACATACATACATACATACATACATACATACATAGACGGATAGCAAGATTGTGTTGAAAGTCTGAATAATAGGTGCAAGACATGGTTTATTTTGAGAGTACGATAAAACTCAAGTCGATAAAAAAATCTTAAATGTAGCAAGCAAGGCTTTGATAATATGATGACTTCTTCGTCAAACATATATATATATGTATATATATATATATATGTATATATATATATATATATATATATATATATATATATATATATATATATATATATATATATATATATATTATATATATATATATATATATATATATATACAACTCGAGCAATAAGAACTACCATTTGGATATCGTTGTTTCCTTTCCTTCATACATATATTTGGAAATATTCTTAATAAGTCTGATTTTAATACAATGTCAGTCAGGCGTCACAGCGGTAAAGCCTTCCTGCCAGTTGATGGCTGACTTACGTTGGCGTCGGGACAGGCTCAGTCAATGATTGACAAGTTCACTGACCAAATCCGCATGTCTGATTGGTAACATGGCATTCGGTGTATCAAAATTTCAACTTGATCGGATTTTAGAATGAAAGTACCCATTAAATAATTTGCGTATCTCCTCTATTCTACTCATGAAAAGGAACCCCGGGAAATAAAACTAAGGTCGCGACAATACTTTTGCAATCTTTAACAATGACTTTGATTCATCAACAATAAAGAAAAAGTAAGAAGACTATTCATGCGATAAATACATAATCCCTTTGGATTGTTCTCTGTTTGACGTCATCATATACTCGTGTATTTGGCTGAGCCACAAACGTCTCACCTTCGGCTCGAAATTTTACGGCTCCGCGGCAAACATTCGTATACGATGACGTCAAACAGAAAGAAATATCAGTTCCTGCCTAATATCCTGTGTTTACACATATTTGCAATTGTTTCTCACATGATTCATCTCAAACCAATCAAGTCAAACACATTTCTATATTCTTTACCACCAAAACCGACTCCATCACCGACTGAATTAAATTTACTTTAATGCATGTGTAAGTGTATACATGCAACACAGTGTTTGCGAATTCTACGAGTGCATAGCTTACCACTTGAACTGGTCATCACTTATCCACCCACTGATACATTATGCTATTGTAGCAGTACTTCAGCACAGTAGTTATAAAGTTTGAAGAAATAGAGACACCATGTTAAATATAAGGATCTGTGAGCTAAAATGTTATCATACATGGTAATTGTGTTATAGAAGCTTTAAATATGATCTCGTTTTTGTTTAACCTGACAGTTTCCTATCATAAAATAAAATTTGTATATGTAATAAAATAAGTTTCGCAAATGTTTTGTGATCATGTCGAGTCACACGTATTAAAGCGACTAGATCTTTTGCTCAGAGCAAATTTTATTTTCTCTTAGCTAAGTGAGAGATAAGTTACGAAAGAACAATTTGGCTGGCTATGAAATTAATGAATTCAGTGAACGCAAAGACTCCCGTGTGTTTCTTAATAGAACTGAATAGAAAATATGTTGTAGTTCTTGTTTTATGACTTTAAAAGTTCTAATTAGTATGTTTGAAACATGTGCATACCGTACGACTGTCACTGACTTTGTACTGTTGAATAATATTGGATTAAAATGTTATTTGTGCGCCAATCCATATCATAGAAAGACTTCATTAAGGCCTCGCCGTGAACTTCTCCCTTGTAGATAGGATATGATTTATTTAAAAGTTGAACGAACGCCAACCAAATTCTAAGGTTCGATTGATGCATGTCTTCCAAGGAAAGTGTATGATTAAATTGGTTTCAGGTACAAGAGCGCTAAAGGAAGTCTTGCTATGTTCCCCTTTTAAACCATATCTTATTGACAGTGTGTACGTTCAAGAAAATGGGGGTTATGATCGATCATCTTGGACATTTTACAGTGATTTGGAATGCAATAGATACTCATGAAAGCTGTATGATAAGTAACAGTTACGGAAACCAGTATCTGTCCGACTGCAAGCCTATTCTAAACCATAACCTTCTACAGCAATGTGTTTCTCAGACTGTTAGACTCGGTGCTATGTAAAACATGTAACTTGATCAATTTTTTAATCCCGAAGTTCACCTCTTCAAGTAATCTGCCCCTTCTGTATTCAATTGGAGTACAGCTGCTCAATTGTGAAGACATTTAATCATTTTAACACTCAACATCAATGTTTACGTGTTTCAATATTCATTTTTTCATGAAAGGGTGCCATATTTCAACGACTCGCACGTAAAAAATATTTTTGGGGAGTCGTTCCGCCGATGGGAAAAAGTCATGATTGCTAGACGACTCTTTATCCATGCTACAATTTAACAAACTGTAAATTTGACAGCCTAGTATTAATCTTGACATTTTGGTAGGTTAGTCTGATTTTATGAAACTCTTCTTTCAATCTCGATGACACTGATTTGAAAACACACAGGTGTACAGTGAGCCACAAACACATTGAAACAGCAGGGTATGTCAATGACATAAGACGCTACAAATGCATTGACATTGTTCCCGGCAAAAATTGTTGGTAGGCGACTTCTTGGCCAATGGGCGGGCTGGTTGGTGAGACACTTTTTTGTCGGTAAACGGAAAAAATTCTCTCATAGAAGAAGGCGGGATCGTTACTCTTTTGGACGACTGTGGGAAATTCTGAAGGACAGTTATGAAGTACGATTCCATTGTTTACTGGGTAGGTGAGACCTTATGAAATTGAAACCACTGGGGAGGTAGGATCAGTCGGGCTTTCCTGGTAGGGAAAAGGGTCAATTTGTGGACATGAATGGAGTACTGGCATACGGAAATAGGGCGTGTGTGAACAGCTTAACTTGCTCCTCTATGCCTTTTAAAAGGTTAGTAAAAAAGTTAGTTAAAAGTTAGTAAACACTCATCGCGGTTCAGTGATCTGTGGGCGGCGTTATTAGATTGGCGCACTATCACGTTAAATATTTGTAAAAGAAAACTGATTTCAACTATCCTCGCCAAACTATTGCAAGCTCGCTCTCCCTTTCCTGAATTGAGAATGGTGATTTGAATGTGTACATATTCTATCAGTTGCTGACTATTCAAAAAATGCGTAGATGACGTGTAAGAGGTGACAGAACCATCGCTGAAGCAGTCAAGAACAAGTTGCAGATAAAAACACAGAACAGGTAAAAATTGATTTTAGGTAGAATTATTACTTTTACAATGCCCGGTGTCCCTCTTTTAGGGTCTCATTTTATAGCTCATAGAGTAATTAGAGGTTATTACCCAATATCGCCTGTTCCTGTGTCGTATCAGCATGAGTGTTATTTGTGCTGCGTCAGACACGAGACGAAGTCGAGTGTCTGACGCAGCACAAATGACACTAATGCTGATACGACACAAGGAACAGGCGATATTGGGTAATAACCGATTTATCATATACCCATGCCCATAATTTTACTAATAGAACGAAAAACCTTAAATTTTGAGGCTTTACTTTATTACGCCTTGCGCATAAATACAGAATGTTTATGTGAACAGGCTTCATTCATAAACTATACGACGAAAACATCACGAGCGACATCGCTGCAAGTCGTCCATATCTCAATGAAACCCAAGCAGAAAGACACCGGGATACAAAAATTGTCATACAGGAGGAACCTTTTAAGGTGCAATATGCTATTACAACTGTAATCGATCAAAAACTGTGCTCGGCTTTAAATCTATCCTGATTTCGATCGTCGTACGGCATGGAGCTCGCGCGGAGAGGGGACGCCATTTTGTTTATTTACCCTGAGAGTTGCCATGTCAACAGTCGTCGCGCGTGCGACATCCCTGTCACGCCACGCGCTCACTACCTGTTCGGGGGAGACCATGCACAGTGCCGGCGCCGTACGAACGGCAGAATGTTTGCCTGAACTTGACCCCCAAAATACCATGGGAAAACATTTCAAGACTCAACATGCTATTTCCGTATTTTGCAACCAGAAATACCTGCGTTCCTCGAAGCCCTTCAAGTTTTACGTCGGCGACATCGCTTCGCAGGCGGTGAGCGGCAGCCATTTGTTGTTTACGTTGTTTACCAACAAACTGCTAATGTAGTTCGGGAAAACTCTAAAACTGATGACGTTCATCGTGCATATCTCGACGTTTACCGTGAGATATCATGGCTGATATTTAACGGCGAACGTCACTAGGATGTAGCAATATGGGCATGGGTATATGATAAATAAACTTTTCACCTACTTATTTTTGTGATATCGAATATTTTAAGACAGGAATGGCGCGGCCATTTGGATTACAGATGTTGTTTGTTTCTTTCTCAAGCACCATTTTTTTGCACGATGACCCGGTCCCCACAGTCTTATAAAATGCAGAGGGCACATATGCTCCAGGGAACATAATGTTATATGAGTTTGCATAAGATATTAATCTATATTACAATATTTTATCATGTTTGATACACCGTCAAAACCATGACTATGACTCGGTGAAGTCGTATATCATTTTTTAATTTCCATAGCTCTCTACGTTGAAACAAAATCTGGGCATTTGATGTTGATGACAGGGTTTATTTTCAAACTAATTTTTACTTTACGTGAAACCGTTTTACTTACATATGATCTGCAAAAAATTCAGATGTCATTTACAACATTAACTCCTTCGGAGTGCGATTAGCTGCAGTATCATACATGCTATGCCTGTAATGCCATTCCTCTATTGTTCAGACGGTACTGATATGAGCCCATATTTTAACTAGTGAAAATACGAATTATATTTTCACTGTAACCGAACTGCTTACAGCGACGCGGACGCGTGACCTTCGCTATATGCATGACCTTCGTTGGTATATACATATAAAACAGCTGAGCGAATAAGACAAATGACAATCCGAAACGTCGTTATGATTATATGGTCAAAATGTTGTTGTTTGCAGTCACTTCATGGGCATTGCCCTTAGGCACAAGTACAGTTGTACCAAAAACATACAAACAAACGTATTGAAAATTTATATAATTTGCCGACACCTGTCAATTCACGGCCGGTCCTGTGGCGGTGCTTTGGTGCAGTGTTTTCGTGTCATCTACGCTGCTGAAGATTACACCATGGAAGTATCATTACACGTAAAGATATCGGTTGACAGAGCATCATGAAAGAATCGGTTTACGACAAGTTTCCTGTTGATGGGCTTAAAGTATCTGGGCGGTGAATTACATCGTTTACAGCCGTAAATGAGCCACGAAAATCCAACCGCACTGAAAATTCTCGCGACAGACAAGGTTGAAGGTGCACATGATATTTCCGATTTGTACCTGTCAGTTCACAGGTCATGATCGTGTCTGGTGGCCGGTGGCACCGATGCGGTGCGGGTTTCAGATACAATGTGCCATCTAGGGAAAGTCAAACTTTCGCTTCGGTTGTTAAAGGAAGTTTAGTTCTATTTAGGCAAGCCAGGAAGGAAAATATACGAGCAGAAGACGGAAATACCTTCGAAATGTACTTTTATTCGTACAGCAACAAAATCACGAACGAGTTACGACACTACAGTTTATACAGTGTACTCACTTCATGTTTTCACTAATCCGCTTACTGAGATGGTAAATTCGGCATATTTGACGTCTGGGAACATGTATAATTCTTCGAGATAAACTGACTGGTAGTGGTACGGGTATTATATCCACTGTATGTGCATTCATAGATGTCGTAGAGCTGCTTGCTCTGTGCTGTAAGCTGTTCATACTCGATAAGAGTTTGAGCGTGGCGCGAGTATTTTGACCCGATTTTGGCGGCCTCATAACTTTCACGCAGGGATGAGGTTATGTATTAAAACACGAAAACACACCCATTTTGTGAACTTCCGCCTATGTTTTACATCCACCGTTATTTTAAACTAAAGATAAATCTTCTTCAAATTGTGAAAACCTGTGTCGACATCGTAATATTTAAATTGTTTGCTGTAAAAGTGCTCAATAAACCCTCCTTTGCAGTGGAATGGCCCAATAGCGGAATAATATCAAGAAGTGATACGGTTGTCATCACTCCTTAGCAACCAACTTTTTATAAGTACAGCCTGGAGGAAGCAAGGTCGATTTCAAGTTGATTTCGTCACTAATTTCGGAGCGTCTGAGGGAACACAGTCATAACCAAAGCATGCATGTATGATAAAGGGATTATTACACGAAGTTTGGGCAATACCGCGTCGTATTCTCGTGATGTGTCCGTATTTTGACTCGTTGCTGCGCAACTCGTCAAAATACGGACACATCACTCGAATACGACGCGGTATCGCCCAAACTTCGTGTAATAACCCTAAGTATTAACACTTACATCATTTATTTATCTTTTTATATATTTAAACAAGCCTCTGATAATTTGCTGCCGCATTATATTTTATAAACCATATCCTAGAGCATTGAATGAAAAATGTATTTCTAATGGACATCAGTCGGCAATCTTTTGAGAAGGGTTTTGACGTATAATCGTAAAGTGGAAATAATATCTAAGGAACCTAACGTCTGACTTTTATGCCACTCACTTCGGAATTGGTCTATTGTTGTGAAAAATTTGTACAAAACTCCGTTATTTTCATTAAAGTTACATACGAAAAGATAGGGCTTGCCTGATTCTTGAATATACGAGACCTTCGTGAATTGTTTTGGGATTATTATTATGAGTATTTAGTTAATTTTCAAAAAATGCTTTCATCTGAACTCAAAACAGATACTCCTTTTTTGTTACGATCTGCACCTTTTAACACAATAAGTGCGAGATTAGCATTTCTTTGTTCGGTTATTTGCTTGGTTATATCACTCGCCCCGATCCGTTAATATGGTAGTGCTCATGAATATTAATCTAGGGTCAAAGGCATGAAGCTGTCCAATCAGGTTCGTGCGCAGAATGTATGCGCATCGTTCGTGACCCACTTCTTGCTGTGTTTTGATTTTGCTCGCCGAGAAAACGTGCTCGCCGTTGTCCACTAAGGTACGTGTTTGTTTATTTTTAAGCGTTTTCTTTGTTGTAACTGTGCCAGATGTACACAGCGACGGTTTTTGTGAAGCAAATTCCGGGATAGGCTTTGGAATGCGCGCGATCGGCAACAATTTTAGTTACGACGCTGATGCAACTGCCGATGCCGAGCGTATCCGGCACGCTCGGTCAGCACTCATTTCATGTACACAGTACAATCAAAGTTATCCTGCAATTCCGACGAAGAATCATAAGCTTGGTTTCGTAGTCTTTTCTCCGTGTGATAATCCCAACAATGCATGACACAATCACACGTGGTGCCTATTTCATAATTTTACAATGAAAACGAAGCTGTGAATGCAAAGTTACACAACGTGGCACTATCGCATGATCGAGATTCAACGTTGTTGAAATGGTTACATAAAACAGTGTCCTATTAAAGTAAACTCTGTGCAGAGGGAGATACGATAGTTGAAATGGGCCATTCAAAACAGTTATGCAATATTTTGCTCAAATATAGCATTTGACATCAATAACAATGTTAGGTCGCAATAATTTAATAGCCAAATTACAAACACTTCAGCCCGCGTCCCCAACAGATTGCCCCTGTCACGGATTTTTTTTTAGCTCTATGGTTACACGCGTATCGTTTTCTCGTTCACAGGAAAACAGTATCCGATACCATGAACACAGCTACTATCAGAATAAAGAGCACTGTCAGCGGGTAAGTTGTATTGTTTTTATATGTTATCGAATTTTAAAATCATCATACTAAGTTTTCGCAGTACCGAAGAACATGGAAGACTGCAGAAATTACAGCATCAATATCATTATTTTTCCTGCAGGTACCACTACTTTCACATCAGACCACACACTGACGTGCATTATTGGTAATGAAAGAGAATAATCCTAGGTACCCGACAGCATTGTCTGTAAGGATGCCTGACTTGAAGGATATACCTGAGGAATTGTGGGATGCTGTGACAAGGCCAGGTGACAAGAAACACAAGACACAAACTGTGAGGGGAATAGCAGGGTCTTAGGTTGGCTGCGTTCCTGCTAATTTGTGTGATGCACTCTTCAAGCTATTGGACTTGTATGCCTCAATTACTTGGTAAGTGTCAGCCTTTCTTGATAACAAAACTAAATTGGTCATCTGAAATGCGTATGCTGAGAACAACTGTAGTAGGTATCCTTGTCAAAGCATTTTAGAAAACAAATGATTTTCATTAACAAATACATCACAATGATAGTTGTAGTTAACTCTCAATACAGTGGACACCAACCTACATTTTTTATGTTTTCCAGCCACTACATGGGTCATGTATCGATAAGCAAAGTACCTGACGTGAAGCAGAAGTACAAGAAAATGGAATCCAAGGATCGACAAGGCGGTGGTGCAATCCTGTCATGTGAATATCATGTCAAAACTACACTAATGCTAAAAGAGGAAGCTGTATCCATCATCAAGGAAGCCATACAAAAAATGGAAGGAAACAGAAACTTCATCATTGAATAAAACTTTATTTAAATGAAGTTTAAACACTTACATTTGTGTTCTACCTCAAAATAATTTAAGATAAAGTAAATTTTATGTGCTGCATTTTCATAACATTAATGATATATATGTAATAAAATGTTGATAAAGATTCAAGGAGTGAAAATGGTAAATACTTTGTAAAAATGAAAGTTTGAGTGTAAATATAATAGCACCATCACTAAACTTTCTGCATGGTGAATGTGTGATTTTAGTACTGTTTGTGAATGACTGAATGTGTTTATGATCAAACACCTGTCATGCTTTAAAATGCCAATCCCTGAGAAAAACATGGTGTGTAATAAAATTTTTACAATGTCTCCCTGAGGAAAAAATCAATAGATTATATTAAATGTACAAATATATATATATGCATATTAACTCTTATATAAATCAAATATTCAGTTTCACAAAAATTGTACTTCAATGATATGTCAATCTGAAAAATTGCATTGTACATCGAAACTATAATTGTTCCTGTAGTACTACCCAAGACAAACACTGTCAGTGTTGTCGATTTCAGTTTCATTGCACAAAATTCTCACTTCATTGAGAATCTCACATATCTCAGCCTTTGTTAAGCCAGTCTTATTCATATTTTCAATTTTTGTCTTGAACTCACATGATGGTAATATCGACAAAAGGATCTCCATTTCCTCAGATAGTTGCTTTTTTGTTTTATTCTGGTCAGACTCATAGTATTCCTTTTCTTGTTCAGTTACATAAACTGGGGGACAAAATGATCTTTTCCCTGGATAGATGTTTGGAATCATGTAACTATCAATCACCTCAATTTGCCTGACTTTTCCAACTGAAGGCAGATTCAACAACTCTGTACATAACTCCCTACCACTAACAGACACAAGTTGCCTTCCTGGCATAGGCTTTAAATATTGAGTATCCCTGTAATTTTGAATCTGGTCAGTTCCTGTTCATACCCTTGATAGCTGCGCTGACGTTTTCAGTGCATAGAAGAAGGAGATCTTTCTGCAGTTTCTCTCTCAATTGGGAAAGAGTGTCATGGTTTCCAATCACTTTCTCCCACATTTTATAGTTTGCCTGGCCTACCATCCACTTTTTCACATCCTTATTATATTCCTCCAATACAAAATCAGTTCCCTGATGTGCAGTTGGTGTTCCTGACCTAGATATTGACTCATATTTTGTGAGAACATCCAGCAACTCATTGGGGTACACAAGTCTGTCCATTTCATCCCATGTTTCTATCAACTGGTATTTAGTGTGATTTCTACAAAACCAGATTGCCATAAATAGTCTGCGCCCTGTTTGTATTGTAATTGCATTATTATTGCGCACGCCTTTGCGGAACAACCTAATACCCATCATGTGAGGCACAAGACAAGATACAATGAAATCAAATGTCTTGTCAGAAGCTTTGCTCGATGAAACCCATGTTATGAAGGAAGAAGCTGTTTTATCTTCAGAATTATTTAAAATAAGTAAACAAGCTCTTCCATTACTCCATCACAAAATTTGAGGAAATTATCATATGCCTGATGATGGTCACCACAAGATTTACAGAAGTGAAGTGATTTCTCTGAAATGAAACCTTGTGACTTTGCAAAATCCTCATAGATTAATGCCCAGTATAACTCGACAAATGCCTTCAACATATTCATTTCTTCATGACCTAAGCCAGTGCGAAGAAGAACCCAGTCAAACTCTCCCTTTCCCTCTGCGATAACCTTCTTTACTAAACCATACGGAAGACCATCACATCTAACAATTACCCATTCTCTCTTTCCATCTGGTACATAAGATTTAATACCAGCATGTCTGCCTATGGCCCTCAACACAACTTTTATCGCTTCTACACTGCTGGGATTTACAAATACTGGGGGAATCAGAGAAGTTTTAGGTGATTTAACTTTAACATTAGTCTTATCTTCACAAAGTTTTGAACCATTGGTACAAACTTGACCTTTCTCAGCCTTGTAATTGTGGAAAACAAGTCCCATTTTGTATTTTTCCTTCCTGACAATTCTGGTATCCAACCCATCAAAGGCTTTTTGAGTTTTTCTTTCTTTTGCCATCCAAACACCACGTTTCTCACATTTCTTTTTCTTTTTGGATTGGAGTGTTGACATTCTGAAACTGGGCAAACATTAAACTTGTTCTGTTCTCTCTTCTGTGATATTTCAATTTCTACAAAGTCAGTAGCATTTTTCTGGTGTTTGTCTATCTTTTCTTCTATATACATTTGCAATTCCCTGTCATACAAAGCTTTCATTTCAAAAGTAAGCTCACATATCCATGGGCCTCTTCAGGAGGGGGTGTTTTAAAATTGCAAGGCTTAAAGACAACATTCTCTTGTATATTGCATTCAGGATCTAACAACACAACTATTGTATTAGTTAAAATTTCTAACACTTGCTTGTTGCCATTTCTGCTGTATCTCGTCTTAAACAATCTCTGCTCATTATCAAATGCATATTCTACAAGTCCAGACGGGGCATGATTTTCTTCAATTTTGAGGTCAGCTAACATGGAAAATACAGTGTCGTAACTTCCCCTGGAATAACATGGCCAACCACGTCAACAACAGATTCACTCTGGCTAAGAGAGTAAACAACAGATTGAACAAGTCTGAGAAAGTCACTGATGTAATTCAAATTTCTACCACTGTAAATACATTCAGTTGCGACTATCTTTCTTATCATGCTTTTCATCTTGGCGGACTCTGTACCTTCACTTTTTTTTTCACAAAACGCATCAATTGCGGCTGTTACCACAGGATTTCTGTTCTTCATGATGTCATCAACATCTTGTAACAACAGTTTTTAGGTGTTCTTGTGGTTTTGTCACTCGCCAGGGATACAGAATCTTCATATATGTTTTCATTTTCGAGTTGTGCAATTGTCTTTATAGCGGCTATGCGCTTCTCCTGTGTGCTGTATTGGCTTTCATGTGTTTCCTGGTACTTTCTGATAGTCTCTTCATAGTCTTTTATGGTTTCCGATTGGCTTTAGACGGTGTGTCTTAATTGTTCAATTTCTTGCTCTACTAATTGCATACGGTCTTGATCTCCACCCATGTCAAAGATACATGATGATTTCTCGTTTTGAGGTGTAAACAGCTGTTTCCTAACATTGACATTTTCTTTGACATTTTCTCTGGCTTGAATTTTCCTTGGTGGGCCACTTTTGGATGGGCTTGGGCTTGCATTAACTCCTTTTTTTCTTTTCAGTATGGAACATGTAGAATCCTGTGAAATTTAATATCAATATTCCATTCAGAATTTCATAATACAAAGTTTGTAAACAAAGGCAAACACTATCCTCTACACACAAGCATAGGTAGTACAAGCGAGTGACTCCATGCAGTAAGTTTCAGGAGTCTGCTTCGTCGTGGAAAAAGTCAAATAATGAAAACAAATCACACATAAACATATGTCATTCTCTACCTCACAGATATACTATAATCCTTAAAAGGCCATGAATCATCGTAAATACTTAATATTTTAGTGCCTCATGACTGGAATCCTCTTTTTGTGAACCCGGAAGTGAAGTGTACCAACATACCTTGACTTTCGTAAGCGGCATAAGCTCTCCACGTTCCATATGTGCTGTGTAATCGCGTTTCTTCAGGGCTAGTGTAACGCAGTCTGTGCAAAATTTGTGGCCACGGGCTCCCATCGACGAAAAACCTCCCTTACTCCAACACTGACGTACTTGACGAACCTTGGGTTTCGATTTCGTAAATGTGATGTCCATGCAGTGTGTTGGGGTTGGCGCACTTAATTGCAAATCTCCCGCCAAAGCCCCGCACATTCGCATTCCGATATCCAGCATACACAAGTAACACGACCATCAGCAAAATTGCAAGAAATCCGTATTTCAGCTCTGTTGTCACTTCCAAGTCGACACCGTTGCTTGTCGGAGAGGTTTTTCCGGGATTGGGAGCCATGGCTGTGCAAATCTACACCTTTCACTGCACAGCGCCCGTTTCAATTGCCTGTAACTCCAATAGGCAAGCGTGGAAATCAAAACCACGCCGTCATTAATCTCGGCGTCATGCTTGATTCGGACGTTTTATGACGAGCCATGTAAACACTATCTGTAAATCGGCTTATTTTGCCCTGTATAGAATTGGGAAAATTCGTTCCTTGATTGATGTTCCAACCGCTGAGAAGCTAGTACATGCGTTTGTTACATCACGACTAGATTATTGTAATAGTGTTTTATATGGAATCAGTAACTACCAGCTTCAAAAATTACAATCCATACAGAATGCTGCAGCACGGCTCATTACTGGTACAAGAAAGTTTGAACACATTACACCCGTTTTGTTTAAACTCCACTGGTTGCCCGTTGAGCAGAGAATAAAATTCAAGATCATTCTCATACATTTAAAATCATTTCCGGCAGTTGTCCAGAATACCTCCGTTCATTGATTGATTGACATCCACATTCCTCGTCGCACCCTTCGTTCGTCAGGCAAATTATTGTTACAGAGGCGCGACACTAATACAACAACTTAAAGCTATGGATTCCGCGCCTTTTCTATTGCGGCGCCGATTCTATGGAATGATCTTCCTTTTAATAATCAGATTGACTGCTCAATTTATTCATTTAAACGTTATTTGAAAACATATCTTTTTAAAGATTATTATAGTGTTTAATTCAGTTTTGCTAATTTTATCTGCCTGTTTTTACTTTTTTTCATTCAGTTTTCTTTTTAATTGTGTACATTTTTAAGTCTTGTAAAGAGCACTGAGACGTAGTGGAGTGCGCTTTTTAAGAAATAAATAATATAATAATAATAATAATAATAATATTTGCATGCCCAGGGTTCAAAGATCACTTTCCGTAAACAAAAAGAGTTGGCCACCAATAAAAATTTCTGTTTCAAAGCATTGAAGTTGGACATGCGAAATTTGTGTTGTTTGAAGCCTTTTTGTTTGCTTATGACCTGAAAGCTACCATCTGATTGGTCCAAAGGTTTGTATAATGAGAAGGCGCTGTCCTAATTAAATATTCATGAGTACTTCCATATTTGGGGATCGGGTAGAGTGTATATAGTCCTTTAAATGTAAGGTTACAGTTGAGGTGTGTCGGTGTCCGGCCGAAGGCCCCCGCGGCCCCAATGTTCTTTGCATTGTTTCGCTACAATCAGATTTATGAGAAAGACCTTGGAGATAAGGCGTGTAAACAATGTAAATCTTGGCATGACCGCTTAGGCCTAAGGTAGTACGCGCCTAAAAACTGAAAGACAACCTTTTTTCCCAAACTTCCCTTAAGAAAACGTAAAACCACTCTCCTTCGAAATCAAAAACAAAAATCAGGGGTCACTCTGCAAAAATACGATACCAGAGTAACAATTCGTCTAATGTTTACTGATATTTGAAATTCAAAATGGCCACCATCCCTGTGTCAACTCTATGGGGAGAATAAAATTTCCAATTTTAACAAAAATAAGACTTCTTTTCTTCCATGTGCTGCACAATGAGACCCAACAAGTGGTATAGGCCAAAAAGGTATCGTTTCAGTCTGAGAGTCCGAATATATGTCCCATGGCATGTTCTACCTTAATAAAGATTACGCACTATCTAATATCAATATTAACCTATTCAGTGGTACAGGTAAAGTTATCTCGCTGTAAATCAGTACCCAAGGACATGTCACATCACAATCGCTAAGATGGCGAAGACCGCTCCCTGGTTGTTTTCGACTGCAGTCACAACTTTTTTGTTTTGTGGTTGGATTGTCGGCCTCGCTCAACCGGGATTGATCCGAAGTGAGGAATGTGTCTCTGGTGATAATTATTGTCACAGATCTGACGTCTGCGCTTATGTGTTTACGTTCAACGTTGACGGAGATGGCACCTGCCCTGACCTTAACAAGACGCTGGTCGAGTTTGGCGACGTTATAGCCGATGTCGAACGACTTGAATCGAAAATAGTTGATGTGTGGGCGGAAATGAGAGCTTTGCGGAAAGAAAAGACGAGCAACCATGATCTGATCTATCATCAGAATGAAATCGTCCAAAATCTGCAAAATACCGTGTACACCATGTATGATTCGTTTACTGAACAGATTTCAAGTCTTGTACAACAGCTGAAAGACAGAGACTCAGAAATCAACCATCTACAGGAACAGATAACCATTATAACAGGAACAAGTCAGACGAGTCAAAGTGATGGTAAGTTAATTAATTTTCACAGATAATAGTTCAGTGCACTCAATGTAGTACTTTCACAACACTACTTTAGTGTATCAAGCTGTTTTTCTTTTCACCAATTTATGCTGTCTCTAAATTCTTATCAAAATCCCGCCCTGCGCGTAGAGGTCAACGAGAATAGGCGTATTATAAATATCTTTTATCGCTATTATTGTTTCCAATAGGGTGGGTGGAGCCACACATCAAAGGGTTAGTGGACGAAAGGTTAGAGCCAATTGTACTAAAGAAAACACATCGATCGGCATTTACAATCGTGCAATGCTTTTTTGTCTCCATATTTGTCTCCTTACTCTTTTGAAACAGACAGAACATTTATTTTTATCTTACGCCCGCTTTTTTTTTGTATATCTACATATTTATATATATGTATATATACACAAAATGTATACAATGTACCCTCATATATATATATATATATATATATATATATTATATATATATATATATATATATGTGTGTGTGTGTGTGTGTGTGTGTGTGTGTGTGTGTGTGTGTGTGTGTGTGTGTGCCGAATGACGCATCCCTCGTGAAGAACATTGATGAACCGTGACAGAGATTTGGAACAATGTTTAGTTAATGAGTACTTCACAGTTTTATGTTGCTTCCCTGTTGCAGATTTGACAATCCTCGAATTTGAGACGACCGAAACAATTGTGACCGTATCTCAACCAATTCCTGAACTATCTGCACTAACTGCTTGCATTTGGGTGAAAATTACCGAGTCTGGACACGACGCAGCATTTGTGTCCTACGCTATACCTGGACATGATAATGAATTTCTAATCTACTATTATAGCATCGGCTTCACATTTTTCATTGGCAATAAAATGCTGGCCGTTCCTTCACCACCTCTTGATGACGGTGCTTGGCATCACGTGTGCATCACGTGGTCTTCACATGATGGCAGCTTGAAGTATTATCATAATGGTGTTCTCTATCAAGCTGGAGCAGCTTATCATACGGGATACACGATAGCAAGTGGTGGTGTAATGGTGTTGGGACAAGAACAGGACATTGTAGGTGGTCGATTCGATGCAAACCAGGCACTTGTTGGTAGTTTGACACAATTCCACATGTGGTCAAGGGTGCTTGATGGAGATGAAATCAAATCAATAATAGGAGATTGTTCAATCACCGGTAATATGTTAGCATGGAATATTTCTAATCTGCATATAGAGGGCGATGTTTCTTTGAAAACCAAAGACGTTTGCGGTAAGTCTCATACATCAAAATTGCTTTACAAATGATCAGATATCAGGCCTGGTTATTTCAGCAGCCCTCTGCATGTACACGACAGCTTTAAAAGGCATATGAAGTTAACTACCTATCAAAGTACTGGGAAATTCAACTCTCGTTTTATATAATATAAACATGGCCAGCTGTCTCTAAGGATTGCTGAAAGGTACCTTTGAATGTATGAGTGGTTTTACATATTGTGTAATTGTGTATTGTGATTCTAATATTCAAAAAGCGGTATTCGGTAACGTTATCGACCTCTATAAGTTACACGACCGCTCTTTGCTCTTTCAGAAACACCTATCGTGAACAGAGCCATTGTTGAACTTAAAACGATAACTACGAATATAGTAGTCTCTAAGCCTATTCCTGAACTTGTCGCTGTGACTGCTTGCATTTGGGTGAAAATCAATGAGACTGGACACGATGCGGCTCTGGTGTCATACGCCGTATCTGGACATGACAATGAATTCCTAATCCATTACCTTGGTGCCGGCTTCCACGTATACGTCGGAAATGTACTTCTAGTCGTTACAACAAAACAAATCAATGATGGCGCATGGCATCACGTGTGTATCACATGGTCTTCAAAGGACGGCATCTGGAAGTTTTATCATAATGGGGTTGTCAAGAGCGCTGGCCGAGATTATCAGACCCATTATCACATAGAAAGAGGCGGCGTTTTAGTTTTAGGACAAGAGCAGGACGCCCTCGGAGGACGGTATGACCCGAATCAAGCTCTTGTTGGTAGTTTGACAGAATTCAACATGTGGGAAAGAGTGTTAACTGATGGTGAGATTGCAGATGTCGTTAGAGACTGTTCTGTTTCGGGAAACCTGTTCGCTTGGAACATTGATCATCTCGTCATTGAGGGTGATGTTTCACAGAGGAGTGAAGACGTATGCTGTAAGTAGAATGAGAAAAGTTCGTAGCCATTTTGTTTGCCATTCAATTACTCCAATTAAGAGATACTAGGCAGACATAGCACATACTAGATTTGTGTATTTTCCCTCTGAGCCATAGAGCGATGTAACTGGTAATGTGCTTATTCATATATTAGCCCTGTTTGTAATAATACTTCTCATCGATCTTCATTCGAATTCTCCATAAGAATGACGAATATGGATAACATACGGCCATGAACTAGAGAAATGTAATTTGCCTTTCAGGCTTTTTTAAGCTTTTAGAAAAAAAACCTTAAAACTAGAGTTTATTTTGAAATATCTGCTGATAATAACATACGTAAGAACAAACTGTGACCATGATGATATATAGATTCTAAAAATTAATATCCAACTAATGATACACACAAACTACTCATGACGTCACTATTACAAGTTCTGAAGTTTTTGTAAACGCAATCGTGTGTCATAAAGTAGGCGCTGTATTGTCCACCTACTTTGAAAAAACTGCGCAGACAGTCAATTCAGCTGAAATAATGACAAATTCATTTATTGCTATGGCGTATTATGGCGGTGGAATCCTCCCTTGCGTTCAGAGATGACAAATAAGCTGCCGCATTGAAGTTGAATAAACGTTTGCATAAACACGATAAAGTAGGGGAGTGATTGCGTTTAGATGGTCCTTGAAATGGCGTCATTGTTGCTTATTGTTGCTGTAAACATGCTATTCATTCATTGCATGTCGTTTACATAACATTCTTTGTCTGTCAGCGTCTCGCATTTCAGATCAAACTGTTCTTAAACTGAAGACCACTAACACGAATGTAATGGTCTCTCAAGTCTTTCCCGAGTTTACTGCGATATCTGCTTGCATTTGGGTCAAAATCAACGAGGCTGGACACAACGCAGCTCTAGTTTCTTACGCTATATTTGGACATGACAATGAATTTCTGATCCACTACCTTGGCGTTAGCGTCCATGTGTATATTGGAAACAAACTGTTGTTCATCGCAGAATTGCCCATTGACGATGGGTCATGGCATCATGTCTGCATCACTTGGTCTTCACATGATGGCAGCTGGAAGTATTACCACAATGGGGTCGTCAATAAAGCTGGCACAGCTCATCATATTGGCTATACTATAGCTAATGGGGGTGTGATGGTATTGGGACAAGAACAGGACGCTGTAGGTGGTCGATACGATACAAACCAGGCACTGGTCGGTAGTTTGACAAAATTCAACATGTGGTCTCGAATGCTTAGTGGGGCTGAGATTCAAAGAGTGGTAGGAGATTGTTCAACCTTTGGTGATGTATTCGCATGGAATATTGCTAATCTTCAAATAGAGGGCGATGTTTCTCTTGAAACAGAAGACGTTTGCGGTAAGTTTCAAGCATCAAATGTTGCCTTATAATCGAAATTACCAGAGCATTGACTATACAGACATAAAAGCAAAGCTTATATCACAAAAGTATGACAAGCCTGGTTCTTAGGAAGGTGATTCCTTGTAATTATGAAAATCAGAAAATTTGAACAAATTTTACGACGATTTCTTGACAGGTAGACAGTAACGGGCATTGGTATCTTATGAGGTATCATTTTTCGGATAGGACTCTTGTTCAACCTCTGTGAGTCATTTTATTGTTTTGTTGGTTTTATTCGCAGAATCACAATTCGCAAACAGAGTCATTCTCGAGCTGAAAACGGTAAACACAAACATAGTTGTCTCCAAACCAATTCCTGAGTTGGTCGCTGTTACTGCTTGCATTTGGGTGAAAATCGAAGAGGCTGGACACGATGCCGCACTGGTATCTTACGCCGTATCTGGACATGACAATGAATTTCTAATTCACTACCTTGGCGTAGGCTTCCATGTGTACGTCGGAAACGTACTTCTAGTCATCACAGCAGCGCCAATCACATGATGGGGCTTGGCATCACGTGTGCATCACATGGTCTTCAAATGATGGCAGCTGGAAGTATTATCATAACGGGGCAGTCAGCAGCGTTGGCCGTGATTACCAGACCCATTACCGCATAGAAAGTAGCGGCGTTCTAGTTTTAGGACAAGAGCAGGACACCGTCGGGGGACGATTTGACCAAAATCAAGCACTTGTTGGTAGTTTGGCAGAATTCAATATGTGGGGAGAGAGCACTGGTTGATGGTGAAATCACAGATATTGTTGGAGACTGTTCTCATTTCGGGGACTTGTTCGCTTGGAACATTGACCATCTTGTCATTGAGGGCGATGTTTCAAAGAGAAGTGAAGACGTATGCTGTAAGTCGAACTCTTACTTGTTGGAAACATCTGAGTAACAGTTGTCAATCAGAAATTGTAATTGAGAGAATGCTAGAGAGATTTGTATGATTTGGCTTTTGTTCATGATTCTCCTTTGGCCATTCAGCACTTTACGTAATTCAATTATTCATATAATAGCGGGTATTCCATATTATAACATGCAAACGATCTTATTGGAAAAGACGTCATGATAGTTGCTATATTCGCTGTGTGGCACGAATAGAGCACTGTTATGACATAACAGTAACACACAACTTCAGCAATGGATATAGTACCACTCTTTTTTCATCAGTTGACTGATAGGCTCTGCTAGCTCTCGTACTTTTATGTCGCTAACTGTTCAAAATCTCGGGTATACCATAGCTGGGTGCGGTTTATTTGTACATTAATCTCTTTCTTTCGCCTGAATAATCAATTTAGATAATATCTCGCTATAGAGGTAAGAATCTGGCTATGCTGCTACGACATTTGGAACCAACTAACTGCCATCTAGTATCGTGCACTTGACTTTGAAATTACAGCAGAAACTGTAAATTTACATCAGAATGATGTTCACTGCGATGGAATGGATGATGGGGACAAGTATGACCATGGTGATAATCTGCGTTTTTGTTCGAAGACGATAATCTAGGCTCTTCTGTGTTGGAATACTCCAAATGTTTGAGTGGAAATGACGTAGTATTTGTTGCTGTGGTGATGATGGTGGTGTACATGCTAGTCCTTCTGATGCTACTTGTAAAGGCCTTATTAGAAGTATTATTGGTATTATTAATGCCTTGCTGTATGTATACATTTCATATGGAAGATACCTAACATTCTTTGTGTCTCAGTGTCTCACATTTCAGATCGAACTGTCCTGGAATTGAAGACAGATAGCTTGATTGAGGGCGCTCCGAAGAGTGAACAACGTGCTGTATCTTCTCTCAAGAAAATTCTCCATTTTTAATTCTACAGACAGTATTTATCACTATCATCGTACCAGCATCGGTATAAACACTTCAAGACTCCTTTCAGGTGACTTTTAATACAAGTTTTTTTTTTATATCGGACGCTGGAAGACAAGTTTATTTGTGTGTGTTGACTCTGACTCAGTCTCCGGTCTGCGTGTCAAGCTGTCTTTTGTACTACGCCATTGTTCTCCTTCTGGTTCTGAACATTGTCGATAATGGCAGCAAAATCCACGAGTTCAGTCGACGTCTCGGAGATCGAAACTGCTCTGAAACAATCTTTCATCGCAGAAATCTTAGAACTGAACATCCAAGAGCTGAAAAATTTCAGTAAATGGCCATATGTTAGAGAATGGAAGAAAAAATGCAAATCTATTGCCGAGGCTCTCGCTCGACGAAATCAAATCTAAATGCCACTACATTGGGAATGCGCTCAACAACCGCGCGAAGAGTCGACTAGATGATCTTGAACAAGAAACACTCGTTAAACAGGTCAACGATACTCAGTCAATTCAACATTGCCTGCTACAAATAATACCCGTAACAAAAAGACCACAAAGACTGCGAAGCGCAAAGATACCAATCAAACTACAAATCAAGCCAAAGATTCAGAACCTGCTGCTTTATGCACTCCCAATTGTAAACACGGCCGAAAAAACGAAAATGAAATTGTAAGATGCAGTCTGTGTTTTATTTGGTATCACTTGGAGTGTGTAAATACTACTGATGAGGAAACACAAAGATATTTCTGGCCGTGCCCTGACTGCCGACTCTTGACAAATGTGGTAAGGGATGTAAAAAGTACTGTTGATCAAATGATTAATGATCAATCCAAAATTCGCGTTGAATTATCAGCACTTCAAGCAGTTAATACAGATCTGATTTCCCAACTTACTTTAAAAACAACTGAGAATGAACGTTTGCAAGTGAAATGCCATGATTTGGAAAGTGAGTGTGCAGTACTGATACGACAACTTGAAGAGTTGCGCAAGACGCAACACACGGTCTATGAAACTAATGTTGCGACCCCCGGTCAACCTTCGCAGCATTCAGGTTGTGAATCTATGAATACCAACCAGTCACCTTCCACACGACCACCTGTACCAGGTCCACCACCAACTGAAAAATCCAATGATCAGCATAACAATGACATGAAGATTTTGTTCATTGGAGACTCTTTACTACGCAATTTTTCGAGAAAATCTAATGAACTTGTTGTAAAGACCCTGCCAGGTGCTACAATTTCGCATCTGTCGCACTTTATCGCTACTGAATATTCATGTGAGAATCCATTAAGGAGATCTTTCTTAAAATTGGCGGGAACGATTGCAGCTCCACCAGTAAATCTAAGGAAGCAGTTCTAGATGACTACAGCCAACTACTTGAGCAAGCAAAGAAGATGACCACAGGTAACATTACAGTCCTTAGTATCTGCCCTAGGATAGACCCGTCTGATCCTGACTTGTTACCGAAAATTGACCTAATTAATCGCGAATTGGCTACCAAGTGCAGAGATGCTGATTCTCGTGTTGTATTTGTTGACAACGATGCACAATTTCGATTACGCGATGGCTCAGTCGACCCGTCTCTACTCCTTCGTGACGGGGTCCATTTAACTTTTACTGGCTGTGACAAACTACTTGAAAACGCAAAGCTTACCAACTACTGTTATACGAAAAGAAAGACGCGAGTCCAACGGTCAGTAAATGTGTATAGGCGTCTCGAAACTATGAACATGAACTTGAATCCTCGGCATTTTGATAACCGTGGTCGTCGAAACCAGTTGAACCGCCAACCAGCTGTGAGATGTTACTACTGTGGTGAAACTGGGCACATCCAAAGAGTATGCAGGCATGGTTCAGCATTGCAGTGTTGGACATGTGGTGACTGGGGACACAAGGCACAGCACTGCAACCGCATGTATTCTCGAAGTCATTAGATCGCAGGCGAGGAAGATAATGCCGTACGCACTGATTCTGACACCGTGATAGCAAGTAAATCGGTCAACAAAGGACTGAGGTTTGGCTACTGGAACATTCAGCATTTATCGAATAAATTAGATCAGATTGCTTATTACATAAACGCCGATACAAGAATAACCACCGATGTATTGTTTTTAGCAGAATCATTTCTTACTTCAGCTGTTTTAACAGACACTTTCACTTTTCCGGGGCTTGTATGTGAAAGAAAAGATAGAGTTGGAAAAGGAGGTGGTGGTTTATTAGCGTATATTCGACACAATATTATTTACACGAGAAGATATGATTTAGAATCTGACAATTTAGAAATTATGTGGCTAGAAATTAAACCCCCAAAATGTAGTTCTTTTTTAATTGCTGGTGTATACAGACCTCCAAACACTTCTCATGATGTTGATGTACAGATTGAATTGAATTTGGAAAAAGGTTTTTACACGGGCAAAGAGCTTATTATCTTAGGTGATTTCAATGTTGATTTGTCTGCTCCTGATGGTCAAAATCATTATATTTATCAGTCCCTACGTAATATGAATTTGGATCAAATAATCTCCGAAACAACAAGGCCCGTTTCGAAAACTTGTATTGATCACATCTATGTCTCTAACAATGAAAATATCGCTAACGTTCAAATTCCTGGGATTGGTATGTCTGATCACTACCCTATTATTTGCGTCCGCAAAAAGAACTCAAATTTTACACGTGTTTCCTCTCATTTGTCTGTTAAATTTCGCTCACTGACGCATTTTAAACAAGACTCTTTTCTTGATGACTTAGCTCATGCGCCATGGTTTTTAATTAATCTCACGAGTAATGTAAATGTTGCTACCAGACTTTGGGTTACTATTTTCAATAAGATTTGTGATATACATGCTCCTTATATTGAAAAGCGTGTGAAACATAGAAAACAGCCAGCATGGATGAATCAGTACATTTTGAATGCTATGCATGAGAGGGATGCTTTGTTAAATCAAGCTAAAGGGGACATTACTAAACTTGGTCTTTATAGACTTGCTAGAAATAAAGTAGTTCATTTGATCGACAAAGCTAAAAAGGACTACTTTATCAAAGAGCTTAATGATAATGGTTCAAATTGTAAAGCAGTGTGGAATATTTATAATAATATCACGAAACCCAGGGAACAAAAACACACTCCGATGGAGGTTAATGGCACTCTTGTTACTGATTCCACTGTGCTTGCTAATGCTTTCAACAATTATTTTTCTAGCATTCCTAAAAAACTCAACGTTTCTGTCGATGACAATCCCGACTTTTCTTTCTTGACGGAGTATCTCGATGAGAAACTTGACGGATCTTCATTCGCAATTCCTACTCTTTCTGTTGACTTTGTAAAGAAAGCTTTATCAGATTGTAAATCTACGGGCACCGATAATGTAAGCGCAAAACTACTGCGCATAGGTGCTTCGGTAATTTCAGATTCGTTGACAAAGGTGTTAAATTTAAGTATTGACAGTGCAGTCGTCCCTGATATTTTAAAATGTGCAAGAGTTGTTCCTATTTATAAAGGTTCTGGCTGTGTCACCGAAATGTCCAACTATAGACCGATTTCAATTTTACCTGCTATTTCTAAAGTTATTGAAAGACATGTACATTGTAGCTTTTATGAGTTTTTGTCTAGTAAGGATTTACTTCATAAGACACAATCTGGATTTAGAAGACACCATTCCTGTCAAACAGCTTTATTAAGAATGTGTGACGAACTGTTAAAAAATATTGACAATGGTCAAATTTCTGGTATTCTATTTTGGATTTGTCAAAAGCATTTGATCTAGTTAATCACCAAACCCTTCTTAAAAAGTTATCTTTATATGGACTAGAAATTAATGGGTTAAACTGGTTTAAATCGTTTTTATCAAATCGTTCTCAAGTAGTTACTTACATGGGTAAAATTTCGAATATTCAAAAGGTGACTGTAGGTGTGCCTCAGGGATCATTGTTGGGACCACTACTATTTACTATTTTTATCAATGATTTACCATTTACTTTGCATAATTCACAACTTGATATGTACGCTGATGACCAGACCCTTCTTACCTCTGGTATTTCTGTTCCGCATGTTAATGAATCCCTTCAAAATGATGTAATGTCGTCAAATAACTGGATTCGTAGTAATGGAATGATCATAAATGAGGGCAAAACGAAAGCCATGTTAGTCGGATCTCGTCAAAAAATAAAAGACGCTAATATTTCTGGTGAACAATTAGACATCTCTATTAATGACAAACAAATTTCATGTGTCTCCTCTGAAAAGATACTAGGACTAACATTAGACAGTTTTATTTCATGGGACAAACATATTGATAATTTGTGTCTTACTTTGAGTCGGAGAGTGGGACTAATTATGCACCTGTGTAATTTCATTCCTTTGCACCTTAGAAAAGTTTTATATACGGTTTGATTCAATCTGCCATTGATTACTGCTCTATTGTTTGGGGAAATACGACTTCTAAAAATATAGATAAGGTTTATAAAATGCAGAAGCGTGCCTTAAGAGTGATACTTAATGCTGATTTTGATACCCCAACTGAAGTACTTTTTGAAAGGTTCAATGTGCTATCTGTTAGACAACGTATTTTTTACTTTACTTGTATCATGGTGTACAAATGTTTCAGCAATACTGCTCCAAGTTATCTTATCGAAAAAATTGTTACTCTGAATGACGTTCATGCTTATCAAACACGAGGAGCCTCAACTTGTAAATTATTACTGCCTCGACTTCGTACTGAAACGGGTCAAAGGACTTTTGCCATGCGTGCAGCTCGAGCTTGGAATTCTCTGCCTGATGTGGTTAGATGCAGTACGAACATGAATAATTTCAAATCCAGTTGAACTCTTACATCAGAGACAATGTAAACAGATAGACTATTCGCATTTTAGCAGTTTTTTTATGTATGTTTCTACCTGTAGTCACTGCTCTTACATTTTACTTGTACTGATTTTATTTTTTATTTGATTTTCTATAGTTATTTTCACGTTTAAAACTTGAATATTTTATTCTTTATGTCGGACCCCATGGTAGATTACAACCTTATAGGAGTCTTTACCCTGTTTGAGTATGTAAATGGGAAATCCTTTAATGTGAAATAAATGTGAAATAGCACAAACGTAATAGTCTCTAAAATGATTCCTGAGTTGTCTGCTGTAAGTGCCTGCATTTGGGTGAACATCAACGAGGATGGACACAACGCAGCCCTAGTTTCCTATGCTGTGCCAGAACATGACAATGAATTTCTCATCCACTATTTTGGCATTGGTTTCCATGTGTACATTGGCAATGTACTTCTGGTTATTCCAGCATCGCCGATCGATGATAGGTCATGGCATCACGTGTGTATCACATGGTCTTCAAGTGACGGCAGCTGGAAATATTACCTCGACGGTGTTGTCAACAAAGCTGGCAGTGGACATCAAACAGGGTATGCCATAAGGAGCGGCGGCTTTCTTGTGTTGGGACAAGAACAGGATACCGTAGGAGGACGTTACCAAGCAAGCCAAGCACTGGTTGGTAGTCTCACAGAATTCAATATGTGGTCAACAGCAATGAATGACAATAAAATTGCCACCGTCACTGGGTATTGCTCAATTGGCGGCGATGTTTTCAATTGGAATATCGGTGATCTTTACATAGAGGGCGATGTTTCAATGAAGATTGAAGATATCTGTTGTAAGTATATTCTGTTAATAATTACTCCAACCTTTCTATGTTCACGTTGTTGCGTTTAGCATTCCACGTAGCTGAAAAGTAATAAATACGATCTTTAAACATAGTTGGGAAATTTGGTGTGTTGATGTCTTGGCGAAAAAGTATTCACATTGTTGGGGGATTCCGGAAAAAAATTGAAATGTCGGGCACAGTTTTCATATTCTTGCCGATGTGAATAAATTCTACCTCATATTGGAACCTGAAATGTAATCCCAATTTCAAGGCCCTAAATCCGCAAGTCATAATATATTCATATATATTTTCCGAAGTCATTTTATCTTATTATATTAATGGCCAGTTTCTTCCATGTTATTTCTATTAATTCCACTTTTAAAAGTAAGTTATCATTGTTTTGAATGTATATTGTGTCTTAGCGTGCATCTAGAATATGGCCACATATTGTAGCTTTATACAAAATCTAGATGTCGTACATTTACTCAGTGAAAGAAACGCAAAAGCTATGTGATAAACAGGTCCTTCGGTATTTACTGACCAACACTGCAAAGAGGTTTATTGACTTTGGGAGCCATCTTGTTATAACGTCACAGTAGTTTCAATGGAGGTACTTGTTTAAATGTAAGGCGGAATTTCCATTGGACTTTAGGGTCTGCTCAGAGCAGAAATGTCAAAACATACACAGCTAGTGTTGTCAAATAGATGTAATTTTAGAACTTGTAATGCAAAATTAATTTCTAAAAGAAAAGAGAGGCAAATACTAGGCCTTTTGAGCCACACATTTAAAAGGTTTCTTTTGTGTTTGTTTCAGTATCTCATATTTCAGATACGACAATACTCAAACTGACTTCAGTTAGTACCAATGTGGTTGTATCTAAACCAATTCCCACACTCTCTGCTTTGACCTGCTTGCCTTTGGGTTCAAATAAATGAGACTGGACACGATGCAGCTTTTGTGTCTTACGCCACATCTGAACACGACAATGAATTTTTAATCCACTATTATGGCGTCGGTTTCCACGTGTACATTGACGGTGTCCTGCTAGTTATTCGAACAGCGCCTATCGATGATGGAGCATGGCATCACGTGTGCGTCACGTGGTCTTCTAGTGATGGCGGTTGGAAATATTATCACAATGGCGTCATCAGCAAAGAAGGAAGTGACTTTCAGACTTGGCATGCCATAAGCAGTGGTGGATTTTTAATCTTGGGACAGGAACAGGACGCTGTCGGAGGAAGATATGATACTAATCAAGCAATGGTTGGTAGTTTAACAGAATTCAACTTGTGGTCCAGATCACTTACTGCCGATGAAATTGCTGCAACTGCCGGAGATTGTTCAATTGGTGGCGATGTCTTTTCTTGGAATATCGGTGATCTCTTCATAGAGGGGGACGTTCTTCTGAAGATAGAAGACGTATGCTGTAAGTGAAAAGTTCAGTCCTCTAGCGAAATTGCACCCTAATGTCACATAAAATGAACTCTTATATCCTTCATAAGGCACAGGTTCGTACATCAGACAAACCAGCAACTAAATCTCAACTAAACCTCATATTTGATGTCTTGTAATTGTTCCAGTGCTCTATTCCCACGATAAAACGGGTAATTAATTATTCCGAATGAAGGTATTTTCATGGTCGCTTTTCACGGTCTCGTTATTAAGGTCATCAAAATCGACATTACGATAAGTTAAATTTTTCGCCTAATTTGTTATACTTTTTCTTCCAGTGTCGCATATCTCTAATCGCACGATCGTTGTACTGCGGAGTCCGAATACCAACGTAATTGTCTCCGAACTGATACCTGAGATGTCCAGTCTGACTGCTTGCATTTGGGCAAAAATCGTCGAGGTTGGACACAATGCAGCTCTGGTGTCCTATGCTGCATCTGAACACGACAATGAATTTTTAATCCACTATCTTGGCGAAGGCTTCCACGTCTACATCAGCAACGCCCTGCTAATCATCAAAGCCCCGCCTATCGATGATGGTGCATGGCATCACGTGTGCTTCACGTGGTCGTCAGGCGATGGTCACTGGCAATATTACCACAATGGCGTCCTTACCAAGAGTGGTCGTGGGTTCCAATCCGGTAATGGGGTGAAAAGCAGTGGCTATTTAGTTTTAGGCCAGGAACAGGACACTGTCGGTGGAGGATATGACACAAACCAGGCACTCGTTGGTAGCTTAACACATTTCAACATGTGGTCAAGGGTACTTCCAGCAGACGTAATTTCAGAATTAGAAAGAAATTGTTCCCTTGTTGGCGATGTATTTGCTTGGAATATTGGAGATCTTTATATGGAAGGTGACGTTTCCATGGAGATAGGAGACATTTGTTGAAAGCCATTCAGGCTAATCTTTAGTTTTTTCATATTGTAGAGGACATTACTAATGAATGATCAAGATTAAAGTATATTTGTCATGTTGTACTAATTATCTGGCAGCGGATAAAACACAATCAAATCGGTTTCTTTTTCTCTTCGAACTTGGTGAGCAAATCTAATTAAATAATAAGCAACTTTTTTCCTCTATACTCAAATGTTATTATACCAGGATTATTGATAATTTGATTCATCCTTAATTCTGGGTATACTTTTAGCCAGGTTATTTAGTTGGTACCTTATACTTTCAGTCGAGACTTTGAGATTAACTCCAAGATAGCTTTTCCGACTTCATGTTTTACAATTTACGTGCCCTTTGCTTGTGTGCACTCATCCTCGATCCTGTGAAGTAAAGTAAAATTCCACTTTTATAATGGCTTTAACATAGGACATAGTGGCCACTTCGAATTTTTAAATCGTAGAATTAAGGGTTATTTTTTCCTCTAACCCCAAATTTTGATTACAGAGACAGACAAGCAAAAGCTTAAAAATTTTCTTTACCGTTTCTGCAATGTTGTCATTACAAATAACCAAGGTGTCATCAAAAGCTGCAAGATTATTCAGCCATATTCCGTCATGAATATCCACACCCAGGTTATTTTCCAGTTGGCCTTACCCTCTATGCTGGTAACATGTAGACGATAAATCAATAAATACGTACTATAAAATGAATTGTCTTTCAAAATTGCTCTCAACACTGTTCCCATGCTGCAAAGTTTTGAGCAGGCAAGGCGTGTGCACGCTATGTGAACATGTTAGCTGTAGAGCACTGCGCTTGAGCTTTGCATTACTAAAACATGAATATTTCTACAAGTGATGGATACATTGATGTATTTGAATAATGAATGTTTATGACTCTTTTTTATTCCTGTATATTGTTCATCAGTACTTTTATGTTTCCATGTACAAACCCTTTACAATGAACCCGAAAATTAGACTCAAATTCCATTAATTGTTAAATAAATAATGTCAATATATTGAACTGACTTGAATTGTTTTCAATCCTGTGTGATTGGCTTTTTAGCCATTTCTTGAATGGAAAACTTGTGTGAATGTACACATGACACTGACGGTACCTCTTCAAACATGCTAAAGTATTCAATCGGTTTGATTTGTCCAACTGATGATCAAGTTGTCGCATGTAAAATGTTTGAAGGTATATATATATATATATATATATATTATATATATATATATATATATATTATATATATATATATATATAACAGAGAGTAAGTTTATATATATATAATATATATATATAATATATAGATGAAAGTCCGGAGCTGGATTATTAGATTAAAACATTTATTCGCTACTCAGAGTTTCGTGCATCTTGCGATGCAGTCATCAGGCAACTGCCAAATACAAACCAATACATTCTAGAGTAATGAGAAAATAGAACAAAGGCATTCTGAATGGAACATATCGTGATGCGCGTATTTACGCGCGCGTATACGTGTTTAATTTATGTGGGATAGCAGAAATCTTTTAGAGTGCCTGCAGCACGAAATTAGCTCATTTCTTTTGTTGAGCGTTGCCATGGTTGGTCTACATATGATAAAAAACTTTTCCCACAAACACAAGTAGCACTTCTTGTTGGTATTGGCGTATGGCTTAGCTTGTTTTACCTTTCTCCATTTGTTTCATACTCAATGTTCTGGTCTTTTAAATTCAAAATATATTTACTTAACTCAGTTGCATTTTTATAGAGTTGGTTTTTGAACGAGCAAATATGGTTTCTATATCTAAATTTAAATGTTGTATCACATAGTCCGATGTAAGTTTGTTTTGTGTCCGATGTAACGACTTCCGCTTGGTATACTATATATATATATATATATATATATATATATATATATATATATATATATATATATATATATATATATAAACTTACTCTCTGTTATATGTTTGGGACGTACAATTGTATTTGAAGATGGTGTTAAAATTTGATAAATTATATTTCTTTTGGTAGCGACATTATGAAACCAACTCAGAGAGTTTGTTTAACAGCGTAGATTTCTCAACATTGATAATGTGCAGCTTTTCTGATATATAAAGATTTCATCGCTTACTTATGTTAGAGTAGCTCGATGCTTTAATTTGTCAATAATTGATCACGAGACGTCAAAGACCTGGTTTTTGCCTTTTAAATTCCATACAACTTTTGGCAGTTCTGTACTGATAGAGTGTTTCTCGTTGCCGAACGATTGCATATGGTTAGTGACAAAGTTGAATAATTGAATATTTTTTAACACAAGAATAGCGGCCACTTTGATTACAGCTGTCGTTTTGTTTCTTTTCCAATGACCATTTTTGTTTGCACGGTGACGAGCACCCCAAACTCTGATAAAATATACAGGGCACCTATGCTTCAGGGAACCTAGTGTTATAGAAGTTTTCATATAAGATATTAATTAATGGCAAACAATAGCTCTCTACGTTGAAACAAAAACTGGGCATTTAATGTTGATGACAGGGTTTATTTTCAAACTAATTTTTACTTTACGTGAAACCGTTTTACTTAAATATGATCTTGAAAAAATTCGGATGTCATTTACAACATTAACTCCTGTGGAGTGCGATTAGCTGCTGTATCAACACTTACATCATTTATTTATCTGTTTATATATTTAAACAAGCCTCTGATAATTTGCTGCCGCATTATATTTTATAAACCATATCCTAGAGCATTGAATGAAAAATGTATTTCTAATGGACATCAGTCGGCAATCTTTTGAGAAGGGTTTTGACGTATAATCGTAAAGTGGAAATAATATCTAAGGAACCTAACGTCTGACTTTTATGCCACTCACTTCGGAATTGGTCTATTTGTGCAAATTTTGTACAAAAGTCTAGTATTTTGATTAAAATTATATACGAAAGGATAGAGCTTGCCTGATTCTTTAATATACGGGACTTTTGTGAATGGTTTGGGGTTATTATTATTATTATATTATTATTATTATTATATTATTATTATTATTATTATTATTATTATTATGAGTATTTAGTTCATTTTCAAAAAAATAATTTCATCTGAACTCAAAACGGTTATCCTTTTTTTTTAGTTATGAGCTGCACCTTTTAACACAATAAGTGCGAGATTAGCATTTTCTTTGTTCGGTTATTTGCTTGGTTATATAGTCCTTTAAAATGTAAGGTTACAGTTGAGGTCGGTGTCCGGCCGAAGGCCCCCGCGGCCCAAACGTTCTATGCATTGTTTCGCTACAATCAGATTTATTAGAAAGACCTTGAAAGATAACACGTGTAAACAATATAAATCTTGGCATGACCCCTTAAGGTAGTTCGCGCCTCAAAAATTGAAAGACAAACTTTTGCCCAAACTTCCCTCAAGAAAAGGTAAAACCACTCTCCTTCGAAATCAAGAACAAAAATCAGGAGTCACTGTGCAAAAATCCGATACCAGAGTAACAATTTGTCTAATGTTTACTGATACATGAAATTCAAAATGGCCACCATCCCTGTGTTAATCCTATGGGGAGAATAAAATTTCCAATTTGAACAAAAATAAGACTTCTTTTCTTCCATGTGCTGCACAATGAGCCCCAACAAGTGGTATAGGCCAAAAAGGTATCGTTTAAGTCTGAGAGTCCGAATGTATGTCCCAGAGGCACATTTTACCTTAAGGTAGAACGCACCTCGGGGACAGACATTCGGACTCTCAAACTTTTACAATTCTCTTCTGATATACCACATGTGGGGGTTCATTGTAAAGCTCTTGGTGAAAGAAAACTTTTCACCGGCTTAGTTTTTTGAAATTCGAAAATTTTTATTTTTCGCCATATAGTTAACACAGGGATGGCGGCCATTTTGAATTTCTAGTATCGGTAAATCTTGGGTTATTTGTTTCTCTAGTACAAAAATTTGCACGGTGACCCCCTATTTTTATTCTTGATTTTGAAAGAGAATGATTGAAAGATTCCTTGAGGAAAGTTAGAGCAAAAGTTTAAGTCTTTCACTTTCGAGGTGCATATTACCTTAATAAAGATTACGCACTATCTGATATCAATATTAACCTATTCACTGGTACAGGTAAAGTTATCGTGCTGTAAATCAGTAGCCAAGGACATGTCACAACACAATCGCTAAGATGGCGAAGACAGCTCGCTCGTTGTTTACGACTGCAGTCACAACGTTTTTGTTTTGTGGTTGGATTGTCAGTCATGCTCAACCGGGATTAATCCAAAGTGAGGAATGTGTCACTGGTGACAATTACTGTCACAGATCCGACGTCTGCGCTTATGTGTTTACGTTCAACGTTGACGGAGATGGCACCTGCCCTGATCTTAACAAGACGCTGGTCGAGTTTGGCGACGTTATAGCCGACGTCGAACGACTTGAATCGAAATAGTTGATGTGTGGGCGGAAATGAGAGCTTTGCGGAAAGAAAAGACGAGCAATCATGATCTGATCTATCATCAGAATGAAATCGTCCAAAATCTGCAAAATACCGTGTACACCATGTATGATTCGTTTACTGAACAGATTTCAAGTCTTGTACAACAGCTGAAAGACAGAGACTCAGAAATCAACCATCTACAGGAACAGATAGCCATTATAACAGGAACAAGTCAGACGAGTCAGAGTGATGGTAAGTTAATTAATTTTCACAGATAATAGTGCAGTGCACTCAATGTAGTACTTTCACAACACTACTTTAGTGTATCAAGCTGTTTTTCGTTTCACCAATTTATCCTGTCTCTAAATTCTTATCAAAATCCCGCCCTGCGCGTAAAGGTCAACGAGAATAGGCGTATTATAAATATCTTTTATAGCTATTATTGTTTCCAATAGGGAGGGTGGAGCCACACATCAAAGGGTTAGTGGACGAAAGGTTAGAGCCAATTGTACTAAAGAAAAAGACATCGATCGGCATTTACAATCGTGCAATGCTTTTTTGTCTCCATATTTGTCTCCTTACTCTTTGTGAAAGAGATAGAACATTTATTTTATCTTACGCCGCTTTTTCTCATTTGTATATATACATATTTATATATATGTATATATACACAAAATGTATACAATGTATCCTCATATATATATATATATATATAATATATATATATATATATATATATATATATATATATATATATATATGTGTGTGTGTGTGTGTGTGTGTGTGTGTGTGTGTGTGTGTGTGTGTGTGTGTGTGTGTGTGTGTGTGTGTGCCGAATGACGCATCCCTCGTGAAGAACATTGATGAAACGTGACAGAGATTTGGAACAATGTTTGGTTAATGAGTACTTCACAGTTTTATGTTGCTTCCCTGTTGCAGATTTGACAATCCTCGAATTTGAGACGACCGAAACAATTGTGACCGTATCTCAACCAATTCCTGAACTATCTGCACTAACTGCTTGCATTTGGGTGAAAATTACTGAGTCTGGACACAACGCAGCATTTTTGTCCTACGCTATACCTGGACATGATAATGAATTTCTAATCTACTATTATAGCATCGGCTTCACATTTTTCATTGGCAATAAAATGCTGGCCGTTCCTTCACCACCTCTTGATGACGGTGCTTGGCATCACGTGTGCATCACGTGGTCTTCACATGATGGCAGCTTGAAGTATTACCATAATGGTGTTCTCTATCAAGCTGGAGCAGCTTATCATACGGGATACACGATAGCAAGTGGTGGTGTAATGGTGTTGGGACAAGAACAGGACATTGTAGGTGGTCGATTCGATGCAAACCAGGCACTTGTTGGTAGTTTGACACAATTCCACATGTGGTCAAGGGTGCTTGATGGAGATGAAATCAAATCAATAATAGGAGATTGTTCAATCACCGGTAATATGTTAGCATGGAATATTTCTAATCTGCATATAGAGGGCGATGTTTCTTTGAAAACCAAAGACGTTTGCGGTAAGTCTCATACATCAAATTTGCTTTATAAATGATCAGATATCAGGCCTGGTTATTTCAGCAGCCCTCTGCATGTACACGACAGCTTTAAAAGGCATATGAAGTTAACTACCTATCAAAGTACTGGGAAATTCAACTCTCGTTTTATATAATATAAACATGGCAAGCTGTCTCTAAGGATTGCTGAAAGGTAACTTTGAATGTATGAGTGGTTTTACATATTGTGTAATTTGTGTATTGTGATTCTAATATTCAAAAAGCGGTATTCGGTAACGTTATCGACCTCCATAAGTTACACGACCGCTCTTTGCTCTTTCAGAAACACCTATCGTGAACAGAGCCATTGTTGAACTTAAAACAACAAATACGAATATAGTAGTCTCTAAGCCAATTCCTGAACTTGTCGCTGTGACTGCTTGCATTTGGGTGAAAATCAATGAGACTGGACACGATGCGGCACTGGTGTCATACGCCGTATCTGGACATGACAATGAATTCCTAATCCATTACCTTGGTGCTGGCTTCCACGTATACGTCGGAAATGTACTTCTAGTCGTTACAACAAAACAAATCAATGATGGCGCATGGCATCACGTGTGTATCACATGGTCTTCAAAGGACGGCATCTGGAAGTTTTATCATAACGGGGTGTCAAGAGCGCAGGCCGAGATTATCAGACCCATTATGAAATAGAAAGCAGCGGCGTTTTAGTTTTAGGACAAGAGCAGGACGCCCTCGGAGGACGGTATGACCCGAATCAAGCTCTTGTTGGTAGTTTGACAGAATTCAACATGTGGGAAAGAGTGTTAACTGATGGTGAGATTGCAGATGTCGTTAGAGACTGTTCTGTTTCGGGAAACCTGTTCGCTTGGAACATTGATCATCTCGTCATTGAGGGTGATGTTTCACAGAGGAGTGAAGACGTATGCTGTAAGTAGAATGAGAAAAGTTCGTAGCCATTTTGTTTGCCATTCAATTACTCCAATTAAGAGATACTAGGCAGACATAGCATATACTAGCTTTGCGTTTTTCCCTCTGAGCCATAGAGCGATGTAACTGGTAATGTGCTTATTCATATATTAGCCCTGTTTGTAATAATACTTCTCATCGATCTTCATTCGAATTCTCCATAAGAATGACGAATATGGATAACATACGGCCATGAACTAGAGAAATGTAATTTGCCTTTCAGGCTTTTTTAAGCTTTTTAGAAAAAAAACCTTAAAACTAGAGTTTATTTTGAAATATCTGCTGATAATAACATACGTAAGAACAACTGTGACCATGATGATATATAGATTCTAAAAATTAATATCCAACTAATGATACACACAAACTACTCATGACGTCACTATTACAAGTTCTGAGTTTTTGTAAACGCAATCGTGTGTCATAAAGTAGGCGCTGTATTGTCCACCTACTTTGAAAAAACTGCGCAGACGGTCAATTCAGCTGAAATAATGACAAATTCATTTATTGCTATGGCGTATTATGGCGGTGGAATCCTCACTTGCGTTCAGAGATGACAAATTATGCTGCCACATTAAAGTTGAATAAATGTTTGCATAAACACGATAAAGTAGGGGAGTGATTGGCGTTTTGATGGTCCTTGAAATGGCATCATTGTTGCTTATTGTTGCTGTAAACATGCTATTCATTCATTGCATGTCGTTTACATAACATTCTTTGTCTGTCAGCGTCTCGCATTTCAGATCAAACTGTTCTTAAACTGAAGACCACTAACACGAATGTAATGGTCTCTCAAGTCTTTCCCGAGTTTACTGCGATATCTGCTTGCATTTGGGTCAAAATCAACGAGGCTGGACACAACGCAGCTCTAGTTTCTTACGCTATATTTGGACATGACAATGAATTTCTGATCCACTACCTTGGCGTTAGCGTCCATGTGTATATTGGAAACAAACTGTTGTTCATCGCAGAATTGCCCATTGACGATGGGTCATGGCATCACGTCTGCATCACTTGGTCTTCACATGATGGCAGCTGGAAGTATTACCACAATGGGGTCGTCAATAAAGCTGGCACAGCTCAACATATTGGCTATACTATAGCTAATGGGGTGTGATGGTATTGGGACAAGAACAGGACGCTGTAGGTGGTCGATACGATACAAACCAGGCACTGGTCGGTAGTTTGACAAAATTCAACATGTGGTCTCGAATGCTTAGTGGGGATGAGATTCAAAGAGTGGTAGGAGATTGTTCAACCTTTGGTGATGTATTCGCATGGAATATTGCTAATCTTCAAATAGAAGGCGATGTTTCTCTGAAACAGAAGACGTTTGCGGTAAGTTTCAAGCATCAAATGTTGCCTTATAATCGAAATTACCAGAGCATTATCTATATTGACAGAAAAGCAAAGACTTGTATCACAAAAGTATGACAAGCCTGGTTCTTAGGAAGGTGATTCCTTGTAATTATGAAAATCAGAAAATTTGAACAAATTTTACGACGATTTCTTGACAGGTAGACAGTAACGGGCATTGGTATCTTATGAGGTATCATTTTTCGGATAGGACTCTTGTTCAACCTCTGTGAGTCATTTTATTGTTTTGTTGGTTTTATTCGCAGAATCACAATTCGCAAACAGAGTAATCCTCGAGCTGAAAACGGTAAACACAAACATAGTTGTCTCCAAACCAATTCCTGAGTTGGTCGCTGTTACTGCTTGCATTTGGGTGAAAATCGAAGAGGCTGGACACGATGCCGCACTGGTATCCTACGCCGTATCTGGACATGACAATGAATTTCTAATTCACTATCTTGGCGTAGGCTTCCATGTGTACGTCGGAAATGTACTTCTAGTCATCACAGCAGCGCCAATCAATGATGGGGCATGGCATCACGTGTGCATCACATGGTCTTCAAATGATGGCAGCTGGAAGTATTATCATAACGGGGCAGTCAGCAGCGTTGGCCGTGATTATCAGACCCATTACGGCATAGAAAGCAGCGGCGTTTTAGTTTTAGGACAAGAGCAGGACTCTCTCGGGGGACGATTTGACCAGAATCAAGCACTTGTTGGTAGTTTGACGGAATTCAATATGTGGGAGAGAGCACTGGTTGATGGTGAAATCACAGATATTGTTGGAGACTGTTCTCATTTCGGGGACTTGTTCGCTTGGAACATTGACCATCTTGTCATTGAGGGCGATGTTTCAAAGAGAAGTGAAGACGTATGCTGTAAGTCGAACTCTTACTTGTTGGAAACATCTGAGTAACAGTTGTCAATCAGAAATTGTAATTGAGAGAATGCTAGAGAGATTTGTTTTGATTTGGCTTTTGTTCATGATTTCACCTTTGGCCATTCAGCACTTTACGTAATTCAATTATTCATATAATAGCGGCTATTCCATTTTATAACATGCAAACGATCTTATTTGAAAAGACGACATGATAGTTGCTATATTCGCTGTGTCGCACGAATAGAGCACTGTTATGACATAACAGTAACACACAACTTCAGCAATGGATATAGTACCACTCTTTTTTCATCAGTTGACTGATAGGCTCTGCTAGCTCTCGTGCTTTTATGTCGCTAACTGTTCAAAATCTCGGGTATACCATAGCTGGGTGCGGTTTATTTGTACATTAATCTCTTTCTTTCGCCTGAATAATCAATTTAGATAATATCTCGCTATAGAGGTAAGAATCTGGCTATGCTGCTACGACATTTGGAACCAACTAACTGCCATCTAGTATCGTGCACTTGACTTTGAAATTACAGCAGAAACTGTAAATTTACATCAGAATGATGTTCACTGCGATGGAATGGATGACGAGGACAAGTATGACCATGGTGATAATCTGCGTTTTGTTCGAAGAAGATAATGTAGGCTCTTCTGTGTTGGAATACTCCAAATGTTTGAGTGGACATGACGTAGTATTTGTTGCTGTGGTGATGATGGTGGTGTACATGCTAGTCCTTCTGATGCTACTTGTAAAGGCGTTATTAGAAGTATTATTGGTATTATTAATGCCTTGCTGTATGTATACATTTCATATGGAAGATACCTAACATTCTTTGTGTCTCAGTGTCTCACATTTCAGATCGAACTGTCCTGGAATTGAAGACAGATAGCACAAACGTAATAGTCTCTAAAATGATTCCTGAGTTGTCTGCTGTAAGTGGCTGCATTTGGGTGAACATCAACGAGGATGGACACAACGCAGCCCTAGTTTCCTATGCTGTGCCAGAACATGACAATGAATTTCTCATCCACTATTTTGGCATTGGTTTCCATGTGTACATTGGCAATGTACTTCTGGTAATTCCAGCATCGCCGATCGATGATAGGTCATGGCATCACGTGTGTATCACATGGTCTTCAAGTGACGGCAGCTGGAAATATTACCTTGACGGTGTTGTCAACAAAGCTGGCAGTGGACACCAAACAGGGTATGCCATGAGGAGCGGCGGCTTTCTGGTGTTGGGACAAGAACAGGATACCGTAGGAGGACGTTACCAAACAAGCCAAGCACTGGTTGGTAGTCTGACAGAATTCAATATGTGGTCAACAGCAATGAATGACAATGAAATTGCCACCGTCACTGGGTATTGCTCAATTGGCGGCGATGTTTCAATTGGAATATCGGTGATCTTTACATAGAGGGCGATGTTTCAATGAAGATTGAAGATGTCTGTTGTAAGTATATTCTGTTAATAATTACTCCAACCTTTCTATGTTCACGTTGTTGCATTTAGCATTCCACGTAGCTGAAAAGTAATAAATACGATCTTTAAACATAGTTGGGAAATTTGGTGTGTTGATGTCTTGGCGAAAAAGTATTCACATTGTTGGGGGATTCCGGAAAAAAATTGAAATGTCGGGCACAGTTTTCATATTCTTGCCGATGTGAATAAATTCTACCTCATATTGGAACCTGAAATGTAATCCCAATTTCAAGGCCCTAAATCCGCAAGTCATAATATATTCATATATATTTTCCGAAGTCATTTTATCTTATTATATTAATGGCCAGTTTCTTCCGTGTTATTTCTATTAATTTCACTTTTAAAAGTAAGTTATCATTGTTTTGAATGTATATTGTGTCTTAGCGTGCATCCTAGAATATGGCCACATATTTGTAGCTTTATACAAAATCTAGATGTCGTACATTTACTCAGTGAAAGAAACGCAAAAGCTATGTGATAAACAGGTCCTTCGTTATTTACTGACCAACACTGCAAAGAGGTTTATTGACTTTGGGAGCCATCTTGTTTTAACGTCACAGTAGTTTCAATGGAGGTACTTGTTTAAATGTAAGGCGGAAATTCCATTGGACTTTAGGGTCTGCTCAGAGCAGAAATGTCAAAACATACACAGCTAGTGTTGTCAAATAGAGGTAATTTTAGAACTTGTAAATGCAAAATTAATTTCTAAAAGAACCGAGAGGCAAATACTAGGCCTTTTGAGCCACACATTTAAAAGGTTTCTTTTTGTGTTTGTTTCAGTATCTCATATTTCAGATACGACAATACTCAAACTGACTTCAGTAAGTACCAATGTGGTTGTATCTAAACCAATTCCCACACTCTCTGCTTTGACTGCTTGCATTTGGGTTCAAATAAATGAGACTGGACACGATGCAGCTTTTGTGTCTTACGCCACTTCTGAACACGACAATGAATTTTTAATCCACTATTATGGCGTCGGCTTCCACGTGTACATTGACGGTGTCCTGCTAGTTATTCGAACAGCGCCTATTGATGATGGCGCGTGGCATCACGTGTGCTTCGCTTGGTCTGCTAGTGATGGCGGCTGGAAATATTACCACAATGGCGTCATCAGCAAAGAAGGAACTGACTTTCAGAATGGGCATCCCATAAGCAGTGGTGGATTTTTAGTCTTGGGACAGGAACAGGACGCTGTCGGAGGAAGATATGATACTAATCAAGCAATGGTTGGTAGTTTAACAGAATTCAACTTGTGGTCCAGATCACTTACTGCCGATGAAATTGCTGCAACTGCCGGAGATTGTTCAATTGGTGGCGATGTCTTTTCTTGGAATATCGGTGATCTCTTCATAGAGGGGGACGTTCTTCTGAAGATGGAAGACGTATGCTGTAAGTGAAAAGTTCAGTCCTCAAGCGAAATTCTAACCTTATGTCACATAAATGAACTCTTATTTCCGTCAGAATGCACAGGTTCGTACATAAGACAAACTAGCAACTAAACCTCAATTAATCTCATATTTGATTGCTTGTAATTGTTCCAGTGCTCTATTTTCATCGATAAAAGGGGGTAAATTAATTATTCCGAATGAAGGTGTTTTCATGGTTGTTTTAATACTTTCATTATGAAGGTCATCAAAATCGACATTACGATAAGTTAAATTTTCGCTTAGTTTGTTATATGTTTTCTTCCAGTGTCGCATATCTCGAATCGCACGATTGTTGTACTGCGGAGTCCAAATACCAACGTAATTGTCTCCAAACTGATACCTGAGATGTCCAGTCTGACTGCTTGCATTTGGGCAAAAATCGTCGAGGTTGGACACAATGCAGCTCTGGTGTCCTATGCTGCATCTGAACACGACAATGAATTTTTAATCCACTATCTTGGCGAAGGCTTCCACGTCTACATCAGCAACGCCCTGCTAATCATCAAAGCCCCGCCTATCGATGATGGTTCATGGCATCACGTGTGCTTCACGTGGTCGTCAGGCGATGGTCACTGGCCATATTACCACAATGGCGTCCTTACCAAGAGTGGTCGTGGGTTCCAATCCGGTAATGGGGTGAAAAGCAGTGGCTATTTAGTTTTAGGCCAGGAACAGGACACTGTCGGTGGAGGATATGACACAAACCAGGCACTCGTTGGTAGCTTAACACATTTCAACATGTGGTCAGGGGTACTGCCAGCAGACGTAATTTCAGAATTAGAAAGAAATTGTTCCCTTGTTGGCGATGTATTTGCTTGGAATATTGGAGATCTTTATATGGAAGGTGACGTTTCCATGGAGATAGGGGACATTTGTTGAAACCATTCAGGCTAATATTTAGTAGCTTTCATATTGTAGAGGACATTGCTAATGAATGATCAAGATTAAAGTATATTTATCATGTTATGATAATTATCTGTCAGGGGATGAAACACGGTCAGATTGGTTTATTTTGCTTTTCGGACTTGGTATGTATAAATGTAATTCAATAATTAAAATATAAGCAAAGTTTTGTTTATCCTAAGAGGTTATCATATCAGGATTGTTGATAATTTTATTCATCCTTAATTCTGGGTAAACTTTTAACCAGGTTATTCAGTTGGTACCTTGAGCCTTCAGTCGAGACTTTGAGATTGGCATAATATGTAGAGTGCGCGTCAAAAATAGCTTTTCGGACTCAAACATTCTTACAATTTACGTGCCCTTTGCCCGTGTTGACTCATTCTGAATCCTGTGGAGTAAAGTAAAATTTCACTTTCATTATGGCTTTAACATAGGATATAGTGGCCACTTTGAATTTTTAAATTGTAGAATTGTGGTTACTTTTCCTGTAACCAAATTTTTGATTATAGAGATAAGGAAGCAAAAGCTTAAAAAAGTTTTCTTTGCTGTTTCTGGAAAATTTTCATTACAAACAACCGAGGTGACATCAAAAGCTGCAAGATCATTGAACTATATTTCTCCATGAATATTTAAAAAAACCAGGTTATTCTGTAGTGAGCAATACCCGCTATGGTGGTAACATGTAGACGAAATATCAATAAATAAGTACTATAAAATGAATTATGTTTCATATTGCTCTCAACATTGTTCCCATGCTGCAATGTTTTAAGCAGGCAAGGCGTATGCACACTATGTGAACGTGTTAGCTGTAGAGCTATGAACTTGAAATGTACAGTACTAAAATATGAATATTGCTCCAAGTCATGCATACGTTAGTGTATTTCAATAATGAATGGATCTTTATGGATCCTCTTTTTCTTTTTTCTTTCTGTATGTTGTTCATCAGTGCTTTTATGTATCATTGTACAAACACTTTACAAGGAACCCGGAAATTAGACCCAAACTCCATAAATTGTTAAATAAATAATGTCAAGATATAGCAATAACCTGAATTTTTTCATTCTTGTTTGATTGGCTTTTTAGCGATTTTTTTAATGGAAAACTTGTGTGAATGTACAAATGACACTGATAGTAGCATCTTCAAACATGTTAAAGAACTCAATCGGTTTTGATATGTTTAAATGATAATCAAGGTGTCGCGTGGAAAATGTTTGAAGGGGACACACACACACACACACACACACACACACACCACACACACACACACACACACACACACACACATATATATATATATATATATATAATATATATATATATATATATATATATATATATATATATATATATATATATATATATAATACAAAGTACTTAAAGGACATTAGGTCTACCTTTAGGCGAATCAAGTATGCTTTATTCTATGTATCGGCTGCACTTTCCTGTTCTACTTCCAAAAGCCTGCCAGAATAACATAATTCTGTTTGACAAGTACTCTTGTAATCCCACCGTAATCATTGTCCGGACTTATTGGACAATACCAATGCTGACTGTACATGTATGGCTGTGCTGGACTTTTCATCACGCTCCAGAGAGTAGAACAAGAAAGTGGTGCAGTGGATACACAAAATACAAACACCCCAAAATTAACCAACTTTATAGCTTAAAACTGATAACCAAACATACTTCATATCAATCAGAAAGAGTTTTCTTCGACTCCCCTTTACGTCCCAACATCCTTCGAATTGCCCCATATTGATATTTCAGGCTCCCCGTCAATGCTCCCGCCTCCCTCCAGTAGTGTTTGTGAAAGTACCCTTAGTAACGAATTTAGGATGGAAGGAGTTCGTGTGCGGATTAAGAAAAAAAACTTGATGAGATGCAGGGCCGGGGGAAATTCCAGAATCATACTGGAGTCAATGCAGCGCCGTACGTCACTCTTTCATCTATTGTTGCAATTCAAATAAAATAATAATGCGAATTTTTTCATTTCGAATCAATTTTTGCAACTTTTCTATGTAAGACATACAAAAACTGACAAGAAATTTGGATCAAGGATAATTCCAGATGTTGTAATCACCGCCACAGTGGAAGGCCTGTAACTACCTAAATTGCTGTTTACATTAGAATGATAACACTTATCGCATTAATTAAGAAATCTCCAAGGTTGTAAATATACTTCCTGTCATTTGGTCTTATGTAATAACAAGGGGTGGAACATTTGATATTCAGGAAGGGGTAGGGTCTAGAAGATTGATGATGTAGCATACCAGATCCCTTGTACATTTTTGCCCACTCCCCCCTTCTTTTTGTCAAGCCTTCTCTGTCTATTTTTTTGTTGTTGACATTTGCTTATGTATTTAGGATCTGCTCGTCCCATTGCTATAGATTGCTATCCCATTGATATGCATGTTCCTAAAGATGACCTCCAGTACCTAAGTTGGAGACCTTATTTGCTTTTGTCATTCTTCTTTTTCCTGGTTTAAATATTTCTCGAATGGACCGATTCAAACCGAATGTGAGCACATAGTGTCCTTGACGGTATTTTTTATTTTGCGACCGGCATTTGTTATATTGCGCTGTGTATTCCTCATATTGTGATGAACACTTCTTATATTGTGACACGCATTTTTTATATTGTGACGCGCTTCGTTATATTATGATGAGCATTCTTCATATGGTGATTGGCATTCTTTCTATTGTGATGTGGACTCTTCATCATGTGATGAGGACCATACAACGCCTATTTTTGAGATGCAAATAAATATACGGCTAGTTTTCAATCGGGTTCGAACCCACAACATACGGCATCAGTCGCCTAGTGGAGAGGCCACAGAGAGAACCGCTCGGCTAAATCTCCACTCCCAAAAAAGAGTGGTTCAATAGCCGGCTAAGTTATTACATTTTTCTGACTGAGACCGCTCCACACGTTGTAGAGTTCGTGAAGCACTCACGCACGCATGCTCACTATCACACATCGCATATACAAACTTTATCAATATTTGCAATATTCAAGAAACGTTTAGAATAATGAAACTCAATTTCTGAATTGTAGCTAGGCATATGATACGATATCATATAACTAAGAATGTTACGTAAAATAAAAGAACTGAAATTATAACCACTTGTTATATAGCATCGTTGGCGTAATATAAATTTTACGTACAACCGCGACCGGGGTGTAGAAAGCGTCCTCTGAAAAGCCGGAAGCCTGGCTCAATCCCAAGGGAGGACTGTCTGGCGAAGTTGTGTGTTTGATTTTCTCGGTCAGATCGGTTAAAGTTACATGAAGCTGCAATAGTTGTAGCCGACGGGCTGTGCGCCGACTTTTTTCTGCCTTTTTGGCTGTGTAGCGCTGCGCCAGCCCGTACAGCATTACACAACCACGGCCTGGAGCTACGCAGCAAACACGGCAGGAAAAGCTGGGGCACCGCCGATAGACGACAATAACTGCAGCAAAGTTACCGTTACCCATTGAATTTGCAATAATAGCAACAGGATCGTCGCTGATTCTGAACTCTGAACAATTCTGCTGGAAATACAGATTTATGTTGTACACATCACCATATAACAAATGCCCGTTACTATATAACAAATGCCTATCACCATATAACAAATGTACATCACTATATAACAAATGGCCATCATCAACAAATATGCATCACCATTTAGCAAATGCCCATCGCCAAAAAACATATGTGCAATATAATATAACAAATGCTAATCACCATACAACAAATGCCCATCACCATATAACAAATGTACATCATATAAGGGAGCCGTCATTATTTACGGGCTGGGGGGTCGGAGGAATTGCTTTAGAAACTCCACAATTTCGAGTAACCCCCTGCCAACCATGACGTGTTTGAGTAACCCCCTCTCTGCTACAGAAATTTTGAGTGACCCCCCCAAAAAAAATGAAATCGGGAAAGTAAAATATCTATACAGTAAAATGGATTGCTACTATGACCGTCCCTGTACTGATTAAACCCTGTGGTACAGGTCTGTGTTGGAAAGAGGTTCCATTGCTGTGACAGGGCTGATGTACAGGTTTGTATATAGTGCTCTGATGAATGCATTGCTCTCCGTAGTTTTTTTGACAATTGGGGCGAAAGTTTCCGCACCACAAGCTACCGCGCAACGGGGGGAGGTCAGGAGGGGGGTATCCCCCCTCCTGCCGTTGAAGCTTTTGAAAAATAGAGATTAAAATTGTGTTATTTGGTGGCACTTGGGGAGTATTTTTTCAGATTTTTTTCTTATAAAAAAACTCAAAGGAACAAAAGTCTGAGACAGTATTCCAAAACTTATATTCAAGTTCACTGATTTCAATGAAGATTACATTTTTTGCAAACGAAAACATAGGTACATATACGGGTATGAACATACATATCTCAACATACATATTGCTGTTCTTTACTATTACTGTTGTATTAATTCATAACTTCACTAAATGCTTCAGTACATATTAACAAAATTGAGTAGCCCCCCTTCTTGTTCTCCACTTTTGAGCAACTCCCTGGTAGCTTTTCATTTTTTGAGTGACCCCCCTCAGATTCCTCCGACCCCCAGGCCGTAAATAATGACGGCTCCCTAACGAATACACATCACCATATAACGAATGCTCATCATCATATAATAAATACGCATCACCATATAGCAAATGCCACAAACCGTATAACAAATGTGTATCACCATATAACAAATACGCATCACCATATAACAATGCCATCACCATATAACAAATACGCATTGCCATATAACAATGCCATCACCATATAACAAATGTGCATCGCCATATAAGAAATGCGTATCACTATATAACAAATACGCATCACCATATAACAATGCCATCACCATATAACGAATGTGCATTGCCATATAACAATGCCATCACCGTATAACAAATACGCATCACCATATAACAATGCCATCATCATATAACAAATACGCACCACCATATAAACAATGCCATCACCATATAACGAATGTGCATCACCATATAAGAAATGCGTATCACCATATAACAAATGTTCATCAAATCATCATTTTACGTCACTTAAGACAGCTACGGCTTTCCAAATATTAGCGCCAAACTTATCTAAGGTGCGCCAAAATATGCCGAGACAAACAAACGTTAACAAATAAAACTGTCAATATTCGGACAGTTCGAGTCTCCAGTCACGAATAAAGATGATAGTTCTAAATTTATCACGAAAATACCACAAAATGATGCTCTCGGACACGCCGTCCTCCGCGGATACGCTGCGCTTTTGAGGTATTTTAGTAAAAGCAGACTTTTATCTTCTCTGTTCACCATCTGATCAGGTGAAATATCGGGTAAAACCCCAAAGTCACCGCAGCTTCAACTCTTCTGACAAAGGCTGTCCAAAATGGTCGGTAATAATGTTTTCTTTCCTACCAATCTTTGATTTCGGCGATTGAAAACTTTTGTTAACAATTATACATTGACAGAATTTTTCAGGAGCCTCGTGAGGCCTTGATGCTGCATTATTGGCAGCTCACATACGTCCACATGATGATCGGAAAAAGATTTTCGCCGGGGACAAACCCCTGGACAAACTTGATATCCTCGCATAAATGAGTCTCCTTCCTCTCTTTGTACAGCCGAAGGCTGTTGTCTACTTTTGTGACACTTGTACCACACACAACCAAGATATTATTTTGTGTTTTCGATGAAACAAATCAATCGGCGTTATTTTCGTTGGCGTGATCGCATTGGACATTTAAGGGTACTGAAGGTGCCCTCATTGAGCAAGATCATCAATTACAGCTAATGAGTTTATGCATAGGGACACGACGGCATTGTTACTCCTCCCATTATGCAAATCGCTATGGTGTCATCTCATGAATGATTAATTTTAGAACTTGTTCCGTATCTCATTTATCATTCATACATCGCGGCTAGAAAAAAGAGAAGCGTTTTCCCTGCTACATCGCGTTCATTATTTATTAACAGACTTGGGTCCTGTCTAATGCTGAACTTATTTGTTGACACTGAACTTTCTCGCACTAATTACAATGTTACTGATGACTGCATTTTACAAACTGTCAACAAAACAGAGGTATTTCATATTCAGGTAGTGTTGATAGATCATATTCTGTACTTTTCCACCTACTCCCAGAAGTAAACAAAAGCCGAGTCGGTTGTTCCTTGGCCATGAATATTTTTATTCATCGCCGAGGAATGCAAGACTCGGCTTTTGTTCTGCGATTTTTCTTGATAAGCACTATTACACCATTATCTTCCAAAACAAATGAAAAAAGTACAAGTGTTGGATTCAACATAGACCAAATAGCATAGGAAGGAGAAACAGATAAAATGAATAAACTTTATACCTTATTTATACATGTGTAAATGTCAGCTGAATACAATTTATTGAAAAGGACACACTGCCATTTATAAGAAGTTGATACGCGAAAGTAAGACCTAAAAAATAGATGCCCACGACACTAATCAATTTCAGCCTCACATCATAAATACATTAATAGGCGTTCTGTAGTGAAATAGCGACCTTTAATGGTAACAAATTAATGAAATTTCAAAGTTAATATAGCAGGCAAGAGGACAAAGATGTTGATTAATGTACTGAAAGTTTACATAAAAAACCCAAGAACAAGAACATACCAAGACAAGTGCAGTAAATATTACAATGAGAACTACCTTTTGCAGTATATGGTAAAAAACGACAAAACTAAAACTCTAGTGGATAATTTTTCAATTCTTCTCTAAATCTATATCTCCTAGAAATTATTTTGATATTTTGTGGAATATGTTTCCACTAAAATACCAGTCAATTTAATAGAGGTTTGCTAAAAACTCATTCACCATTTCGAGGAAAGGAGTACATTTTTATCTTTGGATCGAGTACTGTATATATGATCAATTGAAAGAAAGTACGATTTGAAATGCAAGGGAGTATATCATTAAGTCCATCATATAAGAAAATGACGACCTAAGCTTGAATTGTTCATTCACATCAAGAATTTTACAGCAAGGGCGACTGGAAATGGGGCATCCAATTTGCAAATTACCAAGCTGTATTGCTGACCAGATAGTGAATTCATTTGGTAATGAGCAAGTGTCTTTGTTAGCTTGTCAGCGTTATCGTTTTACATTTCAGTCAGCTGCAGACAGTTTGTCTACTTCCAAAAGCCTGCCAGTTCTGTTTGACAAGTACTCTTGTAATCCCACCGTAATCATTGTCCGGACTTATATTGGACAATACCAATTCTGACTGTACATGTATGGCTGTGCTGGACTTTTCATCACGCTCCAGAGAGTAGAACAAGAAAGTGCAGTGGATACACAAATACAAACACCCCAAAATTAACCAAACTTTATAGCTTAAAACTGATAACCAAACATACTTCATATCAATCAGAAAGAGTTTTCTTTCGTCTCCCCCTTTACGTCCCAACATCCTTTCGAATTGCCCAATCTTCATATTTCAGGGTCCTCGTCAATGCTCCCGCCTCCCTCCAGTAGTGTTTGTGAAAGTAGCCTTAGTAACGAATTTAGGATGGAAGGAGTTCGTGTGCGGATTAAGAAAAAAACTTGATGAGATGCAGCGCCGGGGGAAATTCCAGAATCATACTGGAGTCAATGCAGCGCCGTACGTCACTGTTTCATCTATTGTTGCAATTCAAATAAAATAATAATTGCGTATAAAATATTAAAGATGTTTACATCGTCTACTCGTATATTTACGTTACTTCCTTTCCTGAATATAACTTGTTTCAAACGACCTTCAGGAAAATTTGGCTTTTTGTGGGAGTCTCCTGTATTCTCCATCCAAACCTTACCCCAAACACAATCACGGCCTAAGTCGCTTTACGAATCAGGAACGTGTATTTTCAGAGGTATAGTCGATATAATTCACTTCCTGGAGAGTGAAATACGTGAACAGGAAACGTATCATGATGATACAGCGGTTCTGTCATGATGCACTGTCGACTATGACGGTACTCTTCAGCAATGTAGACGACAACAAAACACGTAGGGTTGTGAACAATGAAAGCCGTCAGTCTCATAGATGTTTCCAATGAGTGCGTTTACTTTATGTAAAGCTGTGCAAATAAAGTAAACAACAAAATTTTGCCCATAACTATAAATGACACTTTGAAGTGTCATAATTTATTTCCGCTCAGTTATTTTACGCAAAAACATATATGAACATACCAATACCTGCTGAAAGTAGTTCCGATCTCAATGAAAATATGGGTCAAATTTAACATGCTAAAACTTAATATAGGTTAATGTTAGTACTTCATAAACATATATATATATATATATATATATATATATATATATATATAATATATATATATCTGTGTGTGTCTGTGTGTGTATGTCTGTGTGTGTGTCTGTGTGTGTGTATAATTATATATAATGTAAAATACATACATACATACATACATACATACATACATACATGCATACATACGCGCATATACGTAGATTAAAATGAGAGAGTATCGCTTGGTTTATCATATACGGTCAGAGTTACCTTACATTTGGATTTAGTCGCTTTCTAGGATACGAGTGTTATATAGAAATAACGGACAACGCGCTGACAATTGTCGTTTATCTATGGGCAAGGGCGAGAGGAAAGCCAAAAATTAACGGGCGAGGCTTGCTGAGCCCGTTAATTTGGCTTTCCTCTCGCCCGCGCCAAGAAACTAATGTTATTGGTCAGCGCGGAGTCTGTTATTTCCATTATATTATCAACGAACCCCCCAAAAGCATCAAAACTTGGTCGTTTTTTGTCTGTCATTTTAATATGAGACAGGTCAAATGTACAATTATATTTTACGCAACTTCATAACAGTCAAAAGTATGCAGTAATGCATGTCATACTTTATTATTTCATGCGTCCAGTAGTGTCTGATAAATTTTTCTCATTTTCAGTAAAAAATATTCTTCTCTGAAACCGTCAGCCTTATCGCTCTCAAATTTTGGTTGGATCTTTGCAAGGGTGTTACTCTTCCTATTTGTGGAAATTCTGACAAAATTGGAAAAAAATTACTATTTTGAGCAATTTCGTCATTTTTGGTCAAAACATCTTAAACAGTATTTCCTTTTTAAAACCCCTCGACAGACAGCTTTCATATTTGGTACACAGACGTACACGGATGACAATAGTTAGATATGTGGAAATTTTCTTGAAACATAAAAATTTGTAATTTTCTGACAATATTGTCATTTTGATCAAGAAAACTTGGATCTCAAAATTACTTGTCTGATAGCTTGTAATTTGGTATAAAAGTCCTGAGGGATGTTATTAGATAAATTTTCTGCTCAAACCCCCGAATTTGTATATTTTAGGTAATTTTCTCAGTTTGTGACCTTAAATGACCTACACCAACTCAGGATATGTTGTGTGACATATTTGGTATCAATTTGTAGAAAAGTTTGATCTAGAAACGAAGCTGAGGTGATTTTTTCATTTCGAATCAATTTTTGCAACTTTTCTATGTAAGACATACAAAAACTGACAAGAAATTTGGATCAAGGATAATTCCAGATGTTGTAATCACCGCCCGCAGTGGAAGGCCTGTAACTACCTAAATTGCTGTTTACATTAGAATGATAACACTTATCGCATTAATTAAGAAATCTCCAAGGTTGTAAATATACTTCCTGTCATTTTGGTCTTATGTAATAACAAGGGGTGGAACATTTGATATTCAGGAAGGGGTAGGGTCTAGAAGATTGATGATGTAGCATACCAGATCCCTTGTACATTTTTGCCCACTCCCACCCTTCTTTTTGTCAAGCCTTCTCTGTCTATTTTTTTGTTGTTGACATTTGCTTATGTATTTAGGATCTGCTCGTCCCATTGCTATAGATTGCTATCCATTGATATGCATGTTCCTAAAGATGACCTCCAGTACCATTCTTGTTTTTCCTGGTTTAAATATTTCTCGAATGGACCGATTCAAACCGAATGTGAGCACATAGTGTCCTTGACGGTATTTTTTATTTTGCGACCGGCATTTGTTATATTGTGCTGTGTATTCCTCATATTGTGATGACCATTTCTTATATTGTGACGCGCTTCGTTATATTATGATGAGCATTCTTCATATGGTGATTGGCATTCTTTCTATTGTGATGTGGACTCTTCATCATGTGATGAGGACCATACAACGCCTATTTTTGAGATGCAAATAAATATACGGCTAGTTTTCAATCGGGTTCGAACCCACAACATACGGCATCAGTCGCCTAGCGGAGAGGCCACAGAGAGAACCGCTCGGCTAAATCTCCACTCCCAAACAAAGAGTGGTTCAATAGCCGGCTAAGTTGTTACATTTTTCTGACTGAGACCGCTCCACACGTTGTAGAGTTCGTGAAGCACTCACACACGCATGCTCACTATCACACATCGCACATACAAACTTTATCTATATTTGCAATATTCAAGAAACGTTTAGAATAATGAATCTCAATTTCCGAATTGTAGCTAGGCATATGATACAATATCATATAACTAAGAATTGGTACGTAAAAATAAAAGAACTGAAATTATAACCACTTGTTATATAACATCGTTGGCGTAATATAACTTTTACGGTACAACCGCGACCAGGGTTTAGAAAGCGTCCTCTGAAAAGCCAGAAGCTTGGCTCAATCCCAAGGGAGGACTGTCTGCGAAGTTGTGTGTTTGATTTTCTCGGTCAGATCGGTTAAAGTTACATGAAGCTGCAATAGTTGTAGCCGACGGGCTGTGCGCCGACTTTTTTCTGCCTTGTTTGCTGTGTAGCGCTGCGCCAGCCCGTACAGCACTACACAACCACCGCCTGGAGCTACGCAGCGAACACGACAGAAAAAGCTGGGGCACCGTCGATAGACGACAATAACTGCAGCAAAGTTACCATTACCCATTGAATTTGCAATGACAGCAACAGGACCGTCGCTGATTCTGAACTCTGAACAATTCTGCTGGAAATGCTGATTTATGTTGTACACATCACCATATAACAAATGCCCATTACTATATAACAAATGCCTATCACCATATAACAAATGCACATCACTATATAACAAATGGCCATCATCAACAAATATGCATCACCATTTAGCAAATGCCCATCGCCAAAAAACATATGTGCAACTAATATAACAAATGTTAATCGCCATACAACAAATGCCCATCACCATATAACGAACGCCCATCACCTTATAACAAATGCACATCATATAAGGGAGACGTCATTATTTACGGGCAGGGGGGTCGGAGGAATTGCTTTAGAAACTCCACAATTTCGAGTAACCCCCTGCCAGCCATGACATGTTTGAGTACCCCCTCTCTGCTACAGAAATTTTGAGTGACCCCCCCCCCCAAAAAAATGAAATCGGGAAAGTAAAATATCTATACAGTAAAATGGATTGCTACTATGACCGTCCCTGTACTGATTAAACCCTGTGGTACAGGTCTGTGTTGGAAAGAGGTGCCATTGCTGTGACAGGGCTGATGTACAGGTTTGTATATAGTGCTCTGATGACATGCATTGCTCTCCATAGGGGTTTTTTTTGACAAGAGGGCGAAAATTTTCGCACCACAAGCTACCACGCAACGGGGGGAGGTCAGGTGGGGGTATCCCCCCTCCTGCCGTTGGAGCTTTTGAAAAATAGAGATTAAAATTGTGTTATTGGTGGCACTTGGGGAGTATTTTTTCAGATTTTTTTCTTATAAAAAAACTCAAAGGAACAAAAGTCTGAGACAGTATTCCAAAACTTATATTCAAGTTCACTGATTTCAATGAAGATTACATTTTTTGCAAACGAAAATATAGGTACATATACCGGGTATGAACATACATATCTCAACATACATATTGCTGTTCTTTACTATTACTGTTGTATTAATTCATAACTTCACTAAATGCTTCAGTACATATTAACAAAAATTGAGTAGCCCCCCTTCTTGTTTTCCACTTTGAGCAACCCCCTTGTAGCTTTTCATTTTTGAGTGACCCCCCTCAGATTCCTCCGACCCCCAGGCCGTAAATAATGACGGCTCCCTAACAAATACACATCACCATATAACGAATGCTCATCACCATATAACAAATACGCATCACCATATAGCAAATGCCACAAAGCGTATAACAAATGTGTATCACCATATAACAAGTCATCGTTGATGACACAGTCCCCACTTGTTAATGGGTGCTTTGATTACAGGTCCTCAGAGAGGATAGAGTCCTCTTCATTAGGTCTGTGATAAAAATACTTTTGAATAAATTCGCTTGATACATGTCTGAGTTGTAGTTCAGGAGATGAAAAAATCGTAATAAAATGGCCACATGGTGGCCATATTGGATCGAATCACAAAACAAATCAATGTGCATATGTATGACATAGGTCAATGTCCTTGTACCAACTTTGATTAAAATCGGTTGAAATATGCCTGAGTTATGGCTTTGTACATGAAAAAATCATAACAAAATGGCCGCACAGCAGCCATATTGAATCGCATCACAAAACAAATTAACATGCATATGTATGACATTGGTCAATCTCCTTGTACCAACTTTGAATAAATTTGCTTGATACATGTCTGAGTTATGGTTCTGGACATGAAAAACGTAATAAAATGGCCACACGGCGGCCATATTGGATCGTATCACAAAACAAGTCAATGTGCATATGTACGACATAGGTCGATGTCCTTGTACCATGTTTGAATAAATTGGTTTAGATATGCCTGAGTTATGGCTCTGTACATGAAAAAATCGTAACAAAATGGCCGCACGGCAGCCATATTGGATCGTATCACAAAACAAATTGATGTGCATAGCTATGACATTGGTCAATGTCCTTGTACCAACTTTGAATAAAATCTGTAGAAACAAGCCTGAGTAATGGCTCTGTACATGAAAAAATCGTAATAAAATGGTGGCCTGGCGGCCATATGGATCGTATCACAAAACAAATTGACGTGCATATGTATGACATAGGTCAACGTCCTTTTACCAATTTTGAATAAAATCGATTGAGATATGCCTGAGTTATGGCTCTGTACATGAAAAAATCGTAACAAAATGGCCGCACGGCGGCCATATTGGATCGTATCACAAAAAGAATTGACATGCATATCTATGACATTGGTCAATGTCCTTGTACCAACTTTGAATACAATCAGTGAAACATGCCTGAATTATGGCTCTGTACATGAAAAAATCGTAATAAAATGGCCGCCTGGCAGCCATATTGGATCGTACCACAAAACAAATCGACGTGCATCTGTATGACATATGAAGTAATCCTTGTACCAAGTTTGAATGAAATCGCTTCAGGCATCTCTGAAATATCTGCGTGAACGGTCGGACGGACGCACAGACAGACGCACGCACGCACGCACACACGCACGGACATGACCAAACCTATAAGTCCCCCCCGGACGGTGTCCGTGGGGACTAACAAATACGCATCACCATATAAGAATGCCATCACCGTATAACAAATACGCATTGCTATATAACAATGCCATCACCATATAACAAATGTGCATCGCCATATAAGAAATGCGTATCACCATATAACAAATACGCATCACCATATAACAATGCCATCACCATATAACGAATGTGCATTGCCGTATAACAATGCCATCACCGTATAACAAATACGCATCACCATATAACAATGCCATCACCATATAACAAATGCGCATCACCATATAAAAATGCCATCACCATATAACGAATGTGCATCACCATATAAGAAATGGCATCACCATATAACAAATGTTCATCAAATCATCATTTTACGTCACTTAAGACAGCTACGGCTTTCCAAATATTAGCGCCAAACTTGTCTAAGGTGCGCCAAAATATGCCGAGACAAACAAACGTTAACAAATAAAACTGTCAATATTCGGACAGTTCGAGTCTCCAGTCACGAATAAAGATGATAGTTCTAATTTATCACGAAAATACCACAAAATGATGCTCTCGGACACGCCGCCCTCCGCGGATACGCTGCGCTTTTGAGGTATTTTAGTAATAGCATACTTTTATCTTCTCTGTTCACCATCTGATCAGGTGAAATATCGGGTAAACCCCAAAGTCACCGCAGCTTCAACTCTTCTGACAAAGGCTGTCCAAAATGGTTGGTAATAATGTTTTCTTTCCTACCAATCTTTGATTTCGGCGATTGAAAACTTTTGTTAACAATTATACATTGACAGAATTTTTCAGGAGCCTCGTGAGGCCTTGATGCTGCATTATTGGCAGCTCACATACGTCCACATGATGATCGGAAAAAGATTTTCGCCGGGGACAAACCCCTGGACAAACTTGATATCATCGCATAAATGAGTCTCCTCCCTCTCTTTGTACAACCGACGGCTGTTGTCTACTTTTGTGACACTTGTACCACACACAACCCAGATATTATTTTGCATTTTCGGTGAAACAATCAATCGGCCTTATTTCGTTGGCGTGATCGCATTGGACATTTAAGGGTACTGAAGGTGCCCTCATTGAGCAAGATCATCAATTACAGCTAATGAATTTATGCATAGGGACACGACGGCATGTTACTCCTCCCATTATGCAAATCGCTATGGTGTCATCTCATGAATGATTAATTTTAGAACTTGTTTGTATCTCATTTATCATTCATACATCGCGGCTAGAAAAAAAGAGAAGCGTTTTCCCTGCTACATCGCGTTCATTATTTATTAACAGACTTGGGTCCTGTCTAATGCTGAACTTATTTGTTTACACTGAACTTTCTCCCCTACAATGTTACTGATGACTGCATTTTACAAACTGTCAACAAAAACAGAGGTATTTCATATTCAGGTAGTGTTGATAGATCATATTCTGTACTTTTCCACCTACTCCCAGAAGTAAACAAAAGCCGAGTCGGTTAACGTTGTTCCTTGGCCATGAATATTTTTATTCATCGCCAAGGAACGCACGACTCGGCTTTTGTTCTGCGATTTTCTTGATAAGCACTATTTCATCATTGTCTAACAAAACAAATGAAAAAAGTACAAGTGTTTTGGATTCAACATAGACCAAATAGCATAGGAAGGAGAAACAGAAAAAAATGAATAAACTTAATACCTTAATATTTATACATGTGTAAATGTCAGCTGAATACAATTTATTAAAAAGGACACACTGCCATTTATAAGAAGTTGATACGCGAAAGTAAGACCTAAAAAATAGATGCCCACGACACTAATCAATTTCAGCCTCACATCATAAATACATTAATAGGCGTTCTGTAGTGAAATAGCGACCTTTTAATGGTAACAAATTAATGAAATTTCAAAGTTAATATAGCAGGCAAGAGGACAAAGATGTTGATTAATGTACTGAAAGTTTACATAAAAAACCCAAGAACAAGAACATACCAAGACAAGTGCAGTAAATATTACAATGAGAACTACCTTTTGCAGTATATGGTAAAAAACGACAAAACTAAAACTCTAGTGGATAATTTTTCAATTCTTCTCTAAATCTATATCTCCTAGAAATTATTTTGATATTTTGTGGAATATTGTTTCCACTAAAATACCAGTCAATTTAATAGAGGTTTGCTAAAAACTCATTCACCATTTCGAGGAAAGGAGTACATTTTTATCTTTGGATCGAGTACTGTATATATGATCAATTGAAAGAAAGTACGATTTGAAATGCAGGGGAGTATATCATTAAGTCCATCATATAAGAAAATGACGACCTAAGCTTGAATTGTTCATTCACATCAAGAATTTTACAGCAAGGGCGACTGGAAATGGGGCATCCAATTTGCAAATTACCAAGCTGTATTGCTGACCAGATAGTGAATTCATTTGGTAATGAGCAAGTGTCTTTGTTAGCTTGTCAGCGTTATCGTTTTACATTTCAGTCAGCTGCAGACAGTTTGTCTACTTCCAAAAGCCTGCCAGTTCTGTTTGACAAGTACTCTTGTAATCCCACCGTAATCATTGTCCGGACTTATATTGGACAATACCAATTCTGACTGTACATGTATGGCTGTGCTGGACTTTTCATCACGCTCCAGAGAGTAGAACAAGAAAGTGCAGTGGATACACAAAATACAAACACCCCAAAATTAACCAAACTTTATAGCTTAAAACTGATAACCAAACATACTTCATATCAATCAGAAAGAGTTTTCTTTCGACTCCCCCTTTACGTCCCAACATCCTTTCGAATTGCCCCATATTGATATTTCAGGCTCCCCGTCAATGCTCCCGCCTCCCTCCAGTAGTGTTTGTGAAAGTAGCCTTAGTAACGAATTTAAGATGGAAGGAGTTCGTGTGCGGATTAAGAAAAAAACTTGATGAGATGCAGGGCGGGGGAAATTCCAGAATCATACTGGAGTCAATGCAGCGCCGTACGTCACTCTTTCATCTATTGTTGCAATTCAAATAAATAATAATTGCGAATAAAATATTAAAGATGTTTACATCGTCTGCTCGTATATTTACGTTACTGCCTTTCCTTAATATAACTTGTTTCAAACGACCTTCAGGAAAATTTGGCTTTTTGTGGGAGTCTTCAGTATTCTCCATCCAAACCTTTCCCCAAACACAATTACGACCTAAGTCGCTTTACGAATCAGGAACGTGTATTTTCAGTGGTATAGTCGATATAATTCACTTCCTGGATAGTGAAATACGTGAACAGGAAACGTATCATGATGATACAGCGGTTCTGTCATGATGCACTGTCCACTATGACGGTACTCTTCAGCAATGTAGACGACAACAAAACACGTAGGGTTGTGAACAATGAAAGCCGTCAGTCTCAATACATAGATGTTTCCAATGAGTACGTTTACTTTATGTAAAGCTGTGCAAATAAAGTAAACAACAAAATTTTGCCCATAACTATAAATGACACTTTGAAGTGTCATAATTTATTTCCGCACAGTTATTTTACGCAAAAACATATATGAACATACCAATACCTGCTGAAAGTAGTTCCGATCTCAATGAAAATATGGGTCAAATTTAACATGCTAAAACTTAATATAGGTTAATGTTAGTACTTCATAAACATATTATATATATATATATATATATATATAATATATATATATATATATATATATATATGTGTGTGTGTGTGTGTGTGTGTCTGTGTGTGTCTGTGTGTGTATGTCTGTGTGTGTGTCTGTGTGTGTGTATAATTATATATAATGTAAAATACATACATACATACATACATACATACATACATACATGCATACATACGCGCATATACGTAGATTAAAATGAGAGAGTACCGCTTGGTTTATCATATACGGTTAGAGTTACCTTACATTTGGATTTAGTCGCTTTCTAGGATACGAGTGTAATATAGAAATAATGGACAACGCATGACACTTGACGTTTATCTATGGGCAAGGGCGAGAGGAAAGCCAAAAATTAACGGGCGAGGGCTTGCTTAGCCCGTTAATTTGGCATTCCTCTCGCCCTTGCCAAGAAATGAATGTTAATGGTCAGCGCGGAGTCTGTTATTTCCATTATATTATCAACGAACCCCCCAAAAGCATCAAAACTTGGTCGTTTTTTGTCTGTCATTTTAATATGAGACAGGTCAAATGTACAATTATATTTTACGCAACTTCATAACAGTCAAAAGTATGCAGTAATGCATGTCATACTTTATTATTTCATGCGTCCAGTAGTGTCTGATAAATTTTTCTCATTTTCAGTAAAAATTATTCTTCTCTGAAACCGCCAGCCCAATCGCTCTCAAATTTTGGTTGGATCTTTGCAAGGGTGTTACTCTTCTAATTTGTTGAAATTCTGCCAAAATTGGGAAAAATTACTATTTTTGAGCAATTTCGTCATTTTGGTCAAAAAATCTTAAACAGTATTTCCTTTTTAAAACCCCTCGACAGACAGCTTTCAAATTTGGTACACAGACGTACACGGATGACAATAGTTAGATATGTGGAAATTTTCTTGAAACATAAAAATTTGTAATTTTCTGACAATATTGTCATTTTTGATCAAGAAAACTTGGATCTCAAAATTACTTGTCTGATAGCTTTGTAATTTGGTATAAAAGTCCTGAGGGATGTTATTAGATAAATTTTCTGCTCAAACCCCCGAATTTGTATATTTTAGGTAATTTCTCAGTTTGTGACCTTAAATGACCTACACCAACTCAGGATATGTTGTGTGACATATTTGGTATCAATTTGTAGAAAAGTTTGATCTAGAAACGAAGCTGAGGTGATTTTTTCATTTCGAATCAATTTTTGCAACTTTTCTATGTAAGACATACAAAAACTGACAAGAAATTTGGATCAAGGATAATTCCAGATGTTGTAATCACCGCCCGCAGTGGAAGGCCTGTAACTACCTAAATTGCTGTTTACATTAGAATGATAACACTTATCGCATTAATTAAGAAATCTCCAAGGTTGTAAATATACTTCCTGTCATTTGGTCTTATGTAATAACAAGGGGTGGAACATTTGATATTCAGGAAGGGGTAGGGTCTAGAAGATTGATGATGTAGCATACCAGATCCCTTGTACATTTTTGCCCACTCCCACCCTTCTTTTTGTCAAGCCTTCTCTGTCTATTTTTTTGTTGTTGACATTTGCTTATGTATTTAGGATCTGCTCGTCCCATTGCTATAGATTGCTATCCATTGATATGCATGTTCCTAAAGATGACCTCCAGTACCATTCTTGTTTTTCCTGGTTTAAATATTTCTCGAATGGACCGATTCAAACCGAATGTGAGCACATAGTGTCCTTGACGGTATTTTTTATTTTGCGACCGGCATTTGTTATATTGTGCTGTGTATTCCTCATATTGTGATGACCATTTCTTATATTGTGACGCGCTTCGTTATATTATGATGAGCATTCTTCATATGGTGATTGGCATTCTTTCTATTGTGATGTGGACTCTTCATCATGTGATGAGGACCATACAACGCCTATTTTTGAGATGCAAATAAATATACGGCTAGTTTTCAATCGGGTTCGAACCCACAACATACGGCATCAGTCGCCTAGCGGAGAGGCCACAGAGAGAACCGCTCGGCTAAATCTCCACTCCCAAAAAAAGAGTGGTTCAATAGCCGGCTAAGTTGTTACATTTTTCTGACTGAGACCGCTCCACACGTTGTAGAGTTCGTGAAGCACTCACACACGCATGCTCACTATCACACATCGCACATACAAACTTTATCTATATTTGCAATATTCAAGAAACGTTTAGAATAATGAATCTCAATTTCCGAATTGTAGCTAGGCATATGATACAATATCATATAACTAAGAATTGGTACGTAAAAATAAAAGAACTGAAATTATAACCACTTGTTATATAGCATCGTTGGCGTAATATAACTTTTACGGTACAACCGCGACCAGGGTTTAGAAAGCGTCCTCTGAAAAGCCAGAAGCTTGGCTCAATCCCAAGGGAGGACTGTCTGGCGAAGTTGTGTGTTTGATTTTCTCGGTCAGATCGGTTAAAGTTACATGAAGCTGCAATAGTTGTAGCCGACGGGCTGTGCGCCGACTTTTTTCTGCCTTGTTTGCTGTGTAGCGCTGCGCCAGCCCGTACAGCACTACACAACCACCGCCTGGAGCTACGCAGCGAACACGACAGAAAAAGCTGGGGCACCGTCGATAGACGACAATAACTGCAGCAAAGTTACCGTTACCCATTGAATTTGCAATGATAGCAACAGGATCGTCGCTGATTCTGAACTCTGAACAATTCTGCTGGAAATACTGATTTATGTTGTACACATCACCATATAACAAATGCCCATTACTATATAACAAATGCCTATCACCATATAACAAATGCACATCACTATATAACAAATGGCCATCATCAACAAATATGCATCACCATTTAGCAAATGCCCATCGCCAAAAAACATATGTGCAACATAATATAACAAATGTTAATCGCCATACAACAAATGCCCATCACCATATAACGAACGCCCATCACCTTATAACAAATGCACATCATATAAGGGAGACGTCATTATTTACGGGCAGGGGGGTCGGAGGAATTGCTTTAGAAACTCCAAGATTTCGAGTAACCCCCTCTGCCAACCATGACGTGTTTGAGTAACCCCCCCTCTCTGCTACAGAAATTTTGAGTGACCCCCCCCCCCAAAAAAGAAAATCGGGAAAGTAAAATATCTTTACAGTAAAATGGATTGCTACTATGACCGTCCCTGTACTGATTAAACCCTGTGGTACAGGTCTGTGTTGGAAAGAGGTTCCATTGCCGTGACAGGGCTGATGTACAGTTTGTATATAGTGCTCTGGTGACATGCATTGCTCTCCGTAGTTTTTTTGACAATTGGGGCGAAAATTCCCGCACCACAAGCTACCGCGCAACGGGGGGAGGTCAGGTGGGGGGTATCCCCCCTCCTGCCGTTGGAGCTTTTGAAAAATAGAGATTAAAATGGTGTTATTTGGTGGCACTCGGGGAGTATTTTTTCAGATTTTTTCTTATAAAAAAACTCAAAGGAACAAAAATCTGAGACAGTATTCCAAAACTTATATTCAAGTTCACTGATTTCAATGAAGATTACATTTTATGAAAACGAAAAAATAGGTACATATACCGGGTATGAACATACATATCTCAAGCATACATATTGCTGTTCTTTACTATTACTGTTGTATTAATTCATAACTCACTAAATGCTTCAGTACATATTAACAAAAATTGAGTAGCCCCCCTTCTTGTTTTCCACTTTTGAGCAACCCCCTTGTAGCTTTTCATTTTTTGAGTGACCCCCCTCAGATTCCTCCGACCCCCAGGCCGTAAATAATGACGGCTCCCTAACAAATACACATCACCATATAACGAATGCTCATCACCATATAACAAATACGCATCACCATATAGCAAATGCCACAAAGCGTATAACAAATGTGTATCACCATAAAACAAGTCATCGTTGATGACACAGTCCCCACTTGTTAATGGGTGCTTTGATTACAGGTCCTCAGAGAGGATAGAGTCCTCTTCATTAGGTCTGTGATAAAAATACTTTTGAATAAATTCGCTTGATACATGTCTGAGTTGTAGTTCAGGACATGAAAAAATCGTAATAAAATGGCCACATGGTGGCGATATTGGATCGAATCACAAAACAAATCAATGTGCATATGTATGACATAGGTCAATGTCCTTGTACCAACTTTGATTGAAATCGGTTGAGATATGCCTGGATTATGGCTTTGTACATGAAAAAATCAAAACAAAATGGCCGCACAGCAGCCATATTGGATGGTATCACAAAACAAATTAACATGCATGTGTACCGGGTATGACATTGGTCAATCTCCTTGTACCAACATTGAATAAATTCGCTTGATACATGTCTGAGTTATGGTTCTGGACATGAAAAAACGTAAAAAATGGCCACACGGCGGCCATATTGGATCGTATCACATAACAAATCAATGTGCATATGTATGACATAGGTCACTGTCCTTGTACCAAGTTTGAATAAAATTGGTTGAGATATGCCTGAGTTATGGCTCTGAACATGAAAAAAAATCGTAACAAAGTGGCCGCTGTGCTGGATCGTATCACAAAACAAATTGATGTGCATAGCTATGACATTGGTCAATGTCCCTGTACCAACTTTGAATAAAATCTGTAGAAACAAGCCTGAGTAATGGCTCTGTACATGAAAAAATCGTAATAAAATGGCCGCCTGGCGGCCATATTGGATCGTATCACAAAACAAATTGACGTGCATATGTATGACATAGGTCAATGTCCTTGTACCATGTTTGAATAAAATCGGTTAGGATATGCCTGAGTTATGGCTCTGTACATGAAAAAATCGTAACAAAATGGCCGCACGGCGGCCATATTGGATCGTATCACAAAAAGAATTGACATGCATATCTATGACATTGGTCAATGTCCTTGTACCAACTTTGAATAAAATCAGTTGAAACATGCCTGAATTATGGCTCTGTACATGAAAAATCGTAATAAAATGGCCGCCTGGCAGCCATATTGGATCGTACCACAAAACAAATCGACGTGCATCTGTATGACATATGAAGTAATCCTTGTACCAAGTTTGAATGAAATCGCTTCAGGCATCTCTGAAATATCTGCGTGAACGGTCGGACGGACGGACGCACAGACGCACGCACGCACGCACACACGCACGGACATGACCAAACCTATAAGTCCCCCCCGGACGGTGTCCGTGGGGACTAACAAATACGCATCACCATATAAGAATGCCATCACCGTATAACAAATACGCATTGCTATATAACAATGCCATCACCATATAACAAATGTGCATCGCCATATAAGAAATGCGTATCACCATATAACAAATACGCATCACCATATAACAATGCCATCACCATATAACGAATGTGCATTGCCATATAACAATGCCATCACCGTATAACAAATACGCATCACCATATAACAATGCCATCACCATATAACAAATACGCATCACCAATAAACAATGCCATCACCATATAACGAATGTGCATCACCATATAAGAAATGCGCATCACCATATAACAAATGTTCATCAAATCATCATTTTACGTCACTTAAGACAGACGGCTTTCCAAATATTAGCGCCAAACTTGTCTAAGGTGCGCCAAAATATACCGAGACAAACAAACGTTAACAAAAAAAACTGTCAATATTCGGACAGTTCGAGTCTCCAGTCACGAATAAAGATGATAGTTCTAAATTTATCACGAAAATACCACAAAATGATGCTCTCGGACACGCCGCCCTCCGCGGATACGCTGCGCTTTTGAGGTATTTTAGTAATAGCATACTTTAACTTCTCTGTTCACCATCTGATCAGGTGAAATATCGGGTAAACCCCAAAGTCACCGCAGCTTCAACTCTTCTGACAAAGGCTGTCCAAAAATGGTTGGTAATAATGTTTTCTTTTCTACCAATCTTTGATTTCGGCGATTGAAAACTTTTGTTAACAATTATACATTGACAGAATTTTCAGGAGCCTCGTGAGGCCTGATGCTGCATTATTGGCAGCTCACATACGTCCACATGATGATCGGAAAAAGATTTTCGCCGGGGACAAACCCCTGGACAAACTTGATATCCTCGCATAAATGAGTCTCCTTCCTCTCTTTGTACAGCCGAAGGCTGTTGTCTACTTTTGTGACACTTGTACCACACACAACCCAGATATTATTTGCATTTTCGGTGAAACAATCAATCGGCCTTATTTTCGTTGGCGTGATCGCATTGGACATTTAAGGGTACTGAAGGTGCCCTCATTGAGCAAGATCATCAATTACAGCTAATGAGTTTATGCATAGGGACACGACGGCATTGTTACTCCTCCCATTATGCAAATCGCTATGGTGTCATCTCATGAATGATTAATTTTAGAACTTGTTCCGTATCTCATTTATCATTCATACATCGCGGCTAGAAAAAAAGAGAAGCGTTTTCCCTGCTACATCGCGTTCATTATTTATTAACAGACTTGGGTCCTGTCTAATGCTGAACTTATTTGTTGACACTGAACTTTCTCGCACTAATTACAATGTTACTGATGACTGCATTTTACAAACTGTCAACAAAACAGAGGTATTTCATATTCAGGTAGTGTTGATAGATCATATTCTGTACTTTTCCACCTACTCCCAGAAGTAAACAAAAGCCGAGTCGGTTAACGTTGTTCCTTGGCCATGAATATTTTTATCATCGCCAAGGAACGCACGACTCGGCTTTTGTTCTGCGATTTTTCTTGATAAGCACTATTTCATCATTGTCTAACAAAACAAATGAAAAAAGTACAAGTGTTTTGGATTCAACATAGACCAAATAGCATAGGAAGGAGAAACAGAAAAAATGAATAAACTTAATACCTTAATATTTATACATGTGTAAATGTCAGCTGAATACAATTTATTAAAAAGGACACACTGCCATTTATAAGAAGTTGATACGCGAAAGTAAGACCTAAAAAATAGATGCCCACGACACTAATCAATTTCAGCCTCACATCATAAATACATTAATAGGCGTTCTGTAGTGAAAATAGCGACCTTTTAATGGTAACAAATTAATGAAATTTCAAAGTTAATATAGCAGGCAAGAGGACAAAGATGTTGATTAATGTACTGAAAGTTTACATAAAAAACCCAAGAACAAGAACATACCAAGACAAGTGCAGTAAATATTACAATGAGAACTACCTTTTGCAGTATATGGTAAAAAACGACAAAACTAAAACTCTAGTGGATAATTTTTCAATTCTTCTCTAAATCTATATCTCCTAGAAATTATTTGATATTTTGTGGAATATTGTTTCCACTAAAATACCAGTCAATTTAATAGAGGTTTGCTAAAAACTCATTCACCATTTCGAGGAAAGGAGTACATTTTTATCTTTGGATCGAGTACTGTATATATGATCAATTGAGAGAAAGTACGATTTGAAATGCAAGGGGAGTTTATCATTAAGTCCATCATATAAGAAAATGACGACCTAAGCTTGAATTGTTCATTCACATCAAGAATTTTACAGCAAGGGCGACTGGAAATGGGGCATCCAATTTGCAAATTACCAAGCTGTATTGCTGACCAGATAGTGAATTCATTTGGTAATGAGCAAGTGTCTTGTTAGCTTGTCAGCGTTATCGTTTTACATTTCAGTCAGCTGCAGACAGTTTGTCTACTTCCAAAAGCCTGCCAGTTCTGTTTGACAAGTACTCTTGTAATCCCACCGTAATCATTGTCCGGACTTATATTGGACAATACCAATTCTGACTGTACATGTATGGCTGTGCTGGACTTTTCATCACGCTCCAGAGAGTAGAACAAGAAAGTGCAGTGGATACACAAAATACAACCACCCCAAAATTAACCAACCTTTATAGCTTAAAACTGATAACCAAACATACTTCATATCAATCAGAAAGAGTTTTCTTTCGACTCCCCCTTTACGTCCCAACATCCTTTCGAATTGCCCAATCTTCATATTTCAGGGTCCTCGTCAATGCTCCCGCCTCCCTCCAGTAGTGTTTGTGAAAGTAGCCTTAGTAACGAATTTAGGATGGAAGGAGTTCGTGTGCGGATTAAGAAAAAAACTTGATGAGATGCAGGGCCGGGGGAAATTCCAGAATCATACTGGAGTCAATGCAGCGCCGTACGTCACTCTTTCATCTATTGTTGCAATTCAAATAAATAATAATTGCGAATAAAATATTAAAGATGTTTACATCGTCTGCTCGTATATTTACGTTACTGCCTTTCCTTAATATAACTTGTTTCAAACGACCTTCAGGAAAATTTGGCTTTTTGTGGGAGTCTTCAGTATTCTCCATCCAAACCTTTCCCAAACACAATTACGACCTAAGTCGCTTTACGAATCAGGAACGTGTATTTTCAGTGGTATAGTCGATATAATTCACTTCCTGGATAGTGAAATACGTGAACAGGAAACGTATCATGATGATACAGCGGTTCTGTCATGATGCACTGTCCACTATGACGGTACTCTTCAGCAATGTAGACGACAAGAAAACACGTAAGGTTGTGAACAATGAAAGCCGTCAGTCTCAATACATAGATGTTTCCAATGAGTACGTTTACTTTATGTAAAGCTGTGCAAATAAAGTAAACAACAAAATTTTGCCCATAACTATAAATGACACTTTGAAGTGTCATAATTTATTTCCGCACAGTTATTTTACGCAAAAACATATATGAACATACCAATACCTGCTGAAAGTAGTTCCGATCTCAATGAAAAATATGGGTCAAATTTAACATGCTAAAACTTAATATAGGTTAATGTTAGTACTTCATAAACATATTATATATATATATATATATATATATATATATATATATATATATATATATATATATATATATATTATATGTGTGTGTGTGTGTGTGTGTGTGTCTGTGTGTGTCTGTGTGTGTATGTCTGTGTGTGTGTCTGTGTGTGTGTATAATTATATATAATGTAAAATACATACATCATACATACATACATACATACATACATGCATACATACGCGCATATACATGGATTAAATAAGAGAGTGCCGCTTGGTTTATCATATACGGTTAGAGTTACCTTACATTTGGATTTAGTCGCTTTCGAGGATACGAGTGTTATATAGAAATAACGGACAACGCGCTGACAATTGACGTTTATCTATGGGCAAGGGCGAGAGGAAAGCCAAAAATTAACGGGCTAGGCTTGCTGAGCCCGTTAATTTGGCATTCCTCTCGCCCTTGCCAAGAAATGAATGTTAATGGTCAGCGCGGAGTCTGTTATTTCCATTATATTATCAACGAACCCCCCAAAAACTATCAAAACTTGCCCGTTTTTGTCTGTCATTTTAATATGAGACAGGTCAAATGTACAATTATTTTACACAACTTCATAACAGTCAAAATTATGCAGTAATGCATGTCATACTTTATTATTTCATGCGTCCAGTAGTGTCTGATAAATTTTTTCTCATTTTTAGTAAAAATTATTCTTCTCTTAAACCGCCAGCCTAATCGCTCTCAAATTTGGGTTGGATCTTTGCAAGGGTGTTACTCTTCTAATTTGTTGAAATTCTGCCAAAATTGGGAAAAATTACTATTTTTGAGCAATTTTGTCATTTTTGGTCAAAAAATCTTAAACAGTATTTCCTTTTTAAACCCCTCGACAGACAGCTTTCAAATTTGGTACACAGACGTACACGGATGACAATAGTTAGATATGTGGAAATTTTCTTGAAACATAAAAATTTGTAATTTTCTGACAATATTGTCATTTTGATCAAGAAAACTTGGATCTCAAAATTACTTGTCTGATAGCTTGTAATTTGGTATAAAAGTCCTGAGGGATGTTATTAGATAAATTTTCTGCTCAAACCCCCGAATTTGTATATTTTAGGTAATTTTCTCAGTTTGTGACCTTAAATGACCTACACCAACTCAGGATATGTTGTGTGACATATTTGGTATCAATTTGTAGAAAAGTTTGATCTAGTAGAAACGAAGCTGAGGTGATTTTTTTCATTTCGAATCAATTTTTGCAACTTTTCTATGTAAGACATACAAAAACTGACAAGAAATTTGGATCAAGGATAATTCCAGATGTTGTAATCACCGCCCGCAGTGGAAGGCCTGTAACTACCTAAATTGCTGTTTACATTAGAATGATAACACTTATCGCATTAATTAAGAAATCTCCAAGGTTGTAAATATACTTCCTGTCATTTGGTCTTATGTAATAACAAGGGGTGGAACATTTGATATTCAGGAAGGGGTAGGGTCTAGAAGATTGATGATGTAGCATACCAGATCCCTTGTACATTTTTGCCCACTCCCACCCTTCTTTTTGTCAAGCCTTCTCTGTCTATTTTTTTGTTGTTGACATTTGCTTATGTATTTAGGATCTGCTCGTCCCATTGCTATAGATTGCTATCCCATTGATATGCATGTTCCTAAAGATGACCTCCAGTACCATTCTTGTTTTCCTGGTTTAAATATTTCTCGAATGGACGATTCAAACCGAATGTGAGCACATAGTGTCCTTGACGGTATTTTTTATTTTGCGACCGGCATTTGTTATATTGTGCTGTGTATTCCTCATATTGTGATGACCATTTCTTATATTGTGACGCGCTTCGTTATATTATGATGAGCATTCTTCATATGGTGATTGGCATTCTTTCTATTGTGATGTGGACTCTTCATCATGTGATGAGGACCATACAACGCCTATTTTTGAGATGCAAATAAATATACGGCTAGTTTCAATCGGGTTCGAACCCACAACATACGGCATCAGTCGCCTAGCGGAGAGGCCACAGAGAGAACCGCTCGGCTAAATCTCCACTCCCAAAAAAGAGTGGTTCAATAGCCGGCTAAGTTGTTACATTTTTCTGACTGAAACCGCTCCACACGTTGTAGAGTTCGTGAAGCACTCACACACGCATGCTCACTATCACACATCGCACATACAAACTTTATCTATATTTGCAATATTCAAGAAACGTTTAGAATAATGAATCTCAATTTCCGAATTGTAGCTAGGCATATGATACAATATCATATAACTAAGAATTGGTACGTAAAAATAAAAGAACTGAAATTATAACCACTTGTTATATAGCATCGTTGGCGTAATATAACTTTTACGGTACAACCGCGACCAGGGTTTAGAAAGCGTCCTCTGAAAAGCCAGAAGCTTGGCTCAATCCCAAGGGAGGACTGTCTGGCGAAGTTGTGTGTTTGATTTTCTCGGTCAGATCGGTTAAAGTTACATGAAGCTGCAATAGTTGTAGCCGACGGGCTGTGCGCCGACTTTTTTCTGCCTTGTTTGCTGTGTAGCGCTGCGCCAGCCCGTACAGCACTACACAACCACCGCCTGGAGCTACGCAGCGAACACGACAGAAAAAGCTGGGGCACCGTCGATAGACGACAATAACTGCAGCAAAGTTACCATTACCCATTGAATTTGCAATGACAGCAACAGGACCGTCGCTGATTCTGAACTCTGAACAATTCTGCTGGAAATGCTGATTTATGTTGTACACATCACCATATAACAAATGCCCGTTACTATATAACAAATGCCTATCACCATATAACAAATGCACATCACTATATAACAAATGGCCATCATCAACAAATATGCATCACCATTTAGCAAATGCCCATCGCCAAAAAACATATGTGCAACATAATATAACAAATGTTAATCGCCATACAACAAATGCCCATCACCATATAACGAACGCCCATCACCTTATAACAAATGCACATCATATAAGGGAGACGTCATTATTTACGGGCAGGGGGGTCGGAGGAATTGCTTTAGAAACTCCAAGATTTCGAGTAACCCCCTCTGCCAACCATGACGTGTTTGAGTAACCCCCCCTCTCTGCTACAGAAATTTTGAGTGACCCCCCCCCCCCAAAAAAGAAAATCGGGAAAGTAAAATATCTATACAGTAAAATGGATTGCTACTATGACCGTCCCTGTACTGATTAAACCCTGTGGTACAGGTCTGTGTTGGAAAGAGGTTCCATTGCTGTGACAGGGCTGATGTACAGGTTTGTATATAGTGCTCTGATGACATGCATTGCTCTCCGTAGGGTTTTTTTTTGACAAGAGGGCGAAAATTTTCGCAACACAAGCTACCACGCAACGGGGGGAGGTCAGGTGGGGGGTATCCCCCCTCCTGCCGTTGGAGCTTTTGAAAAATAGAGATTAAAATTGTGTTATTGGTGGCACTTGGGGAGTATTTTTTCAGATTTTTTCTTATAAAAAAACTCAAAGGAACAAAAATCTGAGACAGTATTCCAAAACTTATATTCAAGTTCACTGATTTCAATGAAGATTACATTTTATGAAAACGAAAAAATAGGTACATATACCGGGTATGAACATACATATCTCAAGCATACATATTGCTGTTCTTTACTATTACTGTTGTATTAATTCATAACTTCACTAAATGCTTCAGTACATATTAACAAAATTGAGTAGCCCCCCTTCTTGTTCTCCACTTTTGAGCAACTCCCTTGTAGCTTTTCATTTTTTGAGTGACCCCCCTCAGATTCCTCCGACCCCCAGGCCGTAAATAATGACGGCTCCCTAACGAATACACATCACCATATAACGAATGCTCATCACCATATAATAAATACGCATCACCATATAGCAAATGCCACAAACCGTATAACAAATGTGTATCACCATATAACAAGTCATCGTTGATGACACAGTCCCCACTTGTTAATGGGTGCTTTGATTACAGGTCCTCAGAGAGGATAGAGTCTCTTCATTAGGTCTGTGATAAAAATACTTTTGAATAAATTCGCTTGATACAGTCTGAGTTGTAGTTCAGGAGATGAAAAAATCGTAATAAAATGGCCACATGGTGGCGATATTGGATCGAATCACAAAACAAATCAATGTGCATATGTATGACATAGGTCAATGTCCTTGTACCAACTTTGATTAAAATCGGTTGAAATATGCCTGAGTTATGGCTTTGTACATGAAAAAATCATAACAAAATGGCCGCACAGCAGCCATATTGAATCGTATCACAAAACAAATTAACATGCATATGTATGACATTGATCAATCTCCTTGTACCAACTTTGAATAAATTTGCTTGATACATGTCTGAGTTATGGTTCTGGACATGAAAAAACGTAATAAAATGGCCACACGGCGGCCATATTGGATCGTATCACAAAACAAGTCAATGTGCATATGTACGACATAGGTCGATGTCCTTGTACCATGTTTGAATAAAATTGGTTTAGATATGCCTGAGTTATGGCTCTGTACATGAAAAAAATCGTAACAAAATGGCCGCACGGCAGCCATATTGGATCGTATCACAAAACAAATTGATGTGCATAGCTATGACATTGGTCAATGTCCTTGTACCAACTTTGAATAAAATCTGTAGAAACAAGCCTGAGTAATGGCTCTGTACATGAAAAAATCGTAATAAAATGGTGGCCTGGCGGCCATATGGATCGTATCACAAAACAAATTGACGTGCATATGTATGACATAGGTCAACGTCCTTTTACCAATTTTGAATAAAATCGATTGAGATATGCCTGAGTTATGGCTCTGTACATGAAAAAATCGTAACAAAATGGCCGCACGGCGGCCATATTGGATCGTATCACAAAAAGAATTGACATGCATATCTATGACATTGGTCAATGTCCTTGTACCAACTTTGAATAAAATCAGTTGAAACATGCCTGAATTATGGCTCTGTACATGAAAAAATCGTAATAAAATGGCCGCCTGGCAGCCATATTGGATCGTACCACAAAACAAATCGACGTGCATCTGTATGACATATGAAGTAATCCTTGTACCAAGTTTGAATGAAATCGCTTCAGGCATCTCTGAGATATCTGCGTGAACGGACGGACGGACGCACAGACGGACGCACGCACGCACGCACACACGCACGGACATGACCAAACCTATAAGTCCCCCCGGACGGTGTCCGTGGGGACTAACAAATACGCATCACCATATAAGAATGCCATCACCGTATAACAAATACGCATCACCATATAACAATGCCATCACCATATAACAAATGTGCATCGCCATATAAGAAATGCGTATCACTATATAACAAATACGCATCACCATATAACAATGCCATCACCATATAACGAATGTGCATTGCCGTATAACAATGCCATCACCGTATAACAAATACGCATCACCATATAACAATGCCATCACCATATAACAAATACGCATCACCATATAACAATGCCATCACCATATAACGAATGTGCATCACCATATAAGAAATGCGTATCACCATATAACAAATGTTCATCAAATCATCATTTTACGTCACTTAAGACAGCTACGGCTTTCCAAATATTAGCGCCAAACTTGTCTAAGGTGCGCCAAAATATGCCGAGACAAACAAACGTTAACAAATAAAACTGTCAATATTCGGACAGTTCGAGTCTCCAGTCACGAATAAAGATGATAGTTCTAAATTTATCACGAAAATACCACAAAGGATGCTCTCGGACACGCCGCCCTCCGCGGATACGCTGCGCTTTTGAGGTATTTTAGTAATAGCATACTTTTATCTTCTCTGTTCACCATCTGATCAGGTGAAATATCGGGTAAACCCCAAAGTCACCGCAGCTTCAACTCTTCTGACAAAGGCTGTCCAAAAAATGGTCGGTAATAATGTTTTCTTTCCTACCAATCTTTGATTTCGGCGATTGAAAACTTTTGTTAACAATTATACATTGACAGAATTTTTCAGGAGCCTCGTGAGGCCTTGATGCTGCATTATTGGCAGCTCACATACGTCCACATGATGATCGGAAAAAGATTTTCGCCGGGGACAAACCCCTGGACAAACTTGATATCCTCGCATAAATGAGTCTCCTTCCTCTCTTTGTACAGCCGACGGCTGTTGTCTACTTTTGTGACACTTGTACCACACACAACCAGATATTATTTTGCATTTTCAGTGAAACAATCAATCGGCCTTACTTTCGTTGGCGTGATCGCATTGGACATTTAAGGGTACTGAAGGTGCCCTCATTGAGCAAGATCATCAATTACAGCTAATGAATTTATGCATAGGGACACGACGGCATTGTTACTCCTCCCATTATGCAAATCGCTATGGTGTCATCTCATGAATGATTAATTTTAGAACTTGTTTGTATCTCATTTATCATTCATACATCGCGGCTAGAAAAAAAAGAGAAGCGTTTTCCCTGCTACATCGCGTTCATTATTTATTAACAGACTTGGGTCCTGTCTAATGCTGAACTTATTTGTTTACACTGAACTTTCTCGCACTAATTACAATGTTACTGATGACTGCATTTTACAAACTGTCAACAAAACAGAGGTATTTCATATTCAGGTAGTGTTGATAGATCATATTCTGTACTTTTCCACCTACTCCCAGAAGTAAACAAAAGCCGAGTCGGTTGTTCCTTGGCCATGAATATTTTTATTCATCGCCGAGGAATGCAAGACTCGGCTTTTGTTCTGCGATTTTTCTTGATAAGCACTATTACACCATTATCTTCCAAAACAAATGCAAAAAATACTAATGTTTGGGATTAAACGTAGACCAAATAGCATAGGAGGGAGAAACAGATAAAATGAATAAACTTTATACCTTATTTATACATGTGTAAATGTCAGCTGAATACAATTTATTGAAAAGGACACACTGCCATTTATAAGAAATTGATACGCGAAAGTAAGACCTAAGAAATAGATGCCCATGACACTAATCAATTTCACATCATAAATACATTAATAGGCGGTCTGTAGTGAAAATAGCGACTTTTAATGGTAACAAATTAATGAAATTTCAAAATTAATATTGCAGGCAAGAGGACAAAGATGTTGATTAATGTACTGAAAGTTTACATAAAAAAACCCAAGAACAAGAACATACCAAGACGAGT